>NC_085842.1:223177845-223510345 GCF_035594765.1 Anolis carolinensis | reverse complement strand
CACTCCCATAAATGGCTATTTGGCTGATACTAGGTGTGACGAACATTTTAAGGATTGTAAATGCTACCAGTCAGACTTTCATTTCATTCAAATCATAACACAAAGCAGAAATGCCACGTTTCACCAGTGCTGTAGTGTATTTCCTGGTCTTTGTAAGTGTGATTGGATGAATGCTTCATACCAAGGTAAATGCATTAATATATACATTGAGTATCCAGACAGTTACAAACATCAGACTTACAAACAACTCATAGTTAAGAATGGAGGTGAAACAACAGAAAATAAGAGAAATCTACCCCTTGGAAGGGGTATTCATTCCTGGAAGAGTTATCATGGGGAAAAGGGGTCTTCATATTTCTCATATTTATGTGAGAAGCCAAAATTTTCAAAATCCAAGACAGAAAAGGGGCGAAATCTTCTAAACAGGGGCACAGACAGCAAAACAAACACCACAGTCGTAACATGGGAATTGCCTGTACCTGTTTCTTTTTGTAGATTTGAAAGCTTGTTCTCTTTTCAAGGCTTGGGTTATTATAACCTGAAGACACGAAAGGCCTTGTGTTTCTTGGCTGACATTTTTCCAGCCAAAGTCATTAAATGGCCCATTGAGTTGAGTGTGTGTTTGGTCACTTTCAGATGTGATTATTTATACTCTAGCTCCTAGTGGTTTGATAAGAGCTATTAACACTCTTTATAGAGTGTTCAGATTGAAAATGGAAAGGGAGGACCTTAAAAGATTCCAGCTGGCTGCAAGTGAGATATGACCTTCTGAGCCCCAGTTCTGTTATTTTGAACTGTTGAAGTCTTCCAACACTAAAGGTGTAAATCTGTTCAAAGAAAGGGCTCACTGTCAGAGTTTCAAAGTGGAGTGATTTTATAGTAGAAGTAGGAGTCTTTAAAAATAAGAGACCTTAATGGAGGAGGAGGAGGAGGACAGGATTATTTACTGGATTCTGAACATAGCTGGAATTTTGGTAGAGTTATAATTTCTTCAAAATTCCAGCAATTAATCAGAAATGGCCCCAGACACTTTCCATCTCATACTTACTTTGATCACCATGTGAAAGAGATGATAGTCACAAGGAAACCAATGTATGCCTGAGGTGGAGAGGAAGAAATGTCCAACACAAGCACTTCCATAGTCAGTGATGGGAGAACATCCTCCTGCCTTGGTCAGATGCACGCTTAAATACTATAATAATAATAAGGGAATATTTTTATTAATTGAGAATTGACTTGTAGGTCCCTTCTTGTACCTATGATGTCGTTGAGCATAAAAAGAGTTATAGGGGTCTCAATCCCCCTTCAGATATATTTGAAGTGGTTGATCTAGAGCTTAATTACAGTATATACTTGTGTGTACATCGGCCTCATGTATAAGTCGAGGGAAAGTTTGGGGGCCAAAACTCTGGTTTTTGGTATGATATGGATAGCTTGAAGGTCATTCTATAGAGGGGTGAAAGTCCCAGCACCATCTCAGGGATTCAGCCCCCATGGCCACTGCTTCTGCCATTTTCCCTTCAAAAGGGCCATAAGTCATGGAGAGAATAGAAGGTGGGGGTGTTCTTTTCAAATTATTTTGGGATAGACTATGATTTTGGCTTTTGCAACTCATTTCAGAGAAGAGGATGGCTCCTTTTTTGGATAAAAATTAAGTATAATACCCTGACCTATGGATAAAGTGACCAAGAATTTAGGAGGGCAATTTTTTACTGAAATTTCAAAATTTATACATGTGTATGTAATGCTTCCTTTCTTTTCAAATAGCTCCTTTAACTTGAACCTGAATCTCAATGAGTCACAGCTTTATTCCCTTTGTTGTGGAACCTGTACATTTTGGTTATTTTTATGGTTACAAGGCTGTGGCTTTCCTACATGGTGGAGAAGCAATAGCACATAGTTCCCAAGGTTGGCTTTTATGGTTCCATGCTGCTGCCTGATGCTCTTTGCAGCTGCTGAAGTGACAGCAAGATAGATGAGAAGACAGTATGTATTGTAGCACAGACCACTGGCTTGGCGCATTCAGATTTGTGTGGGTGTTTAAGGGATCAAAAATAATGTTCCAGGTATTTTAAAATTCATGTTATTCTTTCTGTTGCTAATAAAGTTCAGATTTTATTGCATGGATTTTATAGCTCTCTGATTCTTAGTGGAGTGACCCCTGCCTGCACCGATATCTATCAGATCATCCTAACTCATCACAGAAGGTACATTAGAGCTGAAATGAATCCTACAAAACTGAACACTGTATTTATGGTTTTGATGCCATAAGCAGAACTAGAGAGTTTCTGATGGCCACACCTTTTAATTCAAGCCCTTTGCATGAAACAGCATTAAGTGCAAAACAAAGTGAGTTGTATTATATGAAACATAATCTTAGGATGTTTCGACACTGTAGAATTTATACAGTTTGACATAACCTTAACTGCTATGGCTCAATGATATGGAATCATGGCAACTGTATTTTGGTGAGGCACTATTACTATTTGCCAGGGACTGTAAAACCAGAATTCTGATTCCATAGTATTGAGCTGTGGCAGTTAAACTGGGGTCAAACTGCATTAATTCTACAGTGTAGATGCATGCTTAGGGTCCATCTACACTGCCTTATAATGCAGTTTCAAACTGCATTAGATGGCAGTGTAGGTAGGGCCTTAGTGTATTATTCAATGGGACCAAGAGGAAACCCATAGTAAAATTCTGAGTCCTCTAAATTTGATACTCTAATATCTATTTCTCTTTCTCTCTCTCATACATACGCTCCCTTGCTTGCTCTCAGGTACCTTTATGAATTGGTTTTGAGTAACCATGCTGGTCAAGATTAGTTTTGCATCCTGAAAATGTCAAACTGGATTAATTTTACAATGCAGATGCACCCTTGAACTCATATTGATTCTCTCCAAGCAGGAATCGTGCTAGAATATGCTTTTATCAGGCATTTCAAGTCAAAATGGCTTCATTAACATAACATATATAACCCAAGCTACAGATAAGTCACCTTCAGTATATTAATACACCTATATAAATCAAGAAACCTACATGATGTAACAACTCCTTGGCAGAATAAACAAGACCTTTAAAAATACTGAAGCAAATAATTCTTCAAGGTCTTTGTGTCTGGAGCATTTAGCACAGTGTCTCGAGAGAAATGATCTCACAGGAATAAATCACACTTCATCTGATTGTACAGAAGGATTGTGCATAGATCACAAACATATCCTCCTTTTGCATGAGAAGGATGGCTTGAGCTTTTGTAGAGAGTAGAGCTTAGAAATAATGGTTCCAGCAATAGAGTTTCTGTTTTCTTTAAAAAGGACCACATTTGCTTTGACCCTCATCTGTATGAGAGGCTGCTTGGACATTTCGAAAAGGCTGGCAAACGAAGGATGCTCAGCAATCCCTCCTTCTTACTTGGATATGATTTTGTTACTACAATTGGAAGCGGAAGGTAAAATTCTTGGAAATATGAGCCGTCTTAGCATGAATCATCCATTCTGTACCTATGCTGTAAGCTTTATGTCTTGGCCCCTCATCCCATTCCGTTCAGGGTACTTAATATCCATAGTGAGAAAGAGAATAAGGAGATTCTTGGAGCTGCAACACAGAGAACAATCCTTTGATTCATTTCTTTTCCTCCCAGCTCTTCTTTGATTTCATCCCAGCCCAGATTTATTTTATGGTGGTTTCTTCTATACACTGAGTGGTTATTTAAAAAAAAAACATTTATGTTCTCATTTGTGAAATACTTCCTCTTCTGGACAAATGGTTTTGGTGTAATACTGCAATTGAGGAGTTTTATGGGGTACTATTATATAGAGAAAACCCTCTGTTTTCCTGCAGTTTTTAATGGGGGTGTTGTCCATCATGTCCCACAAAAACTGGAAGACATAAAGCTTTCTGAATGCATCTTGCAGGATCTACAACCCTTTACTTGTAATTTTCAGAAGAGCACGGTATCTGAGCCAGACAGATAATGGGGCTGCATAGCAGAGCCATATAACTCTACATCACAGCAGTCTCCATTCTTTATTTGGTGTATCTCTGTCTTCATGTTAAGTATTGTGAGAGAAAATCTTCTTCCAGCTTGTAATTGAGATATTTCAAATCATTTCCAAATTATGGAGACTCAAAGGTTAGCCTATTGTGAGCTTTTCTTGGCAAGCTGTGTTCAGAAGGAAGTTACTTTGCCTTCATCTGACAGAGTGTGTCAGGCCCAAAGTTATCCCATGGATTTGTGTGACTGAAGCTGGATCTATACTGCCATATAATGTAGATTTCAGAATGTAGATTTACCACTTCATCACATTGAGAAGGAAAAGCATGGGTGACCGTCCCTTTAAGAGTAGAGAATCGTCCCTCTTATATCGTCAGCAGTCCCGTTTTGAGTTCTGCCTCCCATCACACTCACATTTAGAAACTTAAAAGCTGGAATTATATTTATCTTTTACATTCATCACAAGGTCAGTATTATTTTTTTTTAAACCAGGAGAAACAACAATATCCAAAAACTAAGAGATCCCTTGCTCTGCCCAAAGCCCCTAACATTAAAGGAGACTGACACCAGTTTGAGAAACCACTTCTTTCCATGGGATCTATTGTTCTGCCCCAAACCCCATAGAATATAAGAGACAGTGCTCCAAGTTAAAACCACTGCTTTCCATGTGGTCCTATTGTTCTGCAGCAAAGCCCATGGGATACAAGAGATTGGTGACTGAAACAGAATGGGAAAGTTTGATGGTTCCCATCCCACCTGTTTTTCAGTTGTAAGCATGGGAGTAAAGTGTGATAAGAGATAGGGGCTCTCAACACGATTGCTGGCCTGTGTTTGGAGTTCCTTCCTCTCAGGACATTTCAGCCTCTTTTCAACCACAAAGGGCTATGCATGTCTGCCCGAAGTAGTTTAACTCATGTAATAAGCCCAGTACCTCCCCGTGCTTGAAAAGAGGCTGAAATGTCCTACACCTCGGAAATTTCTCAATGTGATAAGGTAGTTACTGTATTGACCTAGATTATATGAGTCTACACTGCGGTTAATCTGCATTATGAAACTGGATTATATGGCAGTGTAGTTCCAACCCGAGTGGGGATTTGAACCTCGGTCTTCAGAGTCATAGGGTCCATCTATACCGCTGAACGAATGCAAAGTGATATCACTTTAACTGCCATGGCTCATAAGGGTTGTCATTTTACAAGGTCTTTAGTCTTCTCTGCTAAAGAGTGCTAATGCCTCACCAAACTATAACTTCCCAGATTTCATAATGGGTTAATGAGTTAATGCACCCATAGTTAAATGCTCAAACTACTACACCAGGTTCTCTGTCTACTTATTAATGATTTAAATGAGAGATGGCATAATAAGTATCATTATTTCTCATTTTTTGATATTGTGTGATGTAATTGTGCCATTGAATGTTGGCCTTTTTATACATAGGTAAACTGCCCTGAGTCCCTCTGGGGAAAGACGACAGTCTAGAAATAAAGTTTGTTGTTGTTGTTGTTGTTGTTGTTGATGATGATGTTGTTGTTGTTGTTATGCATTCAGCATTAGCTGTGCTAATAGAAGCTATATGAGGAAAAATCAATTACAATAATTATCTTCTGTGTCGAAGTAACTAATTACAAATAACGAGTTACTTTTGATTAGTTCCTTTTCAAATGACAGTGTTATAGCTGCTTTACAATATAATTTTAATTGACTAAGAAATTATATCATCACACAAAAGGAGTGATATAGATATCACAAGCATACTTCAAGTGCTAGCTGCTGTTGTTCCTTTTGATACTACTTATACTTGCTTGGCCAATAGGCAACAGTTCTGTCTCCATTAAACTGGAAGACAGTGTCCATACATATAGGATACAAGCTTAAAAGTTTTAGTAATATCACAAAGATTACAATTATAGTACTTACATTCCATCTGTTGTTGAATATCCATTAGAGAATGACAACAAAGGGATCTTTGATTCTGCCTGGAGAATTATTTGTCAAACATGTTCCTAGTTCTTGCACTACATTATGCCCGTATTGACCATGTCTCGCCGTAACAAGGTAATTAAGCTTCTTACCTGCCTCTCAAGTAGCCATCTAGTTAACACCTAATTCTTTGCTAACTTTATCCTTGAGGGAAGTAACAAGTGATTTACCAGTTTTCTTCTTGCTGCAAGACTTTGCAACTGTGCTTCCTTTAGGAAGTTTTTGGAAATAACTCATGGTGTGAGAATTATTCTGTGCAAAATTTACATGTTTTTGGCAGAAACACAAGAAACTACATTTTCTGCATGAAAAATGCAAAAATTGTATTTTCTGAATAGAAAATGTATTTACTGTTGAAAAACTCTGCCAGGGACTTATTCTTTGCAAAACATACACTCTTCAAAAAATAGAGACCAGCATTTTCTGGGTAGAAAATTAATTAATTAATAAAATTAATTAATTAATTAAAGTTGTTGTTTTCTGCATACAAAAATGAGCAAATTTTAACCAAAAGAAGTTCAAAACCATGAAAGTTCTCAGAATTTGCATTAACAGGTTTATAAATGAATACATTTAAATAATACTTTATAACTGTGATAGCTATAAGGCAGCTGAGTAAAACAGATATAATACAGACTTATTTGTGCTGGGAATAGTAGAAATTGTTACAGTTGGCCAATGCAAAAATACCAGATATTTTTAAATCTAACACTTTCTTCATAAATGAGATATAAAAACCTTGATCATTTATTTTTTAAAAAAATATACGTAGGGAGAAAGTGATATTAACACTTTTCCTGTCCCTACCTAAAATAATAATTAGTCTTATGTATAGTATCCTTATATTTACCGATGAGATAATTAAAATGTAAGGTTCACCCAGGAGCATAGAAATAGTTACACTGTGAAGCATTTTAGACACAAATAAGTCAATGGTTAGGCAAAGCCATAAAACTACCATGGAGTACACTAATCATATTCAGATTGATCATCTAACTCTTCCTGGCATACAATATTTTATGCAAAATAGTCCTTTGTTAGTGGAACAATGTTTTGCTCAAACCCAGTCAATGAACCCATGGCTAAATTGAAATTTACATCTAAATATTCAGAAGTCATTAGGCCCCAGTGATTTCTACTGGAAGCTTGTGTTTTAAAAGTGGTAAGTTAGGAGAACTGCAAAAAGTTGCCTGGCATCCTGAATCTTTGGGGGAATTATAATGATTAAATTGGGGTCCCCCTCCCTTCCCGAAACATTCTTGAATAGAGTCTATTACCTACACACACTGCTGTAAGTTGAGGATAAATTGCCTCACTAAGCTCTATTATTGTGCAGAATGGTAAGAATAACAAGCTGAGACACTGATGAACTCTGGAAAAAATATGAATAATACATTATTGCTCACACTGAATCAACAGCATGATGACTGAATGACACCAGAGACACATAACTTTCTATAGCTCTGGGGTGCTGGGTCTAGAGATGGGCATTTCACAATAAAGGCAGAAGACATTCAGGAAATGTGAAGTTTGGCCCCAGATTGGTCCTTTCTTAACTTGAAAATAAGATTTTAAAAAAACACACATATACACCCTGATTTACAGAGTTCAGATAATACTATCTGGGTTTAGCACGGTAAAGTAAGAATGGGTCTTGTGGATGCAGCCCCATCCAAACCCCCTCCCCCCCCCATTAACCCTCATTAATTATAAAAATGCCATCTGAAACAGTAAACTATGGTTATTATTTTCCGAAGAAGCCAAAATATCAAACAAGGATAGTTTCATATTCTTGTTTATTTTGAAGCTGGTAGCTATGGTTTCTAGAGATGTGCGTGAAAATTTTTCCTTCGTTTCCTTCATGCTCTCATTGAGTTTTGACCATTCGTCTACACAAAATGAATGACGACATTTTCGTAGGAAATGAGAGGCGAGACTAAAATGAAAGCCGCACAGTCATTGTGCTTGCTTTCGTTTTCCTTTCATTTCAGCCCCGTAACAATAAGTAGGTATTGACAGAGGGATGCTTTCCCATTACAGTTGATGTGTACCAATTGATGTTAATAATAATATTAATATAAATAACAATAGTTATTTTGGAACCCTAAGCTGAGTCTGAGAGAGGGCTGCTTCCCCATGACAGTGGATGTGTGCTAATGGGTTAACAACAACAACAACAACAACAACAACAACAACAACAACACTCTGGGGAAGACCCAAACATTTTAAAAGTTGGTGGGCTAAAAGGAGTCAAAATGCCCCCCATGTGTGGCAATTTTCACCCCTTCACCCCAAAAGCCAAGCTGGGGGGGGGGGGGGGGGTTGAGCCTTGGAAGCCCTCCCATTGCACCCAATGGTCCCAAACATTTTTGGATTTTTTTTTCATTAGCCAGACAAAAATTCTGTCTGCATAGACACCCCATTTTCGTTAGTGGGAACAAATACAAAAATGAGACAAAACGAATGAAACTAGAATCATAGAATCATAGAATCATAGAATAGTAGAGTTGGAAGAGACCACATGGGCCATCTAGTCCAACCCCCTGCTAAGAAGCAGGAAATCGCATTCAAAGCACCCCCGACAGATGGCCATCCAGCCTCTGCTTAAAAGCCTCCAAGGAAGGAGCCTCCACCACGGCCCCGGGGAGAGAGTTCCACTGTCGAACAGCTCTCACAGTGAGGAAGTTCTTCCTGATGTTCAGGTGGAATCTCCTTTCCTGTAGTTTGAAGCCATTGTTCCGTGTCCTAGTCTGCAGGGCAGCAGAAAACAAGCTTGCTCCCTCTTCCCTATGACTTCCCTTCACATATTTGTACATGGCTATCATGTCTCCTCTCAGCCTTCTCTTCTGCAGGCTAAACATGCCCAGCTCTTTAAGCCGCTCCTCATAGGGCTTGTTCTCCAGACCCTTAATCATTTTAGTCGCCCTCCTCTGGACGCTTTCCAGCTTGTCAACATCTCCCTTCAACTGTGGTGCCCAAAATTGGACACAGTATTCCAGGTGTGGTCTGACCAAGGCAGAATAGAGGGGGGGCATAACTTCCCTGGATCTAGACGCTATTCCCCTATTGATGCAGGCCAGAATCCCATTGGCTTTTTTAGCAGCCGCATCACATTGTTGGCTCATGTTTAACTTGTTGTCCACGAGGACTCCAAGGTCTTTTTCGCACACACTGCTGTCAAGCCAGGCGTCCCCCATTCTGTATCTTTGATTTCCATTTTTTCTGCCGAAGTGAAGTATCTTGCATTTGTCCCTGTTGAACTTCATTTTGTTAGTTTTGGCCCATCTCTCTAGTCTGTCAAGATCGTTTTGAATTCTGCTCCTGTCTTCTGGAGTGTTAGCTATCCCTCCCAGTTTTGTGTCGTCTGCAAACTTGATGATCGTGCCTTCTAACCCTTCGTCTAAGTCGTTAATAAAGATGTTGAACAGAACCGGGCCCAGGACGGAGCCCTGCGGCACTCCACTTGTCACTTCTTTCCATGATGAAGACGACGCATTGGTGAGCACCCTTTGGGTTCGTTCGCTTAGCCAATTACAGATCCACCTAACCGTAGTTTTGTCTAGCCCACATTTTACTAGTTTGTTTGCCAGAAGGTCGTGGGGGACTTTGTCGAAGGCCTTACTGAAATCCAGGTACGCTACATCCACAGCATTCCCTGTATCGACCCAACTCGTAACTCTATCGAAAAAAGAGATCAGATTAGTCTGGCATGACTTGTTTTTGGTAAATCCGTGTTGACTATTAGCAATGACCGCATTTGTTTCTAAGTGTTCGCAGACCACTTCCTTAATGATCTTTTCCAGAATTTTGCCTGGTATTGATGTGAGGCTGACCGGACGGTAATTGTTTGGGTCGTTCTTTTTTCCCTTCTTGAAGATAGGGACCACATTCGCCCTCCTCCAATCTGCTGGGACTTCTCCCGTTCTCCAAGAACTCTCGAAGATAATTGCCAGTGGTTCTGAAATAACTACACAAAACAAACAGAAATTGCATACAAAGGAACAACACTAACGGTTTCCTGTTTTGGGTAAAACAGAAATAAGTAGTAGAAATTGCAATTTTCGCAAAAGGGAAGAGTGAGGTGTGTAAAAGATTCATTCTTAATGTCCGTTTGTTAAGTTGGAATATGATCATTCAAACCAGGTCATCAAATGATTTATTTTGAATATTATTCATCTGTCCAGGTTTCCTATTTACTACCCCAAGAGAGAAGTGACTGTTTCAAAGGAGGCCTGCAGAGAAAGTCTCTCCCTATTGGCCTCATTTTGTGATATGATGTTAGCCTGTATTAACTGTCATGAGCTGTTCCCTAGATATCAGTCGTGAAAGACAAATATTCTCTCTGGTCTAGGTTGAAGACAAAAGTATAATGAGACATGTTTGGAAACACAATAAAAGTAGTAAACATTTTAAAATACGTTTAGATTTGGATTTAGAACACAGGAATGATCTTACTGGGCTAAACAGCTGGTTCATGTAATCAAGTACAGGTCTCTTATGCAAAATGCTTGCGAATAAACATATGAAATCGTATTTTGGGTTTATTTGTTTCACACCTTGCTGTTCCCATATTTATATATAAATACATTATATGGTATCTTGGAGATAGGATTTAAGGCTAAATATATCTTTTCTTTCATACACAGCATATACTACACACATAACCTGAAGATAATTTTGGACACAATATTTTTAATAATTTGTGCATGAAATGAAGTTTGTGTGCATTGAATTATCAGAAAGAAAAGCTATCACTATCTTAGCCACACATGTGGAGTATTCAGAATCACAGCTCAACCTGTATTCTGTTGCTTTCTAAGACCAGTGAGGTAAAGTAGGAAGTTCAGAAGAATGGGGGAATTATTTCAGAAGAATCCTAATACCATAGATAGTTTTATAATAACAAATAACCTGTCCAGCCATTCATTAATTTATTCATTCATGCGTACACTTCCTTCCCACTCTTTATCACAGGATCTCAGAATGGCATACAATGCAAATAATTTCACTATATTTTCAGATTTAAAGCATACATTATTTGAAATATATAAAAATTTAAAAAGCAACAATGCAACACCAATGAAAATTACTTTAAAATCCATGGTTAAAACTGTTTTTAAAACTCCAACATATTTACCACTAGAAAGAAATAGCACCAATCAGACTGCTCTTGGAGCACTGCAGCCAAGAAAGCCCTCTCCCATGTCCTCCCACTTCACTGTGCTCTGTTAGTTGGACACAAAGGACCCCTCCCCAACAGACTTCAGTTCTTGAGCAGGTGCATAAATATCATGGCTGTTCCAGATTTTAGTTTGAAACCTTGAAGAGATGTCCAAGGTGTTAAACCCATTTTGTGCATGGCATCAGAACCTTGGATAGCACATTTAAAGTTTGGAGGATAGTACAATCCCCATATCTGCAGGGAATATGTTCCTGAATTTTGTGTGGTTACACCTATTCAAGAAAAACCACAGTTAAGCTACCAGTCAAAGCAAGTGCCAGGTTCTCTGAGTTGACTCGGACCTCCGATGAAAAATATAAATATATAAGAGTACTCTCAAAATACATACCTGCCCCTTCAAGTGGACCTTGCAGAAATATTGGATTGGAGAACCAACCTCCAATCCATAGAACCTCCATTATGTCATACCAGAAAGCAATGTGTTCTTCAAGGTCCTCTAGTTTCTACCCAAAGCCAAATATCCACTTACAATATGTTGAAGACATATCTAACAGTCTCATATGTCCCCATTCTAATCAGAAGAAAACAATAATGATTGGTGAGCTTGACTAGTCTTTATGACCTCTCTCTCATGTTGATTCTACCTTCTGCCCTTAATTTAACCCCTTTTTTTAGGTTTTTATTTTAAATCTTCCAAAAATGCTCTGAAAAGTTGTATTCTACTTGTTTGGGGGGGGGGGGATCCCATTGTCAGCAGCATTCATATCTTTGATTCTGAGATGTGGAGGCAAACCATGTCTGTCAAGCATAATCATTCTCTCAAGCATAAAAATGCCCTTGGTTATTGGAAAGTCCCCCGGCCAATATATCACCTCATCCTTTTGTCTTTACTTGCCCTCAGCCCAACAACACTGATGGTGAAACAAATGTGCAGTTATTGGAAATAAGACTTCCCCATAGCAATACTTTCTGGAATACTGTGTCACCACAAAGGCACAGTGCGATTACATCATGCTCCTATGATGTCTTCAAGACTGGAGCTACATTAAAATGGTGTGTTGATGTCCCAGGGGCAAGTAGGACTTTTTAAGCAGCCCTGTCTGTTAAATGGCATTTCTACAACATTGTGACAATTATCTTTTCAGTGAGTGTAAGGATAAGACTGGATGCATGTAGTATTAGTAAATGCCCAATGCAGAAAGTCTAATCCTGCTGTTCTCTAAGGGTTAATTAGAAGGGAGCTCCCATTCAGGACCAGGAACTGTTTATTTTGCATGTAAGCTACAGTGTTTCACTTGGGCACTAATTGTACCGGATGGAGCCATTAGGTTGTAATGAGAGAAGTCACATGATAAACTCCCCTAGTACTTAATTAAAAAGATGAGGTAGTGCCTAAATCCTACTACCAGATAAGACCTCCTGCTGTAGTTGTGTGTTTTTCTTCTAAACAATCAACATGACAAAGGGAACATTGTTGAAGACAAACTGTGACATATACAGTACTGGAGTTGTCAGAGTGAAAACTGGAGAGGGCTTTTGTATATTTAATAATTGTATAGAAGAGGGAATTTCAGCATGTGGTGCTGAATTCCTCACTTCTGCACTACCATTGAAGAAGCAGAAGCTGTCTCCAGTTTCAGTCCTCCTACTCATTGATGTTTGTCTTCTCTATCACGATCTAGCACAGCCACAATAGGTAATACAGTCTGGGTTGTTGGGGCGGTGGTGGTGGATTTGTTTCCTTTTATACAATCTGCTTTATGACAAAGTGCATGTTCAGAAGTTGCCAAAATGCCTGAGACCTTATCCACAATGTACTTGAAAATAATAATTCATCTAGCAGTTGCCTATATAGCAAGCTTAGAAGTGATTTTTATGCTTTCATATTGTCATCACTGTATCACAATGTTTTTAATTTCACATTTTAGCTTATTTCACTGTCCTTCAGAGCATTTTCTTCCTATGAAAAAAGCAATTGTTTTTCTGCCTCTTTCTCTGAATGAGATGGTTGAAAAAAGTCCAACAAATTTTTGAGCACATTACTATGTTTCAGCATTATAGTCATAACAATGATACTCACTGTTTCCTTAGTATTATCTTCATTTATAGTCCAACTGTGTTCCTACCATCGTCATAAAACAGTGGTTCCCAACCTTTGGGCCTCCACATGTTTTGGACTTCAGTTCCCACAATTCCTAACAGCTGGTAAACTGGCTGAGATTTCTTGGAGTTGAAATCCAAAACAAGTGGAGTCCCAAAGGTTGGGAACCACTGCTATAAAGAGAGACTTTAGACAAAATGCATGTTGTTTCTCTCTTTTATTTTGTTTTACTTAGAAAGCATTTTCTACAAAGAAAACAGAAATTTCCATGCAAAAAATGGCATTTGTTTGGCAAAGAAAGGCAAATTTCCAGCATGGGAGGCAATATCTTTTCTAAAGAAGCATTATTTTCTGCAAAAACTATTTTAAAAACCAGTTTTCGGGCAACAAAACAGCAGAAAAAAGTTGTTTTCTGTAAACTTAGTTTATCAGGATTTTCTCAAAGAATCCCAATTAATGACCATTTTGTCCATTTGTCATATATTGGGAGTATTTACATTTCAACCTTTTTTATTTTTAAAAATATTCTTTCCACTTTTACTGAGTGCTCTGAAAAAAAGAGAATGTATTTTACTCTCGGAGAGTAAAATTTGGGTACACAATCACATGTCACCAGAATCACATAGAGATGTCATAAAATCTTAAAACAATTTTAATCTTTTTTAAAAAAAAATTCTTCCACATTCAAGCTGAGATGCACCCCCATCACATACAGCATTTCACTTTGTTTTGTCAATAGAAACAAAAGAGGTTTTCAGGAAATAAAGGCAGTAACCTATGACTTGGATTTTTATGAGAATGCAAAAGTAGAAGTAAATGGGAACCAGGCTTCCTTCTGAACACCCCTAAATGGAAGATACCAGGGATCCACTGGCTGCCAGTCTGCTTCCAGGCTAAATAAAAAGTACTGGTTCTTAACTTTAAAGCCCTAAATGGCTCGGGTCCAGACTATTTGACGAACCGCATCTCTCACTATAGACCAACTCAGACACTACAGTTATAAGAGGAGGTCCTGCTCTCGGTCCCACCCCCATGCCAAGCATGACTGGTGGAAGGAGAGAAAGGGCCTTCTCCATGCCTGCCCCCCACCTCTGAAATTCCCTTCCTAAGGAATTAAAGATGGCCCCCTACCTCCCTTCTTTCAAGAAACTGCTAAAGACATACATTTTCTCACTGGCTTACAAGGAGGAGGAGGAATAAATGGTAATACTATTATTCCTTGGATTAATAGCTATCATCTGTATCCGTGCCTTGTTTGCCCCACCAGCTCAATAGACATCTTGAGCAATGATCAATTTATTTGAAGCCAAGGATCTGATAAGGCTTCTGTTCGATATTTTGATATTTTGCTTTTTGTCCAATATAACAAGTTGTGTTTTTAATTTAATTTTAGTTGTTAAGTCATAATTTGTTTTTATATGTTGGGTTGTCAATTTTTGTTATTATGGGTGTATTGTTGTGTTCGGGCATTGACTGTTTGCCTTTTGTGTTTCGAATCCACTTTGAGTTCCTCCAGGGAGATAGGGCAGAATATAAATAAAGTTTATTATTATTATTATTATTATTATTATTATTATTATTATTATTATTATCATCATCATCATCATCTTCACGGTGTTCGAACTGATATGGCGAGCATGATGGTACTAGATCTGAGGTTGTGATCTGAGGTTATGGCTAATTTATTTAGGTCCCTTTCATTTTGCATTATCTAAAAGAGCTGGAAAAAGTGCATTTTTATAAAAGGAGCAGTGTTCATCAAACACCCCCCCCCCCACACACACACACACACACACACACACACACCGCTTTTTCCCATTAATTCAAACCACAGGTAAGAATGCAGAGAGACACAGAGTGTTAAAGAAGAGAAACAAGCAGAGACATATTTTGCATTTGTTTCCTTCAGTGCTGGAAATTAATCCAAAGCCAGTGCAGGGAACTCCTGTGGTTCTATACTGATTGCTGTAGATGTAAAAACAGTGGATGAAGACCAATGCTCAAATACTCACATCTGTGGCTAAAATACAAAGCAAAACACAAAATCTGGCATGAAATGAACACTTTGGAATGATTCAAATTACCTGGCTAACCTTTAGTCTATGCAATGGTTTTTTGGGTGATTCTCAAAAATCCCAAAACTGTTTGTAATGTGAGAGAGGCTCCAACATTTGCAGGCACAGAAGGTCATTTCTGGATTTGCCTACTTGCAGATACATTTTTACAAAACGATCTATCTTATCTATCTATCATCTATCTATAGTGTTTTATCAATTAGTACTCTACTTACTGCAAATTACAGAGGGAGTTTGGCTTCATAGGAATTTTGGGTTAATTCTACACTACAGAATGAATGTAGTTTGGCCCTGCTTTAACTGGCATGGATCAATGTTATGAGAATTGTAGTTTGCACTCTTTGGTGAAGAAGGCCAAAGACCTTGTAAAATATAGCTCCCGGGATTCCATAGCATTGAACCATGGCAGTTAGTTGCATTAATTCCAATTTTGTCTGTTAATTTTGAGGAAGTCAGCCAGACTATACTTGAGAGGTTAAGCCCCCTTTGCCCGCCCCCTCCCACTCTCACATTCCTGGATCCATGCAGACCAATTGAGTGCATAATAAAAATACACCCTTTGCATATTTATGGAGAACACATAGGCAGATACTCAACAACGGGCAGGTATTCATATTAACATTTCTGCACTGAGAGACTTAATTTTGTGCTCCAAGAATGCATTAACTGCAGTGCTTCAATAAATTTTGCCAGCCAGTGTAGCACTTATCCATTTATAGTGCCACAGCTGACTTTATTTATTTATAGGGAAACCTTTCTAACTTGCATTTTGCTGAAAACTGTAAAGGTGGCTAATAATCATAGTAATTCAATCATTAAAAATGTAATAAATAGGGAGGTGGGGGATAATGCACTAGCATAAAAACAAGTAGAGAGCTGGTATTATAGACAGCATAACCTAAACAGCAGGAACATTTAAAAAAGGAATCAAAGTTTTTATATAATTTGGATGTAGCATCCTGCATTAGAATGAGGACATTTCAGTTCCCTGGGACAGTATTTGGTTGCAGAATTGGCCCAGAACTAGGGCTACACTGTGTGGGTATTTTAAATAAAAAATTTGTCATGTCTGATTTATTCTTCCGCAAACAAGAAATAAGCACTGGAACAAAAAATGCCACAATGGATATATTGATTTTTGTCACTGAGATAATTTCTCATCCTGGGCATTATGAATGATTAAAACAAAAATATGAGCCTTGCTAGGTTTTTGGAAAACCACCATGAAGTGAAGCAGAAATGACATGCTCTGGTTATTGGTTAACCTCATCCACGGAGAACATTGGGATTCTGATTGAGGTCAGCTATTACAAGTGTACATTAAATTTTTAACTTTGGCACTGAAACTAACCCTCTGTACATTAAAATTCTCATGGAGATCAGAAGATATGATACAGCTAACTCACTGTCCCCCTCTTCCTCTTTTTGTGAATGAGATTATTAGTAGATGAAAACAAAGTATATAGATGGAGATTGAGTTGTACATTTCTATTGCAGCAACTCATTGCATGAATTTCAGCCAATCATCACCTCACAGTTTCATCCATCTCAAAGAAAAGCCAGATAAAATTAAGGGGGGAGCACTGTGAACAGTGGTCTGATTTCTTTGCAGGAAAGTTGTAGATATAAATACAACGAAGTCTATAATGGCCATCTGTTTATCCATGGGGAGTTTCTTCTTTTTAGTACATGTCCCTAGGGGGAAAGTCCTTATTTTTGTCTTTGAGGGAGTCCTTGTTTTTCTTCAGGGTTAAGCTCCCTCCTGTGCTCTCTAGAAATCCAGACTTTCTACAGAATGGGTGGTAAAAATAGATGCATCAATGGGTGGTGAAAAAAAAAAGGTGTATCTAGTAAACATGCCGGTAAATTCATGTGCCTAAAAAGGGATGCCATGCTTTGGCATTTCTCCTGTTATTTCTCACTTTGCATCTATGGAAGTATAATTTGAATTACTGATATGCTTAGCTATAGTCTGTCAATAATGTTTTCCCCCAGAAATACCTTTGTGGAGTAAGGAGAAAAAGATCCTATCTCTCCCATAATTCCATCTCAAACAGTTTGCCCCCAAAACCATTTGGGTCTTGAAGTGGTCTTGAACGCTGGTGGTTCCCTGATCTTCTACAATTCAATTTAGTCTTTTTGCAAACTTGAGAGTCTTTCACTTGATAATGTAAATTAACTGAAGAATAACAGAAATCATCACTCTAAGAAACAATAAACCAAGCACAGAAGATACACACAAAATTCCTCACACAGTGAAAAGACATTAAAATTCCAAGAACACACCGTGTTTAGTGATTTGAAGGGCAAATAATTCAAAGCACAATCACAGAGAAAGCTCACCTAGTTATTCTACTCCTGGAAATAAAGAGATACTGCAGTTATTTCAGCTCTGGATATATGGTATGATTGGTAGATTCTGGATGAAGGTGGAAAAGGAGAACCACACAAGTAGATAACTTCTATCCAGCCCACAGAGGTCTGTTGACAAGCCCCACTCTTCCTTAAGACTTGCTCTTGGATTTGCATTTTAAAAATCCCTGCTTTTTCCAGTCATGAGCTCCTTGTGCTCTTGCAAAGGATTGTGGTACCTACTTGCACATATCATTTCACTCCTTCAGGATGGGAGGACCAAAGTTCCAGTTGATGCACCCTTTCGAAAACATGCACCCAACATGTTGGCTGGTGACCAACAGATATCAAGAGGTGTGGCCCTGATGGCATGTCATAGAGATGCTACCTATCAGAAAGCAGCAAGAGGATCATCTGTCAACTTAATTCAGCTTCTCTATCGCAATGCTAAGATTCATCAGCCCCAGTCTCTTCAGTGCAAATGAGAAAGCCTAAATCTATTTATGGATAATGGAACATGAGAGGATCCACAGAGTTCTCTGTCAGCTGTTTTTCATAAGTTAAGAACAGATCACTTTGCATTATTCATAAGGATACAGCAAGAGATATGTAACAGGCAAGATCTCAAGGGAACTGTTCCTATGCGAAAAGCAGTTGCAGCTCCGCTTGTCAGAAATCATCTCTACAACTTCATGGTTTAAAGGTCGTCGCCCAAAGTTACTTTGACATCCTAGGCTATTTACATCCAGCAAGAACTGGGAATGCCAGCTCAGCAGTAGAAAAGCAATTAGTCTAGTAGAAAAGCAATTAGCTTGAAAGGCTACACCATAACAACTACACTGTGGTTCATGGAATATAGTCTCAGTCTCTATCACAGTGTGGGGTTGTGCCTGAAAGACAAAAAAAAGTCCTTACAACAACAGCTTGATTAAATCACTAAGTAGCTCCTGACATCCATAGGGATGAGAGGCAGGGAACTGTGATATGGAAATAAAGGAGAGAAGGCATGATTCTGCAAACATCAAGCATTTGTAAGTTTAACCCATTTCAGCTGAACATTTCAGTGTCATGTAGCCCCTCACTGAAATTTGTTTAATTTAAAGTTTAAGTTTTTATAAATCGGGAATGTAAATCATGCCATGAAACAGACTAGGCGCAACAGAGTTTGCACTAGAGACGTTTTCTCAGTTAGTCTCAAAGATCCTACAGGATTCCTTTATAAGCTCTAAAAAGTTTACTGATCAACAGCAAGCAAAGAAAAGAAAGGAAAAATACCCGCGCAGCAGCTACTCTCTAAATTTCTTTATCAAGGGTGGAAGAGCAGCCTTCTCTCTGGAAGCCTGTTTGCTTCTGGACTGACCACAGAGGATCCATTGAGAGGAATCCACCCTTCTCCACCAATCTGCTCACTCGCATGCAATTTTTGTTGACTACACCCATTAGGCCAGACCTTGAATGCAGGACTGATCTTTTGATCGGAGAATTCCAGAATTTGGTGAATAGCAGCAATAGATATAATTGGCACTTTCAAATATCAGATTTAACTGTAGAACTTTAATTTTCCCCTGAACCTGGTATGCACCCCCAAACTAGCTCTGGAGAGATAGGGAATAGGCAATATGGAAAGCTATAGATCAGTGGTTCTCAACCTGTGGGTCCTCAGATGTTTTGGCCTTCAACTCCCAGAAATCCTAACAGTTGGTAAACTGGCTGGGATTTCAGGTTGAGAACCACTGCTATAGATGGAAGTGGGGAGAGAGTAAGGATGTATCAGATAGGCCATCCAGGCAGGCCCAAAAACGTGTGCTCTCCCACTTCTTCAAATGGGGTGTCCAGATGACATCCCACAAAAACACAAATGCTTTTGGCACAAAGCAGGAAATCTCTGCTTTGTGCCAAGGTAATTTGACTGCTGGAAAGACATGGGTCTTTCAGAAGACCCGTGTCTTTCCAGCTGCAGGGGCTGTGTAAATGGGAGTGGGGATCGCGCTGTGCAACTTTCATTGCCCATCTCCACAATCTGTCTCGGGTTTCTTGGGCTCCTGGAGCCCAAGAAAACCAAGACAGCCACCACTCCCTCCAAAAACTCCTTAAAACAGCTTTTCAAAAAGGAAAATAACTCATCCGGGAGCCATTTCCCCTTCTCTGGAGTTCTCCTGGGTCATACCAATGACGCACCAAGAGGGGGAAGGAGGAAAATTGCTCCTCCCCCTCCCTCCCCCGGTATGTCATTGGTACGACCCAGGATAAATCCAGAGAAGGGGAAACAGCTGCTGGGTGAATTGTTTTCCTTTTTAAAGGCTTTTCTTAAGGCTTTTTTTTCTGTCCCAGTGCCTTGCTGGAAAGCCTGGCAAGGTATGTGGACCTCCCCTCCCTGAAATGCACACACTTTATGGAGGGGTGGACTTCAATGCGAGTGCAATTGTGTTTTTAAAACTCAGTTGCACTTGCATTAAAGTGCTGTCTGGAACTACCCACAGTGGTTTATTTCATTTAACTCAACAGTTGTGTGGTGACTGATTATGGTTTGGGATAAGCTTAGTATTAGTATTCTCTTCTCCCCTTTCTTGTGAGTATTAAATGATAAAATAATTTATACCCTGTTTCCCCAAAAATAAGACAGCCCCAGAAAATAAGACCTAGTAGAGTTTTTGCTGAATTGCTAAATATAAGGCCTCCCCCGAAAGTAAGACCTAGCAAAGTTTTTGTTTGGAAGCATGCCTGCCAAACAGAACACCAGAGCATGCAGGATCGGTAAATGTACGTACCATAGATTGTTGTACATGGAAATAATGGTAGTAACAAGAAATTCTTGATAAGATTCAGTTTGTTTGGTTATGTTGGTTTGTGATGACAACTACTGTACAGTATATAATAAATGTTCATTTTTTTTGGTTCAACAATAAATGTGAATTTTTCCTCATGGAAAAATAAGACATCACCTGAAAATAAGACCTAGAGCATCTTTGGGAACAACAATTAATTTTAGACACTCTTATTTTCGGGGAAACAGGGTAATACTTGTATTGCTAGCAAAAAGAAAGTCCTGTGCTTTCAGATGGAGAAAGGGTTATTAAATCAAATTGGTAAATGTATGTGTGTGTTTGGGTTTTTGTTTTGTTTTTTAAAGTAAAACGCAGCATAGTTTCAGGGAATTCTAGTGGGAATATTCCTTAATTAAAATATATTTTCCCCTTAGGGAGGTGCTATGTTTGATTTCTTTTTACTCGAATCAAGAATTTAAATCAAATGTTAGTCCAACCCTGGGGGGGAAATTTGTATTTCAATTATAAGAGATGCTGTTTGCCCTTCCAAGAGCACGAGTGATCCACATAGTAACAATATCTCAAGGCTTGGAGCAAATTCACTTCCACGGAGTAGCATAGCCTCTCAAAGGAACAAACAAGGAAAATCAGTGTAGATTAAAGTTGACAAGGAAAACTGAGCTCAGATGAGGAATGTCCTTGTTTTTGTAAGGAACAGCATCTCCCTTGTGCAGTACATTTTTCCCCGTACTTTTAGTATTCTAGACCTAAGGGAGGGCATGTCAGATTGCTTCAATTAACCTGCATATTAGAGCTCATAGTCTCTGGATTTAATGGTTGCACTGGTGAAACGTTAAAGTGAATATAATTCAGCTTACTTCTGATAGGCACACTTTGCGGGGCTTGTATGCAAACCGCTTTCTTTGTTCTCCTTAGCTTTTTGAAATCAAGGCAGTATTTCAGAGAATTTTTTAACCCAAGTGCTCACAAACACAGGCTTAGTTGGGGCCAAGGAAAGGAATGGAGGAAATAATTATGATAAATAAGCAATTGAAAAAATACATTTTACAGTCTTCAAGGGCTCTAGGGATCATCACAGTTAGGGTGGATTTACGTGATTATCCCACTTTGGATGACTCACAACTAAGCGTGTAATAAGAGAGCACTGAAAATGCAGTGACAAGGCTGCAAAGCCAGAATTGTTTCAGTACCAAGACCTGAAACCTAGGAATGATCCTTGTGATGTCACAGTGGGAAGACACTAGTAATGTTACAAGGGAATGATATTAAAAGAAGTAGCTCCTGGCTGTGTCATTAAACATCATTAAGGAACTACACCATTGCACAGGATGCACTATTTAAATTTAAAAAAACACCAAGTCAAATAAAAGTGTAACTTGGTGTTGTTTAATTGAAATGGTACACCCTGTTTATATACACATTTTTCATGGCAGCAATCTCACTCTTTTGATTTAAGGAATGAGGAAGAGGAGCAATCCTTTGAGATCTCCTATCTGGGTAGTGTTTGATCTTTTATGTTTCATTCGTGTTATATTTCAGTCATCACTTTACTGCTGCAGTATTGAAATTGTTCATACGTAGCAGCCTTGGAGGGACAAAATACTAGATGTTGTAAAATTGCTTCCAGTGACTCTTCCTCTGGAACATTGTAATGATTTAATTTACTTCATAATGGAGACCTGATTTTTCATACATAGGATCAGGGTGGTTGTGATCTTTGGAAATCTTTCAGATATCCCCTTACAAGGTGTGGTTTAGCTGATGTATCCATGCCGGGGGGTTTTTTTTGTTTTTTTCCCCCCTATTTCGGTACGCATACTTTGTTTTTACGTTGTTCTAAGGAAGACATATATTGGGCTTCAGATCCTATTCTCCAATTTAATATAACCTGATGAGATATTATGGGAATAGCAATCTAACAGCATTGCAAGTGATATATTTCTCCATCTCTGCTTTAAGAGCAGGAACAATTTTAAGTCATGCTTTGTGAGAGCCAGTGTGATGTAGTGGCTTGGGTGCTGGACTGGGAACAAGAAATCAGGATATGAATCTCTGTTCAGCCATGGAAACCCCTTGCATGACCTTGACCATGTTACAGTCTCTCAGGCCGCTTCTATGCAGACACTTAATCCAGATCAGAGTGTGGATTAAAGAGGTCCAGTTCCGATCCTGAGAGTCTCCTGTGGCATCTACAAAGCTCTCCTTATGCCAAATTGATCCAACATAAAGAACAGAAGCAGCCTATTGGATGAAAATCAGTGATGGGAATCATGACGGGGGGGGGGGGGGGGGAGGGAATGTGATTCCCTCTCAAGGGAAAGGTGTTTATTCACCTTCCAGAGAACATTCCAGGTGTGGTGTTGTTTACACAAGTAATGAGCATGTTGCTCCCGAATTCCTGCTCTACAGCAGCCATACACTGGTCAGCTGCAGAGCATTTTATCACCAATTCGAGACTTTCCATTGATTTTTTTTTAATATGCTGTATTGGCTTAAACACATGTGCCAGTGCAAATTGGGAGTGTGTGTCTTCTGGACAACCTCCTTTTTATCCCACTTCCTTCCAGATTTTCAGGACTGTGTAATTGGAGCCTCAAAAATCCCTCTGAAAAAAATTGTGCCAAGAAAAACTGTTACAGGTTTACTTTAGGGTCATCATAAAATGGAAATGACTTGAAAATACAAAACAGTTGCAAAAACAAATGGTCCAGCTTTGCAAAAGAGATTAAGACTAGATGCCATTTTGAGCCCCTCTATTTTAAAATTTCTTGTATGTTGACCTCCCCATTCTAGTAGGTCATTTTCCAAACTTTAAGTCTAAGTTGATCCCACAGAGAACATGGGGTTTTAACTGACTTTCAAAAGTGATCACCCCTTCTGTCCTATTTATATCTTGGATTAAATCATATGTGGTTCCCAGTTCCCTGCATAAAGTTGAAACTATTATATATGTGAAGAATTATCACAGGGGATATCCACTGAAAATTAACATTTGTTTTGATAAATAATCATGAGAGTTTTTGAAGATTCCCTCATAAGAAATGTCAAGTCCCAGTAACTTCACAGGAGCAAAGGACTTCAAAAGCAATAGGGTAATAACTAGCTGCAGCAGTTCCCATGAGCCTTTCACTATATTTCTAGGCCTAAAAAATCTAGTCTTAGTTCCTGTTTCCCCATCTTTCCGTCCTTCTATTGATGTTATTAAATGGGTACAAAGTGTGACTTCTTCTCCTCCTTATTTCCCCCTTGACTTGCATTCCAAATTTTATTTTAAGCTGTTTGTATAAAAAAAACTCCTTCCTTGTAGGCAAGCATAGAAGAGTTGAACACTTTCTGGATTGCCTCTCAACTTGTATGCTTTTCTGTCAATACATTTAGTAGTCCACATGCAGTGTTTCTGAGTTTTGCAAAGGGATAGCCATGTTAGTCAGCTGCAGGGAAAACAACAAATGCTTATGGCACCTTGAAGTCTGCTGCTTCTGTCTTTTTTAAATTCCTTGGTAGAGAAATAATAATAATAATAATAATAATAATAATAATAATAATAATAATAATAATTTATATTAATTTAAATGGCAGTGATGACCAGTAGAGTTATGTGTGGAATTCGTTTCTTCCATTTCATCCATTCTTTGTTACTTATATTACCTTCGGGAGCACGTAACAAGAAGGCCCCTCCCGGAATGAAAATCAGCTCAACGTGAAAACAAGCAGGAGCGGTTACCGGCTCCTCGCCTGCTTTCCGTGGTGCTCCTCACGTAGCCCTACTAAGAATTCCTCTGCAGACCAAGGGAAAAGCATCACAGGAAGAGTAGTATCTTAAGCCCTTTCTTAAAAACCAGGTCTCCTCTGCAGACTGAGGGGAAAGCATCACAAAAAGAGTGGTATATTAAGTAACTAATCCAGTTTTTAGCCCTAAAACTGAGGAGAAGAGAAGCCTGGGGAAGCCTGCCCATTGCAACCAATGGACCAAAGGTTTTTGGGTTTTCGTTCACAGAACAAAAACGCTCATTCAGAAAGGCACCCATTTTCGAGAGATGAGCAAAAATGAAAACAGGGGGCTTACTAATTAAACAAATAGAAACAGCAATTTTATAGAAATGCAGAAGCCTAATGGCCAGGGAGACCCTGTTTCCCCTAAAATAAGACATCCCCAGAAAATAAGACCTAGTAGAGGTTTTGCTGAATTGCTAAATATAAGGCCTCCCCCAAAAGTAAGACCTAGCAAAGTTTGTGTTTGGAAGCCTGCCCGCCGAACAGAACACCAGAGCATGCAAGTTTGGTAAATGTACGTACCATAGATGGTTGTACATGGAAATAATGGTCGTAACAAGAAATTCTTGAAAGAATTCACAGTTTGTCTGGTTATGCTGGTTTATGATGACAACTACTGTACAGTATATAATAAATGTTCTTTTTTTTTGTTCAACAATAAATGTGAATTCTTCTTCATGGAAAAATAAGACATCCCCTGAAAATAAGACCTAGTGCATCTTTGGGAGCAAAAATTAATATAAGACACTGTCTTATTTTCGGGGAAACACGGTAGCTGGTGCCTTACAATATCATTGGTGCTATCTGTTTTCCTGGAATGACCTTTAATTTATCCCATGGGTTATATCAAAATCAATAATTTCAGCCCCCAAACCACTAAGAACATATACATTAGAATCATAGAATAGTAGAGTTGGAAGAGACCTCATGGGCCATCCCCTGCCAAGAAGCAGGAAATCACACTCAAAGCACCCCCAACAGATGGCCATCCAGCCTCTGCTTAAAAGCCTCCAAAGAAGGAGCCTCCACTGCCGAACAGGAGAGGGTTCCACTGCCAAACAGCTCTCACAGTGAGGATATTCTTCCTGATGTTCAGGTGGAATCTCCTTTCCTGTAGTTTGAAGCCATTGTTCCGTGTCCTAGTCTGCAGGGCAGCAGAAAACAAGCTTGCTCCCTCCTCCCTATGACTTCCCTTCACGTATTTGTACATGGCTATCATGTCTCCTCTCAGCCTTCGCTTCTGCAGGCTAAACATGCCTAGTTCTTTAAGCCGCTCCTCATAGGGCTTGTTCTCCAGACCCTTGATCATTTTAGTTGCCCTCCTCTGGACGCTTTCCAGCTTGTCAACATCTCCCTTCAACTGTGGTGCCCAGAATTGGACACAGTATTCCAGGTGTGGCCTGACCAAGGCAGAATGGAGGGGTAGCATGACTTCCCTGGATCTAGATGCTATACCCCTATTGATGCAGGCCAGAATCCCGTTGGCTTTTTTAGCAGCCGCATCACATTGTAGGCTCATATTTAACTTGTTGTCCACAAGGACTCCAAGATCTTTTTCACACGTACTGCTGTTGAGCCAGAAGTCCCCCATTCTGTATCTTTGCATTCCATTTTTTCTGCCGAAAAGAAGTATCTTGCATTTGTCCCTGTTGAACTTCATTTTGTTAGTTTCGGCCCATCTCTCTAGTCTGTCAAGATCGTTTTGAATTCTGCTCCTGTCTTCTGGAGTGTTAGCTATCCCTCCCAGTTTGGTGTCGTCTGCAAACTTGATGATCGTGCCTTCTAACTCTTCATCTAAGTCGTTAATAAAGATATTGAACAGAACCAGGCCCAGGACGGAGCCCTGCGGCACTCCACTTGTCACTTCTTTCCAAGATGAAGATGACTCATTGGTGAGCACCCTTTGGGTTCGTTTGCTTAGCCAGTTACAGATCCACCTAACTGTAGTTTTGTGTAGCCCACATTTTACTAGTTTGTTTGCCAGAAGGTCGTGGGGGAATTTGTCGAAGACCTTACTGAAATCCAGGTACACTACATCCACGGCGTAACCTGTATCGACCCAACTCGTAACTCTATCGAAAAAAGAGATCAGATTAGTCTGGCATGACTTGTTTTTGATAAATCCGTGTTGGCTATTAGCAGTGACTGCATTTGTTTCTAGATGTTCACAGACCACTTCCTTAATGATCTTTTCCAGGATTAATTCTACTTATACACAAGTATATATGGTAACTGGAATCCATAGCTATAGGGTGGTAATGCTGTAGTTTATGAGTAAATGGGCATTCTAAATACCTCAGCAGACGACAAATCCCATTTTGTAGGATGAGACCGTAGCAGTTAAAAGTGTCACTGGACTGCTGTCATTGTGCAGTGTGGATATAATCTCTGTGCATACCACCCGGAAAGAAAAGATCGTTGTAATTTGCTCTGTATGTCAGAAGTTAAAGCTACACATCGAGGCCAGGTTGCAGAATGTAACACAGGGCCATGTGTTCACTGTGAAATGCGTAGAAGCCTTGCTGGAGCAAAGAAATGCTTGCAAACAGAGGTATGTCCACAGCAACAATCCCCTCCTTCGCATGCTACTGAACCATGTAATTAGCTAACCCAGCTTGGATGAAATGACAGCTAGCAATATTCCTTTAATTAGTACCATCTTCACAGTTTTATTCAAAATAGTTCTCCATGTAATTACTGATACTTGTTGAAAGATGGGAGGGAGGCATCATTTACCATGCAGAAGGTAGGAACTGTACAGAACACATTTTGTTTTCTCAGGAGACGAGAAAATCTTATTTTGGGTAAAAGAGATAGGGAGAGGAGGGGGGAATAATTAAAATATGTGTCAAGACAGCTTTTCAAAAGTAAAATACAGAAAGGAAGGTGGTCTTGTTCATGGGTAGGCAAACCTATATTCTCCATCTCAGGCTGCTGTGCTTGCCTGGAGTTATGTGAATAAGACAGTTAGATATCCTGTTATTATAAATATTTGCAGTCTGGCCTCTCTGTTACACATCACAGTAGTTTCCCATTGGGTGCCTATGAATTTTTTCATATTTTCTGTTTACTAAGTCTGTAATGGCATCTTGCCAGTTGCATTTAAGAGGAAAAATTGCTGGTGTGCCAGATTCTCTATGCTGGATTGAAAGCCTTAAAAGAAAAGAGGACAGAAAGATAAGAAGAAGGGGGAAGTGTTGCCTTTACTGCTGCAAGTTTCTTGGGGTCTGTGTCTGGTGGAAGGAACACAATTTTTGGCAGGCAACTTCAGTATTTTGTACAGATGGGTTCATTGGAGGGGGAATGCTAGATTTCCCCTCACAAGCATGCACTCATTTGTGATGAGAAGGAGAAAGTAATTCTTTTCTGAATAGCAGCTGTTTCTTTGTTGTGCTTTCTGCAGACCTAGATATCAAAGACGCATTTTGTGAAAGCTCCACAAAGTGTAGTCTCTACAAAGTGTGTGGCTTATTTTGTTTTGTTTTTTGCTCTTTGCACTTCAAAGGGACAACTTGCAAAAGAGCAAAGTTATAGGTCCATCTGTAATTCTTGTTTCGTACTTGCGTCAGCTTCATAAAGTCAGTGCCGAGTTGCAGTGATCACTGCCTGCCTGTTGCCATTTGAAAGCTTCAGAACTATTAATCTATTTCTTTCCAGTGCATAAGAAGTTATTCAAAAGCTTGAGGAATCTAGGGAATACTTACAGGCTTTAATTAAAGAAAATGTGCAAATGGATCTTGAAAGAAATTCTAATTATTTCAGCACTCGCATGCCAATCCGAAGGTTGAATAGCATCCTTCATGACATCTAAGAAGTTAAACCATTGGCAGGTCAGTTGAGGAGACATCTCTCACTCTTAATCCAGTACCTAAACTTTAAGACTCCCCTTCAGAATCAGAACACATAATCTGTTACCAAAGAGGAAGGATTTTATCACACAAGGCAGGCAAACCAGCATTGCAGCTGATCCCTATTGCACAACACCATGTTCATCCTACTATAGGTTTGCCCCTCCTCTGTGATTGTCCTGTCCTTAGCTATTATAGGATAAAAACTCATTAATAACTCCCAGTCCTGCAATGTTGTTGTCACTTGTGTGAGTGCGATAGATTCCTTCTGCTTCTGTGCTGGCATGCCAGCTGTAAAATGATGTCAGGGGATGGGATTCTCCATTTCTCCTTACTAACCTTCACTATTCCCAAGATGGCTGTTTTACTTTATTTTATATTTTATATGTCTCTTTTTCTGTTGATTATAAATGCTGAAGTTGCACTAAAAGCAAGAATAGTAATAAATGAAAGAATAGCAGAAGTGCACGAAGGTGGGGTTATGAAAATGTGTGTCATCATGTGTGGGACCACAGATTGGCGAATCAGCACAGTTGCACTAATGAAGAGAGTTTCAATATCAAAGGTCCTCATCTCAGTATCTATCTACTCTCAGTGATAACTCAACTGTAGTGAGTCATGTTTTAACATCCTAAAACTGTGATTATTTTAACATTTTTGATGCTCGTTTTGTTTAAGGTTGTAGGAAAACATACAGTTCCCAGTGCCTCAATTTGGGACAAGATATATCAGACCGTATGAGCATTTTAATAAGAACTGGCACACTACTTCATGGATCTCTTTGTGCATACCCTCCAACATTTCAGAGATGAAAAGTAGGATGAGTGTGGCCAAGCAGCATCAAAGAGTGATTAGAACGATTCAAGCCATAAAAAAGATGTTTTTGGCTGCACTGCTGTATATGTGTCTGAAAGTCTGAGGACTTTATCACCCAAGGTTGGCAACATGGAATTTCAGTAGGATAATTATGTCTGTTGCCAATAGGTATCTCTCAACCTTGGGTGTGCCTTCCCTCTGTGATTGTAGCACTCCTTTAATTTACAGTTAAAACTCATCATTGGGCTTTCCTGATACTGCTGCCTTTCCTTTCCTTAAATGTGTTAGCTCAGTGGTTCTCAACCTGTGGGTCCCCAGGTGTTTTGGCCTACAATTTCCAGAAATCCCAGCCAGTTTACCAGCTGTTAGGATTTCTGGAAGATGAAGGCCATAACATTTGGGGACCCACATGATGAGAATCACTGATCTAAACTATAGAATGAGTGTAGTTTGACACCCCTTTAACTGTCATAGCTCAATGTTATTGAATCCTGGGATGTGTAGTTTGGGGAGATCTTTGGCAGAGAAGACTAAAAACTATGTAAAACTTCAACTCCCAGGATTCCATAACATTTAGCCATTGAGCAGTTAAAGTGATGCCAAACTGCATGCATTCTGTAGTGTAGATGCACCATAACTCTACTTCCTCAGATGTATGAGAAAATAAAGATTTTGTTTAGTAATAGTAACTAACCATTTTAACAACTCAGAACTAGAAAAACAACCAAGTACTTTTCCAAACAACCCACTCTTTAATCCCTGCAGAAACATTCAATTTTCAAAGCTGCCATAAAGAAGATATCTTATTATCATATAAAGAGTCAGACATATTGATAGTGGATAAAGTCTGCTTGATGCTCTTGTGCTGGGTATTTGCTTTTCTGTTTTCCTTCCTTACTTCCAGCTTTCTCTTTTTCTAATCTGAGGGTGGTGCTTCAAAGTAAAGTCAAATAGCTGGAGGCAAAGTCTTGGCAGAATGTCTTGGAATAGCCTTTCTGCTCTGGCTGAGCCAGCAGAGCCAGGAGTGGACTTGGCTTCCTGTGGCTGTGTGCCAGGACTCCTCTCTCCCGTTTTATCATTCCATCCCTCCTGCTATACTAACATGGACTATTTAGTCAACCTGCTGTGAAATGCTCCTTTTGTGTTTCGTTGTCCTTGTTGAAAAGACTGCTCCTTTTGGCCATGCCAGAATGAGATGTCTTTGTTTCCATTATGCTTGCTTCAAGAATAGGACTTGGAGCCTTCCAGAGAGGGAATTGCATTGACTGTGAAGTTATTACTTGCCCTAGAAAGAAAAGATTTTGTTTATTTATCTGCACAACACATGTGTGTATGGGTTTTTTCCCTTTTTAATCTCTTTAATTACTCTTTATTGCACTGGTCTCTGTGATCGGCTAGCCAAGCTTTGCTTGGCCATTCCAAGAAGATCTTGTCAGGCTATATTGCCAAGATGCTAAGTTTAAAACGTTGGATTGGAAGTCCCCCCAGTATTACAAAACATGTTTTTGACAAAGATTTTCAATGTATTTGATTTGCATTTCAATGGACAACTAGCAAAGGTTTTTAAATCAACACAACTCTCATTGGCCAAGATGGCCAAGGGGCAGCTAAGCCAGCATTAAGGGCCTTTCTACACAGGCCCTAAAATCAGAAGAAACCAGAATAAAAGAGGGGGGTAGCTGGATGACATTTACCAAAAATGCATGCTGAATCGCATTAACTGTTGAAAAACATGTGTTTAAAAGGTGCACTTAAAATCCAATTTTGGCTGGAAAATGCATATATTTGCATCAGTGTATATCCCTGCAGCCAAGAAAAACATGTGACTTCATTGCTATATGTTAGTGTGGACTGCTCCAGTGCATGTGCACACTTAAAAATCCCGAAATAGCTGATGAGGGCTGTAAACAAATAGAGCCACGAACACACAGGTGGCTAAATGGAAGCACAATTGGAAACCAATTCCCATGAGAACTCTTTGCAACTATTCCTTTGTTCTCGTGCTTATGAAATTAAATAGAGCTTGACTTTACACAGTGGACACCAGCATGGCAGGCAAGTGACCCCAAAGGGAAATGGGTTCAAGAGGGGGAAAGGAAAGGCAGCAGTAGGGTGAGGAGAGATAATGACAAGAATTCTGCTTGTGTGTATATTTGTATATCCATGTTAGCAAATTTTAGCCAGCAGAGCAGTTCCATCAACAGATCATACATTTTTTCCTCACCCACATGTTTGATGAGTACAGCAGAAAGGGCCTTCTTTGTGGCTGCTCCCAAACTGAGAAGCCCTCTCTTCTGCCAGCAAGTGAAAACTTTCCTATTCCACCAGGCTTTCACTGACATTTTAATAGTTTTTCAACCTAATATGGCTTTAATATTTTGTAAACCTTTTGGAGTCCCAAAATCGAGAAAAATGTGGGATATAAATTGATGTAATAACTATTGCAGCAGCAGCAACAATCGAAGTTCTAGATCAATTACAAAGTATACAGGACAACATATTCTTACTGCTTACAGTGGTTGATGCTTGATAAATCAGGATTGGGGAGGTCAAGCAAGCAGCGTTCCCTGGCTTGACCTCCACAATTGTGACTTACGAGTGCCAACAGTGAGGGTCTGTTGTCCTGTCAATCAGGACAACAAATTGATGTTTCTTTTCTTATTCACATAAGGAGCAATTGCAACAAGGGTCCTGCTTCTGACTGAGACCATTCACAGGAGGGAGATGGAAATGTCTCTATCGACAGGAAAGCAGAGCCCTATTGCTCACAGCAGCTGATGTCCAGTAAAGCAGATTGGGAGACTTTCACAATTTGTATGTGATACTTACACTATGGGATATGTAGAGATTACATTTGTATAACTAGGTTACACATTTATAACTGCAGCCATGAATTTCAGCCGATAACAACAACTACTACTACTACTACTACTACTATTACTATTACATAACAAGAGGAAAAGAATTCTACTGGTAACAGGGCATTTCTGTTATTCATATCCCCTACAACTAACATTAGAAGTGCATGACCCAGAAATATTAACAATTTTTTTGCAGACCTACATCTCCTTCATATATTATATTAGTGGTACAAAGGGGGCTAAATCTATTCTGGGTTTTAGTCTGAACTTTCAGGAAATTGTCTAAGTAACTTCCCCAAAATAGGGTAAGCAGCTTTCATGGATCCTTTCAAGTTTCAGCTAGGACTAGGAATGGATTCACTACTCTACATGAAAATTGCCATCCACTACTGGTTCCACAGATGAAATGATGATTATAAACAATATATGCAACAGGGGGAAAAAAGATAATTCCTTCCAAAAAGCTTAGTCTAATCTTCTAAAGTACAAAACCCCTTCTATATAAAATGAAATTGTTATTTTGCTTTCATCCTTCCATATGAAATAATTTTGTTAGAAATGGAAAAATAATTTTGTAACAACCATTGATGGTACCATATGGAAATTTAACTGAGGACTTAACCTAACTTTTAATGAATTAATCTACATTAGGAATAAGAAGGGAAATACATTTCCAAGATCATAATGGTTATATCTCAATATTTTTAGAAATGCTACAAATTAAAGGAACCAGGTGAGTTTTGAAAATCTCTCTCTAGGTGCAAATAGAAGAGTTGGCTTTATCAGTTTTGCTTGGTAAACACACAAGGACTTCAATTCATTAAAAAGTCCAGAAGAATACATTTTTAACATTTGTGATACCTGGCAGGGATACAAGACGTACATAGAAATATTTAATAAAATAGCATACAATTAAAACACAAAGAAAGATCAACTAATGTGCCATCTAGATGAGGATGTAACTAAAAAAATAGTACATTAACTAAAAAAGAGTGATTTCTTTACAAGTTCTTAAAGGTTTTACCATGGGAGCATTCGGACAGATCTTCTCTTGCTATGAAATTTTCAATCAGGAGTGATGTCTAGTGGCTTCCATGTCAGTGGGGTAAAGAATATATTCTGTGTTTTACTAAAAGCTTTAAGAAACCCCAAAGAAGTATAGGATTCTTCACCTTAGACTGCTTCATTAATATTTAGATTAAAACCTGGAATTGATTCATTGCTCCACGGACACGAAACTCTGTATTTTGCCTATTGTTTCATATATCTCTCTCAAAATAAAGGGCATTGTCTTGAATTACAGCTTTAGTTAGTTCTCCTTTTAAATTTTTAGATTCTGATTGGAAACCTTTTTAGTCCCTTTTCCAACTTTTGCTAAGCTTAACAAACTATTTCATAATTCAAAACTAGAAATAAAAGCAAAGGTACAGTAGTGGTAAAATGAATAAGAATGAATAATCCACACTTTTTGGGATTAAAAGTGCAGTTAGGCTTATACAAATGTTCCCAAAATTTTAAATTGTGACCTCAACACTATTCTGGCTAGACTTGGCATATTAAATCAGTGAAATTTATTTATGTACCAATTGGATTCAGTCTTTTAAAATCCAGGCTCAGCTGTAAAAAGAATTACTCAAAAATCAACACACCCAAGTACTTTATGCTCTTGTTTATTTAGATTTTGACAGCTATCAGATATAACATTTCATCGGCTATCAATCACCAGAGACATTGCCAATATCAACCTGTGCCAGTTAGAGTAATATAGTGCTTAGAGTCTTAGGTTAGGATTGTTGTTAAGTACCTTCAAGTCAACTTCGACTTATGATGGCACTAAGAATTGATAGACCTCCAAGTCGCCTTATAATCAACATCTCTTCTCCTGTCATGCAGACTCAAGACCATTGCTTTCTTGATTGAGATTATCCATCTATAATGCAGTCTCCCCCCTTTCCCGATGGCCTTCTAACTATGATTTTTCTAGTGAGTTAAATTAATCCCATCTTTTAAGGAGAGATAAGGCTCAATTTTCTCTATGACACACACATTTCTCATGTTAGCAGTCCGCAATATCTACAGAACTCTTATTTCACATCATATTTCAAATGAGTTGATTTTCTTCTTATGAGCTTTCATCAATGTACAGCTTTTACAACCATACTTAGAAACTGGAAATTCCATGGCATGTACAGTCCTAATTTTAGTATTCAATTATCTATCGTTACACTCCAGGATCTTGTCTAGTCCCTTCATATCCATGTATAAATCTTTTCATTTCTAGACTTAAGTCTCCATTCTGATTAATGACTCAGGCAAGTATGGAAAATCTTGAACAACCTCAAGAATTTTATTGTCTATTTTGAAGTTAGGTAAATCATCAATGGTCATTTTTCCCCTTCATATTCAACTGTAAACCTCCCTCCTTCCAATTTTTATGCTTCTTCTTCCAGGTCTAATCCTTCTTTACAAGTTAAACAGAGACAGTCATAAGCTTGCCAGTTAGAAATATTTTTATTACTTGTATTCTGACCTGGCAGTAGTCTCTTGACCTAAGTAAAGGTTACGTACCAGGATAATCAAATCTATGTAGTGGGGAAATCTACATTTAAATCATTGATCAACAATGGAGCTTCAGAGTGGCCTTGGAGTTAATGAAAACTAAAAAATCCTGACCTGCTCTACCTCTGTGCCTATAATAGCATATTAATGATCTTGATCTGGCTGATAAAAATGTTGTCAATCCTACTTAGTAGCTTTTAATTGCTGAAAAGGTGAGCAGAAGACACATTTGGATCTACTGTTTTCCAGGTGACTGGCAATGCATAGGAAATTTAGGATTCTATTTTACAATGAGTGACACGATTGATCTAACTAGTCTCAACTCTGGCTGCCAATTGCTTTCCACAATTGGAGGCCTTGATATTCCCCAGAGTCTCCTCACTAACTTCTAACCAGTCTCGTCTCCTTGACTTCTCAAGTCAGACTGATCAGGAATGTTTGTATTATGACTGTATACAATGATCCAGTACATAAGCAACGATTTCCAGCTTGTGGTTGTGTAACAGCTGTGAGAATCAAATGACTTTTTCTTCTCCCGTTGAAATGAAGAGAACATGCGATAGCTAATATAGATTTCCATTTAATCACTCAAAAACATATCCCTCCATTCAGCATTCTTTCATTCTCCATGCGCAGTTGGTCCTCCACACCTGCAAGTTTAATAAGAGTTTATTATTCATGGATTTGATCAATATGTTCTCTCCACCATAGAGGTACACTGGATCCTGTTTAGGTTCCTAGAGATAACACTTCACTAGGAATTTGTAGGTCCTTCAGCACAATTCTATGGTCAAGAGATTCCTAAAAACGTGTTTGATCAACTAAAAAAAATTGCAGAGAGTGTCTATGCACCAACTCCAGTGAATATGGAGAGCCCATTGTATACCTTTTGTATACTTTTTGCTGCAGACTGAAGTATCTCAGGATAATTAGTAAAGAGCAAAGTAGATCATAGAAATCTGAATAGAAATCCAAGGCTTCTCCCCCCCCCCCCCCCCCCGCAACCTTCTTCTTTAAAATCTTATGTCTCCATAGATCTAGGTGCTGAATCTGTGACCCTTGGTTTGAGGCAATCATTTGCCTGTGCTTTATGTCAGTTGCCATACACTTTTTATTCATCCACACACCTTTTCTGCATTTGACTCAGCCTTTTGAATCTCCTGTATCCCCCGGTGGTAATTCCAAGTTATTTGTACCTTGGTGATAGTGCTAAAATGTCTGAAGCATTTTATTTCAACCCTGGTTTTGAGGGCAGGGATGTGCTACTGGTTAATATGCTGGATTCTTTGTGCATTAAAATACAAAATAGAAGTGTACAAAACTATAATTAAAAAATTTTGACCTGCTGTGCTCCCAGCATCAACTGTAGAGGTAAAAGTAATTGTGGCATGATTATATATTCTCATCGGCCTAAAGCATAAGAGTAATTGAGTGAAAAAAATCCACACATTATGGGAAATGATTACTGCCTTTGAGCCATAATAAACAATGATGTTCTCGTAGTGATGGTGCTAAGCAGTAGAACAAATGAGAGCAGCCTACTTGAATGCACACGCTCGGGATCATCAGCAATCCATGTAACCCCCTGGTACATAACTGAATTGTAGGATTTTTCTGATCAAGGCATAAAATTCACAATGTCTTTTGTGCTGCATAGACATTGGGCTTTTGTATTTGTAGCGTACCAGAGCTTATAAGATATCAATGTAGTTGTTACAAAGCTGTCAGTCACTATCATCAATCACTGACTTGGCAGTGTTTTAAAATCTGTATGTTTTTAAGGAATCCCTTTCCATGTTGACTTGTCTACAGACGAATGGCAACCTCTCACCTGTCATCTACTGGGTGTTGGGTGGAGACTTTTCATAGTTCCATTAGGACATTGTTGAGGACTATTCAATGTTGTTATGGTACTCCATTGAGCAAAGCGAAACTCCCACCTGAAATGGCCAGTATTTCTCCTTAATTAAAGTGAATGGTAGCAAAAAGGCAGGAGGGAAGGCAGGAAAGAAATAGTACCTCTCCCATTTCATGATAATTGTTTTGAGCATCATTACTGCCATGGCTAACTGGTACTTAGCAATGGATCCCTCTCATCTTAGAAAGAAATGATCAGTGGGCTACCATAGGGTTCTGTCCTGGTCCCAATGCTGTTCAACATTTTCATCAGTGACTTGGACAGTGGACTAGAAGGTATGCCTAACAAATTTGCAGAGGAATAGCTAATATTCCCAGAGGACAGGATCAGAATACAAAATGACCTTAACAGATTAGAGAGCTAGGCCCAAAATAACAAAACGAATTTCAACAAGGAAAAAATGTAAGGTCATACACTTAGTCAGAAAAAAATGAAATGCACAGAAGGGCGGGACCTGGTTTTAAAACAGTACACATATAAGAAATTTAGGCATTTTAGTAGACCACAAGCTGAACATTTATATGCAGCAGCTAAAAAAGTCAGTGCAGTTCTAGGCTGCATCAATAAGAGTATAGTGTCAGATCAGGAATCCCCAAACTAAGGCCTCCAGGCCGGGTGCAGCCCTTCAAGGTCGTTTACCTGGTCCCTGCCCAAAACTTTAAACTTAGGGTTGCCCTAGGTCTGAAACAACTTGAAGGCACATAACAACAATTCTAATTAACTTAGCTATCTCATGAGCCAAAATTAGGCCCACATTGTGTTGTCAAAGGCTTTCATGGCTGGAATCAGTGGGTTGCTGTGAGGTTTTTTGGGCTTTATGGCCATGTTCCAGTAGCATTATCTCCTGACATTTCACCTGAATCTGTGGCAAACATCCGCAGAGGAAACCTTTGAGGATGCTTGCCATAGGTGCAGGAAGAACATCAGGAGAGAATGCTACTAGAACGTGGCCATACAGCCCAAAAATCTCACAGCAACCTAAGCCCGCATTTTCCATTGAAATACTGGTAAGTTTATGTTAGTTAAAATTGTTCTTCATTTTAAATATTGAATTGTTCTTTTTTAACTCTAATTTCTCTTCAGATCGTATACATCTTTCGCCTTTTTGCAGTATAGATAAGGTATGTGCAGTATGCATAGGAATTCATTCATGTTTTTTTCAAACTAAAGTCCAGCCCCCCAATAGTCTGAGGAATGCTGTTTAAAAAGTTTGAGGACCCCTGGTCTAGATCGGGAGAAGTAATTGTCTCTCTACTTTGATCAAACCTTATCTGGAGTACTATGTCTGGTTCTGTGCAGCTGGAACATGTTCAGAGCAGGGTGATCAAAATGAGCCAAGGTCTAGAAGCCAAGTCTGCAAGGAGTGGCTTAGAGAGCTGGGTATGTTTAGCTTGGAGAAAAGAAGGTTGGGGGGGGGACATGATAGCTATGTTTAAATATTTGAAAGGATGTTATATTTAGGAGCGAGTGATCTTGTCTTCTGCTCTAGAGACTAGGACACAGAGCAATGTCACATAAATGTATAGAACTTTTTGAGAATAAGAGCTGTTTGACAGTGGAACAAGTTGCCTCGGAGTGTGGTGGAATCTCCTACTGAGGTTTTTAAGCAGAGACTAGATTACCATCTGTTGGGAATACTTTGCTTATGTGTTCCTGCATGGCAAAGGGTTGGACATGGACTTTTCCAACTTCTGTGATTCTATATTCTGCAAGTGCAGCTAGAAACAGACACAACACTGCCCTGTGTCTTTATATCAGTCATGACAAGCAGTAGTGTCAGCAATACTGAGAAAAAGAAAATTTGTTCTTCATTAGTGACCTTTGAATGTGCCGTCCACATCCCCCTTTTTAAAGGCCATAGGGTCTACAAAATAGCACATCAAGTCAGAGCTGTATTCAAGTCCAGTCGGAACAAAATAGCACATCCAGTCAGAGTTAAATATTGAGATCATCTTAGAGACAATAAGAAAGAGATAATAAGAAAAAATAAAGATTCAAGAGTCTCAGTTTGGCCAGAACTGTGTCTGTCTGTCAAAGACTTTACCTCTCCTCATAAAGACTTTGTAGTGAGACTCAAGAGGAGAAAAAGTCTAAAATTCTTGTCAGTTAATACATTCTTGTTTGATTCTGCTATATAGTATCTGATCTGTTCCCTACGCAGCCAGTTCACCTTCCAAGTAGTTAAGATAGCATGGGGGCAGAACAAGCATCCAGGGGGGAAAGCAGGTTTCATGTACTGTTGTAAGAAAGCCTATTGCACTCCAGCCAGCATTTGGTTTTGTTTTGCCTGGATTGTGCTGCTTCCAAGGAAAAGCAGAACAGCAAAGAGAAATACACAGCAGCATTTTTATGCTTTCCCAGGATGGAGCAGTGCCACTGCATATCCCAGAATTCAGTAGGATGAAACCAAGATAGTTAAAGTAGAATCATAGTGCAATAACTGTGTAATTTGAAAGGATCTCAAGCTTAATGTTATGTGCCCAATTAGCCTGTTTTATTGGAATATTCGTGTTGGGAAGGAGCAGAATTATGTTGTACAATGAAACCTTGCACTCAGCCACACACAAAAATCCCTCCAAGTTTGAAAATTCATATTTGTTTCTTCAAGCAAGGAAAAGATTAAAGGCTTCCTTGCCTACCACTGTCCCAGATAATTTTGCATGTTTTGCATACCTATGCCAGCCGGCTGTTAAAGCTGTAGCTTCAAGGTGTTAAACTGAACCCAAAATGCAGAGTTAGAGTCTTACAGTGAAGTAGAATGGATTCTTCTTCTATACCTTCCTAACTTTTGCTTCACTTTCTGTGGTATCAGTGGAGCAGTCCTTCTAATTAGTGTTTTTATGCTCCAATGTAGATGTTTGCCTAATAGGTAGTTAGTTGAGCATGCTGTTGAATTTTCTCTGCCAAGAAATCTAACCCTATGTCTTGCAGCACAATTACAGGACACTTCACTTGTCTGTTGGCACCACTGCTACAGACTGAAAAATGGGGCATCTAATGGATCGAGGGCAAGCATTAGCCAAAATGTAGTACTTGTGTCTGAGAACATTATAGCAATTATAATTGAAAGACACATTAGTAGTATGAGAGGGAGGTTTTCCCATTTTTCCAAAATAGAGTAGTTATGGTCTATGCATTTCATGAGCACAAAATTCGGGATAATGAAGAGCTGCTTTTTATAAAAATGAGCAAATCTAATGCTTTCTATAGGTAATTTGTTTGTGCTTGATTGTTAATGGTGACCCAGTGCTGTGCTAGTTAATGAATGCAATGGCTTCTGTTGTCATAGTCAAAACAAAATAATGGGTTACACATTCCAAAGGAGTAAGAGTTTTAAAGTACACCACCAAGCTTGCAAACACCGGTGCCAAAAAGAGAGAGAATTGGATGAGAAGAGAATGTAAGGCACCATCTCTCTCTTTTGTTCTTCATCATATCCCTTATGGTTGCATGCTGCTTTGGTTTTGGATCCTGTTCTCTTTGAGATCTATAGCTTGGTACATTAATATGGCTTGGGCCTCCGCTTCAGGATAATTAAAAAACAGAGGTCTCCGTTTCAGACAGGTGGTATCAAAGTTGTGGGCCTCCAGATGTTTTGGACTTCAGCTCCCAGAATTCCTGATCATTGTAGAAGCTGGCTAGGGCTTCTGTTGAGTTGGAGTCCCAAATACCTGGAGAGCTACAAGGTTGACACCTCTGCTCTTGAGCATCACAGGATGGCCAGTTCAATCTCTGTTGCAAAAGACTATCAGTCACTGTGTGCAATTTGTAAATTGTATTGTTGAAGGCTTTCATGATCAAAACCACTTGGGTATGTGTTCTAGTACACCTGCTAGAACATGGCCATACAGCCCAAAAACCATACAACACCCCAATTTGAAACTCACCAGAGTGGGAAAACCAATCAGGGTTATAAATGGAAGATACTGGTGTCTGATCAGTGTCACCTTGTAAATGAAGGCAAAGCTTTAACTATAAAATAAAAGGAATTAAATGTTTCTTATTTACCCTGAGAATTTAGGAAGTGAACTGGAAGTTTACCAGTATGATGTAAGTTGGCATTATATATATAGGCAGTCTTGAGTTTCAGCACATGTAAAACATTCGAGAATTTTTAAGCATAATAATGAAAATATATTCTGCCTGGTTACCAGTAATGCCATGGTTGCCAAACTTTAGACCTTTAGATGTTTTGGACTTTAGCTACCAGAATTCCTGACTCTTAGCCAAGATTGCTTGGGCTTCTGATAGCTGAAGTCCAAAACACCTCGAGGACCAAAGTTTGGCAAATGTTGCTACAGTGCATTAGAAACACTGCTTTTAAAAAGATTGAGTCCCAATAGTTTAGAAAAATACTTTCTGTATGATCTGTTCTCACTTTTGTTTGCTGTGTTCATGGAATAAGAGGTTTTAGGGCATGTATTTGAGTGACGAAACTAAGTTCTTTTTCTTGTTGTCTTGAAAGCACATAATCACAAAGTAGTAAGATATCTCCAACTCACATCCATCTTATCATAAATATTTCTTTTCAAGATACATCCAGAGAAATGGATGTATCTCTCCTTGGTGGAAAATAGCCTGTTTAAGGCCACCCAGTGAGTTACTATGGCCTCTAGGTCTCTAGGAGCCATAATCCAGTTCTCAAACATGTATACCAGTGACTCCCAAAATCTAGTCCTCCAGATGTGTCAGACTCCAACTCCCTGGAGACTCACCTGCTTTGGCCAGTAATCAGAGATTGTGGCAGTCAAATTCTAAAAGATCTGAAGACCAGAGTATGGAAAACACTGTTCTACACTTTGCTATCTTGTTGTATCAATACTGCTAGAATAAACACTTAGCTTTAGTGGCTCCTGCTTTTGGGGGAGGGGGGTTAAGCCTTTAAAGCTGTTTCCATAACCTTGGGAAAACCAAGTCCCTTCATAATATGTTCCTTCTCTTCAGATAGTTTGACTGTAAATTAGAGAATGCCTTTGCTCTTTTAGAAACCCATGCCGGGAGAAATCTGAATGAATGTGACAGCTTTAAAAACTGCCAGCTGTGTATTTAGAATACCAGGATGTGAGGCAGGAGGGAGAAATGGAATCCCTTTGTACACTGCCACAGTTGGTGCATAATCCCTGCCATTGTTTCAAGTGAGGGATGAAACAGGAGAAGCCAAGCATCGGCTGCAGCGTGCGAAGAAACAAGCAAAGCAAAAAAAAACGCTTTGTCGCATAGCAGGGAGACTTCTTCTGAGGACTTTGCCAGAGTTTATCCAACAAAAACATGAAAGCTGCCTTTACAAAGTGTGTGTGTTTGTAGAGGTGTGGTGTCAGCCTCCACCCTTTTGTTTGAGGCATTTGTGTGCAAAATGCATAGTGTGTAGATGGGTGTGATGCTTCGGAGTACCAGATGAGTCCCTCGAAACCCCCATGGGATGCTCAGTGCGTCTGCCGATGATGCGAATGTGACTCACAGAGGCCTGTCTGATTTTGTAGGATGTGCCAGGTGGCACTGGTTTGAAGATTTTTGTCTTTGAAAAGCCTGTGGCCTGCCTCTCCCTCCAACTCTCCCAATCCCTGGTGCAATGCTCTCGGGAGCCAAGTTGCTATAAATCCCTCTTTTGTTCTCAAAAGCCCTGTAGATGAATGAAAAAAGATTTGATGCACACAGACGTGGCTGAGGCAATTGGGTGCAAAGGAGAACAAAGGGTTCCTTTCCTTTTGACAGCCATGTGGGAGAAGTAATCTCACCAGCGGTGCAGCTTTTCTCACCCAGTGTAAATCAGCTGCCCTTGCCAAAATGCCATCCTCTGAAGAAATACAAGATATATTGCATCTTTGCATCTCTGGGTGGGATGTCATAGTATTGCAGGCAAGAGCTGACTGTACATAGTGAAGTGAGTTCCTATCCCTCTTCACGCTAACTCTTAGAGGAGCAGAGGTCACATTGTCTTTGGAAGATGTGACTCACCAGACTGATTTTAACCCAGCAGACATGGATAAAAGCCAACAGGAACTCTGCTAATCTTTTTCATGTTGCCTGGATGAGACTTCCGTTGGACCATCCACAGTGCAAAATTTTTACAGTTTGACCCCATTTCAACTGCCATGGCTTATCTGATGGAATCTTGGGATCTGTCTGACATAGAAGGGTAAAATTATCTCGAAACTACTAATCCCAGAATCCCATAACATTGAGCCGTGGCAGTTAATGTGGTGTTAAACTGCTATCATTCTGTAGTGTGGACACAGGCAAAAACTCCAGAAAGCCAAAAAAAAGCCAAGCATCTGAAATGGGTGAGCCACTTCTTTTATATCAGACCATGTTACCTTGATAGGATAAACTGTTTTGGTGATACATGACAGGGGTCAGAGCTTGATCTTGCCACAGTTCTCAAGAATCTTCCTGGAGGATACTGGGAGTTTGGGCCAAACACTCCCACCCCCATTTTCTGAATTTTGTCAAAAGTGGGTTGGATGGTTAGATTGCCCAAAAAAGAAATGAATCTATCCCTTTCCCATATCTTCCAGCATCTCACAAATGAACACTGCCACGTGTGGCCAAGTGCAGTCAAGATGGAATTACTGAAGAAGAACATATAAATTAGGAGAGGCTGCCACAGTTTGGTTTTGCCTGAACTCACAGAGAAAGGACAAATTTCTCTTGCCATCCACACTTCATCCCATTGCTGAGAACAAACTACTTTTGCACTTTGAACTCAGTTTGAAATAAGCTGAAATTGAAGGAGAGGAGTGGAAGGATGAGCGAAAGTGTGCTAAAGGCAGTTGAAATTAAGGACTTCATCGCACTAGAGCATGGACTTTAAATCCAGTTTCTGCCTCCTGCAGAATTCTGGAGCTTGTAGTTTAAGGAGGGGCCTTTAAACTGCTCAGCCAGACAGGTCCTGGGCCTCATTAAACTACAAACCCCAGAACTCTGCAAGAGGCAGAAACCGGATTTAAATTTATGCTCTATTGTGATGAAGCTGAAAGGGACAACAGGACTGTCCCTGCCAAATCAGGACAGTCGGAAGATCTACTTTTCCCATTTTCTGTCGTTATCTCATTTTCCTCCCTATGAAGCAGACTGTTATTTTTTTCTAGCAGATATGTCATTAGCTGATATTAGGCCAAGGACACGTGGTCTGAAGGCCAAAATAATGCTTTCCACTGATCTTGATGATCACAATACAATGCAACCTCTATACCAGGCAAAGCCTTCCAAGTGTTTTGGACTTCAGCTCCTATAATTCCTAAGAGGTAGGCTGTTATGAATTATGGGAGTTGAAGTTCAAAAAAACTTAGAGGGTCAAAGTCTGCCCATGCCTGCCGTATACCAATAGGACCAGTATTCATGGTTTTACCCTCCAAAATCTGACAAAATATGTAATCTCTAGAAGTTTTATAGATCCTCCAGGCAATTCTATATTATGCTTCAACTGGAAGTTATCATGGAGAAAACTCCCATGACAGACAACATACCTCTCTAGGAATTTTTTAGATCTTCCAGGGTAATCCCATGGACACTTCTGGCACAAGTCATTCATTTCAATATGGTTCACATTATCCATGGTTTCTTATAAGCTCAAGAACATGTCCCCTGCAGATATTGGGGTTATACTGTATACTGTGTTGGGCCCTTTTAAAAACATACATCACCTTTTTCTCTATTGTTCTTTGCTTGTGACAGTAGGGACTGCCTTTATGGAAAATCCTGCTCCACTTGTAACATAATCCTCATGAAAATAGAATCCATTTTGAAAAATATGCAGTTGTATACAGTGGATCAGAGCCAACATTCCTGCAGCAGTGCCCAAATATACTGTCTTCGGCAGCTCTCAGTACTGTAATTTTAAAATGTTTTAGCAAATATTTGTTTTGCCTATATGTATACATATGTGTGTGTTTTATTTTGTTTTTACATTGGTCATGGCATAACAACCACAGCAAACAGTGCTCTTAAAATGCATGGTGCCGATCAATTGTCATCCCAAGGTAATTTTCACATCATAGAAAATTTTCTACAGAGCAAAAAGGATTGACAATTAAATTGGAATGGGCCTGTATATAACAGGTTTCTTGGGGAAGTTGAGTGGCACTCTTCCCTCCATGTGAAACCAGTTTGCATTAGCCCACTAAACTGTTACCTGTCAGCAACATGAACAATCAGATCTCTGAGAATAAGAAGCCTTTGTTACATAAGATAGGTTTAGTAACAGCTCTAACAGAAAACCAGCAAGAAAAAGCCTATTTGGAAGTCAACAGTCCGCAGATTCTGCCATTGCACACACAATTGTAATGACTGCTATTCTAACTTCTGCTCAGAGGAGCTGTGGGGGGAAAAAACTAAAGAGTTCTGTTCAATAAAGAGGTGAATTTGTTTCTTGGCATATAAACTGATACACCAAAAGGTTGGAAAACAGCTTTTCCAGTATAAAATAGTGGTTTGAGTATTGGACTACAACTTTTGAGAGCACGATTTGATGTCCTGCTTGGCCATGGAAAACCACTTGGTGACCTTGACCAAGTCACACACTCTCAGCCTAGAAAATCCCATGATAGGTTCACCGTAGGTTGCTGTAAGTCATCAGCAACCTGAAGGCACATGATCACAACAACACACATACAGTTATGCTTAAAGGCTCATGTACCAGAGTCGTAGGCTCCTACTGGTTAGTATCTGTTATATTGCAATTGACAAGTAAAACATTTCTTATGCTGTTGTGGTGGAGGGAGAGGCTAATGAGGTTTTCTCACCAATAAATACATTAAATCATACATTGGGGGAGTGGGAATTGGAAAATCGGATGTATGACAGCAAGGACATTATCTTTGCTGTAACAGTCTTTTTGTTTTGCACTGTTGGTTTTTCTTTTTATTTAAGTGCTGCTCTTCCTTTATGTTCAATACAAAATTGTGTTAAAGTGAATCAGTATGATTAATGATAAAGTCCCATGTGTCCAACCCATTTTTTCAGTGGATTCTATGAACTTAACTCATCCATTTTGTAGTGGTCAATTGGCTTCTTACCCACTCAGGTAACAAGTGAGGAAGAGTGCTGTGTATGTACACTTTGGTCTTTATTTTCTACATAGTAACTGCATGTACTCACCCTTTGAGAAAGCTCAACTGCTTGTGTAATTTCAGAGACAGCACATGAACAATATAGACATAATATTACTCTAATGTGTGGTTAAGTTTTTGTGGTTCTGATGTTTTGGACCACTATTCCTACTAGTAGTCATATTGTGTTGAGCAAAAGTGAAATAATGAAAAGCACCTGGAGGTCCAAGAGTTTCCTAATTTTGGTTCATCCACTAACAGCATCTATATATATAAAAGGGTAATGAAATTTCGGCCTAGGACAAAACAACAAAACTACACATCCCAGAAACACTAAACTTGGCAGCACAATTCCTCATCCATGCCTCTACGTTCATACAACAAAAAGAAAAGAAAAATAAAGTCCTAATTAGAGAGAGAGGAATAATTGTTTTTATCCAATTGCTGCCAGTTAGAAGGCTAAGCTCCGCCCACTTGGTCTCCAAGCACCCCACTCAGCCCAGGGGAAGGCAGAGTTAGGCCTCACTTAGGCCTCTTCCACACTGCCTATAAAATACAAATTATCTGATTTTAACTGGATTATATGGCAGTGTAGACTCAAGGCCCTTCCATACAGCTATATAACCCATTTATAATGGACTTAATGTCAGGAGAAAACCTTTACCCTTTACCTTAACTACCTCCAATTCCTCAATACTTTATTTCCCATACCACCATACTTCGCCACAGCAACGCGTGGCCAGGCACAGCTAGTAATCTTATATAATAGGCCCTCCGAACTGACTGGGTCCAGGACCTTCCTGCCCCCACTGGACAACAACATTCATAGATGCTAAAGTCTCAATATGTACAGTTGTACAGTAAAATGGCATCCCTTATATCACAAATGCCAATCGCAAGGCCTGTGGCCAGAATCTAGCCCTTCATGTTATTTTATGTGGCCCTCCAGATACTGGATTACAACTGCTGTATTTCTCCTCACTAGACATCATGACTACAGCTGATGGCATACAGGAACATCTGGAAGGCTGCAGTTTGTTCTGTTTAGTCAGGAGAGTGGGGTTTTAATTGAGATACAAAGCTTGTGCATATGATGTCTGACTTTAAAATGTCCTTTAACATTTCACCAACCTCAAAGTTGCAAGTGCTATTGGGTTGCAATTCCCATTATCCCCAGTCCACATGGTGGATAACCAAAAGTGATGGGAGTTGTTGTTCAATAACGTCTGTGGACCCAAACTGGGTAAAAACTAAAAAGCACTGACCACTATTCTCCACCCATGGATTCAATTGCCCTTTAAAGGCACCCATAAGCCTGGTATGGCCCTTGATGAAGATGTGTTTGACATCTCTGCCTTATACATAATGGAAAAATATATTTTCAAAGTATTGATAGTTTAACCCATGGATAAAGAATGTGTGAAAATGGAGAGCAAGCTATATATCTACTCAGAAGCATATCTATTTGTTTTCAGTGGCATTAACTGCTAAATAACTATAGGACTGCAGAAACAACTTGATCCAAAGATTATCACAAAACATCTTAAAATAGTGTCCCAAGCAGGGTCTTAGATCTATCCATACTCTACAACTCATGACACCAAGCACCACAATTAAGACTTCCATTTGAGAAGTGTGCTGGGAATCAGGCAATTAGGTATGCATAGAAGGACAGGTTACAAGCATGTTTGTCTGCTTGATTGATGAGTTTCTTCGTGAGGATCCAGACTGGAGTTGGCTTCTGCAAAGGACCAGATGGAACTCGAGTCCTGCTGAACTCATAACTGGAGTAATATCCTCCAGCTATAAGTATTGATGGCAATGAAGCTGAGTCGAGAAGATCTTTTTTTCTACTGGGAATAGCTTATGTTCCATGGATGTCAAAGCAATAAACTTTCTGATGCTACTGGGGAATGACTGAACCAGCCATTGATCAGGATCCTTTTTATTGCTAATCAGGGTGCTGTGTGCTATCCTCTCTGATAATATAAAACATGTGCCACACCATTCCAAGTTTTTGTGGAGGTGTGGGTGGGCTGAACATCATGTTAGGATATCCATTTACACATTGCCAAAAACAGATAAAATATGTCACCAAAAGAAAGGACCAGAGAAGACACCAAACAACATTCAGTGCACTTATACTTTTTCATGTGATTAGTGTACATTTAGAAATAATTATTATCATTACAGCCCATAGTAGGGAAAACCACAATCCATACATGTGCCCACACATTCTGTCCTCTCAATACAGTCCTCTGTATTTCATCTCCATAGTCATAGTGCTATTTTTCCAGCTATAGTGCCTCACCAAACTACAACCCCAGGATTTCTTAGAATGCTGATGTGACAGTTAACATGGTACCATAATATCATAACTGTGTCAGGGCAAAAGGTCCCAGAAGTTAGCTAGTGAGGCTGACTCATGAGTTATGAGATAAAAAGGCTGTCCAAAAGTTTTATCCAAGCATTTTCAAGCTGTGGCTAAATCAACTCTGTGGAAACGAGTAATACTTTTAATACTGTTTACAAAGCATGAAACAGGAAATTGAACATGTAGTGGCCTCCTGGAGCTGTATTAAGAATGGCTGTGAAATTTCTAATTGGATAAGAACTGCTGGATGCGTCAAGTTAAACAAGAAGCTGTCTTAATGCTGGTGGAATCTCTCTAGGATGCAGAAGGGTGCCGCCACTTTTTCTATAATGTTTTCACATTTGCATTCTGTGTTCCCACTGATTTTCTTCATATTGCACAGAAAGCATATCCATTAAACACAACTATTCTGGGATTTGATTACTGGCATGAATGCATTGGTGACAAAATCATTGAGGTACCAGCTGTAAATTGAATGAAATTTTATTATGTGAAGATAAAGCATGCTGACATGAATGGAGGTAGCTTTTGGATTTATGAACTCCTGTGAAATAAATGTGCTGTTGTTCTTTTCTGGGAAAATATAATATGAGATTTCTCAGGTTTCTTTATTGTCAGTACAACAGCACAAAAACGTGTTGAGTAGATCCATTGGTTTCATTGGATAATACATGCAGTTTCCTATGGAATCCAACGTTTTGTCAGTCACACATTAACCTTTAGTGTGGCTAAAGTGTAAATAGACAAAATGTGGCCACATCTGAACCCAACAGCTGTTTGGGGATCCTCCAGATTTTCTAAACTTCCCTTTCTTAACCTACAAAAAAGGTGACTTGTATCTCCTAAAAGTCTTCAAGAGTTGGTTACCCATTCAAGATAATTCCATGTCCTTAGGTTTCCTGGTTAAAACCTGGTGAGTTCATTGAATTATCCATTAAATGCCAAGCACAGTTGCTCACTACATAGACCTCCATGAGAGCCTATGTACATCATATCAACAAAGCAATGAGGCTTGCAAATTGTAACAAGCTGCTGCTCTCTTAGCTGAGCTGGAGGTTTGTACAAAACCCCTTCCTTGCCTGGAGCTGAATCTACCAAACTGGAGAATTTGCTTCCTTCTCTCTCATCTGAAGGTGACCCATGAAAACTGGAAACTACTGTATTTAGAAGTACAGCCTGTCTGAAATTAATAGTGATGTGTGCTACATTCTTAAATTTAAAAGAACAATCCAGATTTAGATGGATGAAACTGTATAAGCCATCCTCATCCCCCTTCCCTGTCAAATTATTTTCAGCAACTCACAAATGCTACATGGAAATTCAGAGATGCACTCCTGAAGGGTGTTGTCAGTGGTAGAAAGAGAAGGTACTAGAAATAACAACCACAGCATGCATATATTCAGTCATCTCTAGCATACATGTCTCTCTGAGCTTAGGCATAGTATACATTCATGCCATTTCCTTTTGTCTGGTCCTAACCACATTTCCCTCATTCCTTTATTAGTTAGTCCGTAGTTAGCTAGAATTTGTTCAATTTCCATTTTGTTCTGCTATTTTCTCTCTCCCCCCTTTCAGCAGCACACTACAGGGCATCTCACTATGATATTATGAAATCTCTTCAATTTATAAGTAAACTAACTTTATAAATTTTGACAAAGAAGGCTAATTCTGAGTGGAGGGCAGTAGTTGAGAGTGGTTGTTGCTTAGTGCTTACCTTATATTTTTGAATACTGGTCACTCTGCTTGTGAGACACAATGGAACCTCTACTTACAAATGTCCCTACATGCAAACCTTTCAACTTACGAATCATCACTTGGCTTGGTTTTTTATTTGCGATACAAAATAGGGATTCGAGTTATGAAGTCGCCTCCTCCACTACCATCTCCCCTACCACAAGTCCCTCTCAAGCCCCCTCTCTTCCCCCCTTTTTTTCTCCACCTTTCTCATGAAGGCATTTGGGAGGCCGGGAGGGGGGTTGGAGGAAGTACATGTGTGACCACAAAGGGGGCAGGTGCATATGCACAAGACAGGAGCTTGTGTTTGAGATGGCAGCGGAAGTGTGTGTTCAAGGTTGCGGTGAGAGTGTGTGCATGAGGCAGTGGTGCAAGTGTCTCCTTCATCAACCATCTCATTGGTTTGCACAAGATTATTGATGAAGGGGATGCTCTAGCCACCACCTGTGCACATGCTGCTCTCACTGTCACCTCACTCACACACTGTTGGTGTGGAACTGGCTGGGAGGCTTTCGGCTTGGGAGCACTGCATGTGTGAGGAAGAGGAGGAGGAGGAGAAGACTGATGATGGTGAAGGAGAAGCTGGCGGTGCCTCCATTGATAGATGAGGTGGCCAGGCCTCTCTGCAGCCATGGGGGAAAGGCATTGTGTGGTCCTCCACTATATGACATACGGAAGGAGACAGCAGAAAGACAAGGGTGGAGGCACTGAATTTGTGCAGAGGGAGGGATGAGAAGGTGTCAAGGGGTTCTCTGGGGTGTGTGAGATGAAAAAGACAAAAATTGGTGTGGTTTTTAGGTGACTGGAGTAGATTAATAGCATTTCAATGGGGAAATTTGCTTTGACATGCAAATGTTTTGACTTAAAAACATGGTCACAATTAAATTCGTATGTCAAGCTATCACTGTACATTGCTGTCTCTTGCATTCCCCAAGATAAGGGAGATTCCTGAAAATGGAAGTCAGCAAATTTCAATGAGTTGTGTATATTTATTATGTATTTCAGTTTTTATTCCACAGGCATATAGATAGAAACTTTTTTTGATACATGACAACTGTAGATGTCCTTTTATTGTGGATTGTACTTCCCTCTCTCTGCTGTGAAATGTTGCTGCTGATACTGCTGATGTTTCTGTATCATGTGATTAGCAAGCTGCAACCACATTTTGAGATTTGGATGCTGAATACATTTCCATTAGCGTAATACACCCTTGAAATCTACTGGTAACAACAAACCAGAGGGCAGTTGGAGTGAGATAACATACTCTGTGCTGCGTCGGCATCCTGCAGCTAGGGAGAAAAAAGACCGAATGGGCAAACGGGTGTCCTTCTTTTTATCTTCATTGCTCACTTTAGCAGAATGCTAGATCAGCTAGCTCAGTGCTCATTAACTAGCAGAGAAAGCCAGTTCCTCAACTCCATTCGAGTTTTAATGTGTTCACTTGGCAGAGGTCTCCGGGGTTTGTCACAACTGAATTAATGCAGTTAGTGGTCTCAGAAGCTTTCTTCAGGGGAAAAAAAAAAGCAGCCAAGCCTCTCTTCAGTTCCACCCACACTCATCCAACTTATGAGCAGCCTTGAAAATTTCCAGCTCATTTTTTCTTTCAGGGAGAATTAGGGCTTGGTGCAGAAGGTGTCCCAGAAACAAAAAACAGTGAAGTTTTGTGAGTCGCTCTGCATCTATGCTGTAGGTCTGCCTCCCTCTAAGGCAGAGCGATGCAGTTACCTCAAATAACAGATGCTCCGTGGAGTGATGGGCACAGCAGTAGTTGCCTGCTGGCTCTTAAAGAACAGAGTTGTTTTCCAAGCAACCTGCCTTGCATGTCTTAAACTGGCCTAAGGCGAGGTGGCAACTGCTGTTCTATCATCAGTGCTGAATTAAGCTCCAATGTCTGGTGCAATTGGCTTCCACATGCAGAATGGAGAGTGACCATGATTTTGTCCTTTTTCCTCACAATGCAAAATGTCTTGAATCTTTTAAAATAGGTCCCCTCCCCTCCCTGTCGCCCAAAACTACATGAGAGAATCAGAAACTTATGCATGTAACCCTTTCCTTTCTAAAATAAATTTTTGCCCTGGTGGCGAAGTGTGTTAAAGCACTGAGCTGCTGAACTTGCAGACTGAAAGGTCCCAGGTTCAAACCCCGGGAGCAGCGTGAGCGCCCGCTGTTAGCTCCAGCTTCTGCCAACCTAGCAGTTCGAAAGCATGCCAATGTGAGTAGATCAATAGGTACTTCTCCAGCAGGAAGGTAACAGCGCTCCATGCAGTCTTGCCGGCCACATGACCTTGGAGGTGTCTACGGACAACGCCGGCTCTTCGGCTTAGAAATTGAGATGAGCACCAACCCCCAGAGCCAGACATGACTGGACTTAAGGTCGGGGAAACCTTTACCTTTACCTATGCAAAGGAACAATTGCCTTGAGGTGACATCAAGATATGGTTGTAATCTGCAGTGGCTGTAATTCCTTGGGTAGAAAATAAAATGAATCAACCTGACAATGCTGACAATGAACTTGGGACTTTTAAACACTAGCCCAAAGCCCCAAAGTTGAACCTGGATGCCTGAGAATTTTTGGTCCGTAAAACAGGATAAAGCATGTGAACCTGATTGTACCCCACATTACACAAAATTGGGGAATGTTCCTGAGTTTCAGCAAAACTTCAAAGCAGCTTTGCACTTCAGAGTGAGTATAACTAGCAAGACTGCCTCAAATCTGAACTGGTCCAGTATCCACATTGACTAGTGTCACTATTCTCTTTTCTATATGCTTGATGGTACAGGGGAAAGGGGGCAGATTAAGCCTTTGTCATCCTTCCATCACCATGGCAGACAACCACAGAACTCCAAAGAGCACTTGACTATTACCTGCCAACTTTGCTGACATCAGCAAAGGCACCTGTGTGACCAAGGAGGAGGAGTATTGCTCCTAGTACTGCTATTCCAAACTGGCCCCAGAATTTAAGGTACATGTAGGTGTGCCCTGATATGTGTTCTGACTACCATATTTACTTCCACATCTCGTGGTGGCTTAACTTGGTAGAATAGTTTTGCTGGGGTTTTGTTTGTTCGTTTGTCTCTGCTTTGGTTCTTGGATGTGATGCCATCTGATTATGTGTTGCTTAAGCTCCAGATTTAGTTCTCCCGCAGCTCTCTAGAAATTAATCTGCACCTTCACTTGACTTTTTACTAGGTGGTGATTTATTATTCCAGAAAAACCAAAACATCACATACAGGCAGAATCAAAATTGTCATCAAGCTGTGAAAGTTTGGGAAATTACCCTTGATTTTAGAATGAGAACCTCTCAAATATTCCTCGTTTTTTTCCTGAAAACATTTGAGGGTACAAACTCAAGGTGGAATTATTTCTTCTATTTCAGATGTTTGTGTTCAAGTGACACTGCTTAGGTAGCCAAAACAACATTGGTCTTGCACAAGAAACAAAGCTGCTCAGCAAGATGAGGGGAAATATCAAGATTTACAAAAATATTGTGTCTGTGTGTGTGTGGGGGGGGGGGGGGAGTGTGTGTGCCTATATGAAAACCCTTAGAAGAAGAACCTATTAATATCCCCAAAGAAGGCCAAATATCTTTATGGGTCACAAAATGCTAGTTGCTGATTTCATGAGGGATTGAAAATGGATCGAGTATTTTGAAATAGGTGTATATACATGTCTCAAAAAGGGAACAGCAGCAATTCATTTCTCTAACAATTTATTACAGGTCTCACCACAACTTATCTTAAGAAATTGAGTCATTCAGGGCAAAAGAATGCAATTTCTTCTTTCTAGCTGTACATGTCGGCACATGCAGCAATAGAAATATATATTTTCACCTATTTAATTCAAGTGTTGAAGAACAAATAGAATCCAACAGCTTTCTCCCCATTCGGTGAAAGTACAGGAATTTTACAAATTTTTCATTTGTTTTATTTTTACATTCCAGGACTTTTTTTGCCAAAGAAAATAAATTCTGCATCTACCCTCCCTTATTTTTACAAAAGAAAACATGAACAGTAAACTGCCTTTTGCACAAAGCATAAATGCAAAAATCTTGCTTTCTGTGCAAAGAAATTTTTGATACAAAGCATTTTTTTTTGTTTAAACAATTTTTTCACCAAAATCTCCTGGGTGATTTCATGACTGTTGCTCTTTTTTCATGGAGTGTCATGAATATTTCCAAATAATCTTTACATTCCTTCCATGGTCAAAACCATAGCTGTGTGCCTTTTAGAAACATGTACATTTTTCTTTCATGTATCTTCGAAAAGTACAGATATTGCACTTTGTTTTGTTCCATAAAATGTTTTACAACAATGTAAATGTGAAGATATCAAGCTGAAAATTGCTGTTGTTTGGGATTTTAGTTCATATAAATGAAGATGGAGTAAATCTATAAGAACGAAAATTCAGCAAAGTTGATTCACACACATTCCTCGTTTGCTGCCACATAGCTTGAAAAATGGGTTTTGGCTCCTTCAGACACTGAAGAATAATCTGCAAGCACACCCCATGAAATTTAACTAAACATGTAGTTTAAGAGCTGCCTCTTTGTGAAAAGGATCTTGGTAACATCTTCTCCAGCTCAAATGATCTTTGGGCCAATCACTTTCCTTACAGATCATATGGCCTACTAAAGTTAATTTTCTCCTGGAGCAAAGACACTCTTAATAGACAAACTGGAGGATAATGAATGCCAGATGTTATGATCCACCTGACTGGCAATGACTCCCCATCCAAAACATTAAGAAGTGGCACTTAAACTGTGATAGCCCAGGGTTGGTTAAGAATAAAGCATCTGGAATAGTTAACAGCCATCTTGGCAGGGGAACCTTTGCTATAATGCTGAACTTCATTACCTGTATAGAAGGAACGGTGCTAATGAGAGCAATACAATATATACTTAGTCCATTGATAAGCAAAATACTTTAACAACAATTAACAAATCCAGACACCACTGTTACAGCATTGCTCCCAAGAGGGACTGTGGTAGCATTATCTGGTCTTTAGCCCAGAGTGGAATCCTTCTATGGGATGTGGACAATCTGAACCTCTGAAGGCTCCCATCAATTGAATTTTTTCTGAAATAACAATATTAATAAATTAGGACAGCTTCATTGATTTTATAGTGCTGAACAGGCTTACTTCCTTTTTAAAAATGTGATGAACACAACAGGGAAATTATAATTAGTGTATTTCTTTAACTGTAAGACACTGACTGTAAGATGCACTCTAATTTCAGTACCACCATCAACACCAAAATGACATAAGATATACCTGTGATTCTAATACACAGCCCATTTTGGAGATGTTTATATGCAGAAAAACATGTCTTAGAATTGAAGAAATACAATAAATATACTATTCCAGCACTGAGCAGAGGGTTGGTCTTGATTCCATGATTCCATGATCCATATTCCATGATTGTAATATTCTATGGCTCTATAGAAAGGGAAGGGATTCAAACACAGTGCCACAGAGGGAGGGAAGCCTATTCTTTATGGTCATTGCTGGAAAACAGTTTATGGAGGAGCCTAATTCTACATTGCCAACCAACCAGTATCCCTAAGGGCTAACAACATTCTGGGGAAATTGACTGATCTGTTTTGTAGCATAAGGGATTTTGTAAGCAGCGTTTCCAATGAACATTTAGTGATGGGGATCACCACCATTTCACTGCCCAAAGGCCAGCAATGGAGGAACAGGTTGTTTGAAGTCTGTTCTTTTCTTGACAATGCCCATGATGGATTTGCCTGCCTACCTTCACAATACTAGATAAACGTACACTAGCAAAAGAAACAGTTATGTTAAGGTCATGTCCTGTGAAGCTTCCAACACCCTTTTCACACAGCCAGATACAGTATTAGAATGCTTGGGGAAGAATCATATGGGAGTCTTAATAAATCAAAGGCATGCAAACTCAATAACAAAAAAGAAAAACAGCTTACACATCATTACTATTATAGTAAGTTACTACCTAAGTGAGAACATAAGCAATCAGTTATACCCAGAATTTTCGGGAACTGATTGTGAAGATTAATATGAACATGCAATTTGAAAGAAAAGGAAAATAGGTAATGCTATGTGGCAGAGCAAAGCCTGGTGGCAGCAAGGAGAAGAAGAAACAACCAGTATTGGTATAAATGGGATAATCTGCCAGTTTGCTCCTGCCCTTTTCTGAAATTACTGGCTTTTGTGACTCAGGTGGTGATGTGATGAGATGGTTTGGCCTCCTCTGGAACAACTAGCCAAACTTCTCATGCCTACTGCCTTGGCTTTGTGAAGTCATGGAAACCAGTCATTCAGTCTCCTTCTCTCACTGCTGTTCCACCACCAGCTCCTCCCTTTCCCTGCTCAAGCAGAGGGAGTAGAACATCTCCCAAAATAGTTCACTATACATTATTTTGGATGTAGTAGATGTAAATAAATAGAAGCTTTACCACCGCTTCTGAACCTAAGTTTACCCTTCAGTGTAATAACGTGCTACTCGGGTTTGTGTAATAAGTAACAGTAACTTTACTGTTCAATAGGTCAAACAGAGCAACAATATATACAGTAGTCTCTCTGACTTCTTACAGAGAACAGAGGGAATAAACAGTCATTTTAAAACAGCCTTTAAATATGCTTTATTGCCTTAAAAATGATCAGGCTTCAGAGAGTCGGCAGCCATTAATACCGTAGCTGTTACCTCTTCACTCTCTGAAGTAAAAGTGCCTGCTCAAACCATTCCTCTCAGCAGCAAGCCAGAGACAGTAGCCAATCAGAATGTTGGCTCCTGGCACGCTTAGCCAATCAGCTGCTGACACATGTCTTTCTAGTCAACCCATTACATCATGGTGCCGTTTACAAATTCCTACACATTAGTCTGTCCTAAAAGTAATGAGCATGATGTTTTTTGCATGACACAGAAATGCCAGGAGAGGAAAGTAGGGGTTGAGGCAGGTGGAGGGGGAACACAGGCATACAGTTTGACCTTCCTAAACTGAGCCTGCACCCTTGTAGCAATTAGTATATTAGCAAAGTGCAAAGCTACATGCAATTCTTATCTGTCTGTCATTTCTTTCTCCAAGCTACCTCAAAAGACATAATTTTGGGACAATTGAAAATGTCCAGTCTGCTGCCACAAGGGCTCTGAAGAACATCTCAAGTGAAGATTTCCTCCACTGCTATAAAAAGTGACAGCAACAATAGAATTGCTGTCATAAAGACCCAATTATTTTGAAGGGCATACTGTAATTGCATGTATGTTCAATAATATTTTTTTAAAAAATCATTCTCATTTCTTTCCGGACAGACCACATATGAGCAGTGTCACCTCTAGGATCCTGGGTCAAGTCTTTAAAATTTATTTATTTATTTTGTGTCAAAAGCATTGCATAACAAATACATTTTAAAATGATGAAAAAAAGGAAATCACAAGCAACTAAATAGTTTTAGACCAAAAACGGGCAACAGCAACCGCATTGTCCATAGCTTTAAACAACTCCTCCTCCGTGCATGTCTGCTTTGATACGTCAACTGTACTGAAATAGATGTCCAAACGCTTTGTCTCAATGCAAGTCAGCCTTCTAGGTTGATAAGGTGGTTTGGGTATCAGACCCTCCTATAAAGGGATGGAAGAAAAAAATCATTTGGTGCATTTTTGGTTCTTTACAAAAATGTATTTCTCTTCAGCAAAGGAGCAGAAATAACAGGGAACTTGAGAAATATCTAATTAGAGAAAGCAAATTGTTACATTGGCTAATAGCTATGCCACCTCCTAAGCTGCTGTTTATAACTGAGAAAAGAGGGCAAATGTTGCAGCCTTTGGACAAAACTACAATATCTCACTTATCTGCTCACCTCAGTCCAATCACAACTAGAAACAGATGATGATGTTTTGCAATGAGACAATAAGAATATAGTTGCCATAGAAATGAAGATAAGGATAATGACCGTGTGTCCAAAGGCAAGAGAAAAATATAGCCTCTGTTGGTAACGTCTAGATATCACTACCTTTGGAGGGTTTTTTTAAAAAAAAAACAACAGTACAATTAGCATTCAGCTTTATTTCATTCTTTAGTGTTAAAAATGTCCTCCTCATTCCAGTTTTTTTTTTAAATTCTCTTTAGTCACACAAAAACACCTTGCTGAGTTTCCTGAACTGATCTTTTGTGCAGTTTGACATGGTTTTGTTAGAATCCAAAAACCATTTTCTCCACTTCTGTAGAAGTCCCAGCTTGCCACTGTTGTCAGCATAATGGCTTGAATAAAGCATTTCAGCCTGAAATCGTTTGTAAACGCACCCTCACTATTGCATGGATTTTCTTGGCCATTTCTTCTCGAGTGCCTGTGTGTTACAGCTTTCTGTTTCATGCGGTCTGAATTCCCCCTGTCTCAATTTTCTTTTAAGAAGAAGACAAAGCAGAATCAGGGTTTGTTTCTAGCCCTCTTTGAAAGCATTACTGTGCTTGTTGTTAGTGTCAGTGGAAGACATTTCCATTCGCGTTCAGGCTCCTTGTTTTGTTAGATAAGTACTTCCAAGAAATCCAAATGCTTGCTGCTTTTTTTCCAGGAATCACTGCAACAAAATACTGATAACACAGAAAGCGAATCTTCCTCTTTTTGCCCTCTGATAGGCCCAGACATTCTGTAGTCTTCCTTTTCTGGGACAATCATGACTTATCAAAGCATACAGGCATCTCCTTAGGATTCAGTGGTTTCTTAACCTTCTTCACCAAAGACCAGCAGCAATTTGGTTCTGTAAATCAGTTTGTAATACTCTCTGAACAAACTGGTTAATGGTAGAATGTCATACAAAGTTTACTCTAACGTTCCAGGTTGATAAGTCCTTTTCATAGAGGACAGATGGCATATTATTTCTTCTATGGTTTTTGAGAGAGAGGAGAGGGACTTTTCTTCTGCCAAAGTAGAGGAGAACAAGAGTAAGGTTGGATCTACACTGCCAAACAATATAGTTTGAATTGCATCATATGGTCTGTGTAGAGCCATATATTGCAGTTTGAACTGCACTCAACTGCATTATATGGGTGTACACTAGCCATACAACACAGCTCAAACTGCATTATTTGGCAGAGTAGATCCAGCCTCTGAGGGAAAAAAGTAACACTGGATTATTTATTTTGGTTTTTTAACAAAAAGATGTTTTACTTTCTAGTCATGGTGAAGCCTTCCCGCTCTTGCAAGATCAAAGGACCAAAGATAAGAAAACATCCAAACAGGCACTCACAACTCCTTCTGCTAAATAAATATCCACTGGTATATGCCAGCAAAGAGAAAGCAGAGAACCATGTGTTTATCAGCTATTAAAAGATCCACAAAGATTTCCAGAGAGGGCATGTTCAGGCACTTGGAAAAGGAACACATTGAATCGATATCAGGTACAAGAAGGAGGAGGAAAACAGAACTGACATAGTCATCTATATATATAAAAGGCTTTTGGCATCACGGCAACACACAAAACAACAAAACCCCAAACCCCCCAAACTCAAAAATTGCCAACACAATCAATCATCCCCGCCTCAAGTAAGATACAACATAATTGCACTAAAACACAATCACAACAGCAACAACCACAACAGGCGACCAGGTACTCTTCACCCACCCTTGAGCCTTCCCTCCAGCTGTTTTCAACTTCAACTCTCGACATTCCTAACACCTTAAGCTTCTGAGAGAAAAAACAAAAGGGACTCAGGCTATTATGAATGCTGGGAGTTGAAGTCCAAACCACCTGCAGCAAAGGCCCAAGTTGGCCCACGCCTGTATCCCAGGGCACAGACAAATTGCATTTAGACCTCATCCATATTACTGTCCCTAGAAAATACAAATTATCTGATTTCAACTCCATTATGTGGCAGTCTACACTCAAATCCCTGCCACACAACAATATTACCCAGAATACCAAGGCACATCTGCCAATATCTTTAAACTGGATTGTCTACCTTGGCATTCTAAATAATATTCCTCTATGACATCGCCTTCACTCTACACTGCCATATAATCCAGTTCAGTCTACATTTTATACAACTATGTACAACTGACCTCATATAATCCAATTCTAACCACCTAATATAACATTATAAATATAATATATAAGACTTACTATGGTATAATAATAGAAAACAATATGATCTCTAAAACCAGGAGACGAAATAAACACTCGGAAAGCAGGGAAATTGGGAATTCTACAAAACGAAACACTCAGGGCCAGCTAACACTTCCCAACAAAACATTCCTCCAGACAGTAATCAAACACCCTTTCAATCTACAAGACCATTAAAAACTAATCAAGGTGGCTAATTCCACTATTCAAACCTCCCACACCGACACTATTAATTCCTATTCAAACTGACCAACCAAGGATTCCACAAGGTAAAAACCGACCAGGCTTACAACCATCAAGGCTATTCAATACTTTTCAACCAGGCCAACCAACATTTCCCCTACATACAAAACCCCCAAACTTTGAAACCACAACACTACTCTGTCCCATTCAACCTCGCCTAGCAACAATACCTTATGTGCAAACCGACCAGGCTTTTAACCTACAAACCTATTCAATACCATTCAATCTGGCCAAACAAGAATTCCCCTACTAAGGAAGTACCCACACTTCAAAGCGCCTCTTTGATTAATGCTACGACTCCAACCACTCCACAAAACGGCCAGACTTTCACGGTGTAAGGCTATTCACTCCTATTCCACCTGGCCAACAAATAATTCCCAGCCACAGCAACGCGTGGCCAGGCAAAGCTAGTCTTTTATAAGTAAATTAGGTCCACACTTGAACTTGTCTGCATATGACGGAAAGAAAAGAAAAGCCTGAGGCCCCTTTTACACTGTCATATAAAATCCATATTATCTGCTTTGAACTGGATTATATTTATTTATTATTTATTTACAGTATTTATATTCCGCCTTTCTCACCCCGAAGGGGACTCAGGGTGGATCACATTACACATATAAGGCAAACATTCAATGCCTTAACATAGAACAGTGACAGAGACAAACGCAGGCTCCGAGCTGGCCTCAAACTCATGATCTCTTGGTCAGAGTGATTTGTTGCAGCTGTCGTCTCTGACTCTTCGTGACCTCATGGACCAGACCACACCAGAGCTCCCTGTCGGCCGTCGCTGCCCCCAGTTACTTCAAGTTCATGCCAGTCACTTCAAGGATACCATCCATCCATCTTGCCCTTGGTCGGCCTCTCTTCCTTTTTCCTTCCTTTTTCCCCAGTATCATGATCTTTTCCAAGCTTTCCTGTCTTCTCATGATGTGGTCAAAATACTTTATCTTTGCCTCTAATATCCTTCCCTCCAGTGAGCAGCTGGGCATTATTTCCTGGAGGATGGACTGGTTGGATCTTCTTGGATCTTGATATGACAGTGTAGATCCATATAAACCAGTTCAAAGCAGATGTTGTGGATTATCTGCCTTGATAATCTGGATTCTGTGGCAGTGTAGAAGGGGCCTGAGTCCTTTAGTCTATATTTTGCTTTTGTATAATAAACAGATAGTGTGTGTTCTCACTATACACACACACACACACACACAAATGAAGGCTGTACTGGAAGTTATGCCCATGATCTGTTTTCTCTGCAACTATAAATTCAAATGTGAAGATATTCTGCCACTGGAATCGTGTGATTCTTACTGTAGGACTGGTGTAATTTCTGTATTTCTGGGTGATACCTACATGAAGCAGTCATTGAGTTCTTGATCAAAAGAGGATGTACTACTGGCATCTACAGAATGCTCCAAAATGTATATGGTGAGGTGACTACTCATGGGAGTGATGGGCAAAGATGGGTAAAAAAAGTTCAAAGGGGATGAAACTAGAATGGGAGACAAATCACAACAGTCTCCAATGAAAAATAATGGGTAGACAACATGATTCACACAGACTGGTGTATAACTGTCTGAGACATTGTTGGGGAGCTTGGCTGTGCATGCTATCAAACATATTATCCACAGTCTTGGATACAGGAAAGTGTGTGCAAAGTGGATTCATCATCAATTAACTGCTGATCTGCAAAAGAGACTATGCAGTACATATGTTTGAAACTGTTGGCAGCATTTGAAGGCTTAGGCCCCTTCTACGTTGTCCCTATATCCCAGGATCTGATCCCAGGTTATCTGCTTTGAACTGAATTATATGAGTCTCTGCTGTCATATAATCCTGTATAAGCAGATAATCTGGTATCAGATCCTGGGATATAAGGGCAGGGTAGAAGGCGCCCTGGGCGTGCCTATATGACCCAGAAACCCAGAATCAGTCTAGTGCCCCTGAACAAAAAAACCCAAAATCACAGAAGATTGGGGTAAATGTCTTTGGGGATGACAAGGGAGTGATTTGGCTTGATTTCCTTTATTGAGGAAATGGCAATACTACATTGTATCACTCCTGAAACTTTGAAAACTCGCTGTAAGAACAGACATCCAGAAACAGCTGGTTTTCAGTTCAGCACTATAATTCATAGCCCCACATTTCTTTGCCAATATCATAGGTTCTTGCACAAAAGGAGTGGCCAGTGGTGCCACATCCACTGATTTGATGGCTTCAGACTTTCATTTGGCTAGTTGGATGAAGGAAAGCCTTTGGAAATGGCAGTTAAATGATGTAAGTGAAGTAAAGTGCTAGCAGATACTGGACCAGAAAGTGCCCAAAAGAAATTTCCTACATGGATTTGATGAATAAGTTCAAAGACACCACAAATGCATCGACCACTGGTGAATATTACTACAGTAGAGTCTCGCTTATCCAACATAAACGGGCCGGCAGAATGTTGGATAAGCAAATATGTTGGATAATAAGGAGAGATTAAGGAAAAGCCTATTAAACATCAAATTAGGTTATGATTTTACAAATTAAGCAACAAAACATCATGTTATACAACAAATTTGAAAGAAAAAGTAATTCAATACGCAGTAATGCTATGTAGTAATTACTGTATTTACGAATTTAGCACCAAAATATCACGATGTATTGAAAACATTGACTACAAAAATGCGTTGGATAATCCAGAACGTTGGATAAGCGAGTGTTGGATAAGTGAGACTCTACTGTATATTGTAAATTATGGGTTACTTTACATGTGTCTCTATGATATGATTCATGTTGTTAATAAAGGAGTTATGGTATGTTCTTTTGCAAGGAAGATACATAGATATCACACAGGTAGCATATTTATAAGTTGTCTTTCTTCCACTGAGCTAAAAGCACTTTGTACAATAGCTTCTTCACTGAGTCTTCAAAACAGACTGGAGGGGGAAAACAAGAAAAGGGTTTCAGGAAGATCTACTCATTAGGCTTTCCTGGCTCTCAAGATTTTATTTTCATTTTAATTAGTTTTAAAATATTATTTCTATTCTTAAATGCCAGACTGTGATAGAGTATGGCAGAAATTCATAGTTGTAGATCAAGCAACTTAACCATAATTTGTCCCCTGAGTCCACAGGCAAATGGACAAACAAAAGCCGACTTCCTTTTGGTGTTTGTCAACCTCCAGCAATATTTATATTAATTTTCTTCTAATAAATGAGCAGTACAGTCATGACTCAAAGATATGCCAACTGTACAGAAGTTAAGATTAAATGTAAACCTCTTCTTCTGGCAGAAAGATGTTTTTTGCCATCTGATCTCTGAAACTGAAAGAGCAAACTCACTGGAGAACTAGTATGCTAATTAATATTTGCTGGCAAGAAACCCCCAGAAAGACCAGGAAAAGATTGTGGTTTAGGAAACAGCAAATTGAACAGTGACAATGGAGCTTCAAATAAGGGCAAAGTGAAGGTTGTTAACATGGCTTCAACATATGAACAAAATACCTTCAAGAAACCCTTTCATCAAGAGACCTATTTAAGTTCTATAAATTTAGGTCCATGAATTCCTAGAATGAATCTATCCATCCTTAACATAGTTGTCTTCTCTTCCTACTGCTTCCCTCTTTACTAATCATTGTAATCTTTTCTAATGAGTAATGCCTTCTCATAATATGTCAAAAGTATGATAGCCTTCATTTCATCATTTTGTCTTCAAGGGAGAATTTGTGCTCAATTTGCTCTCTGGTCCATTTATTTGTCTTTTTTTGGTGGTTCATTGATCCTGTAGAACTGTCCTTCAGTGCCACATTTCAAAAAAGGTTATTGTTTTCCTCTCAGCTTTCTCTCCTGTTTTCACATCCATACATAAAAATTGGAAATATTTATTTATTTGTTTATTTATTTCCAACATTTATATCCCGCCCTTCTCACCCGAAGGGACTCAGGGCAGTGTACAAAATTGGCAACAATTCGATGCCTACACATAATTAAAACAGCAATGAAAATCCAATTAAAACAATATAAAAATATAAAACATATGATTAAAATCCATTCATCCAAAATCCTCGTGCTGTAGCCGTAAATCAGTCCGGGTCGTCTTTATCATTTAATCTTCGAAAGCCTGGGCACATAGCCATGTTTTCAGGGCTTTTCTAAAACTCAAAAGGGTTGAGGCTTGCCGTATTTCTCTGGGGAGGGTGTTCCACAGCCGGGGAGCCACCACTGAGAAGGCCCTGTCCCTCGTACCCACCAGCCGCGCTTGTGAGGCAGGCAGGACCAAGAGCAGGGCCTCACCAGATGACCTTAGGGATCTTCCTGGCTCATAGGAGGAGATACGTTCGGACAAGTAGATTGAAGGTATGAAGATGAAGGTAGTCCTAAATTATTTGCAAAAGCGCCCATCTTGAAGGGATGTGACTTGGTCTGGTCAGATTGTGCTCCAAGATGATTTTTTTTCTAAAGAGTTGGGATACACACATAAATATGAATGGGAGAAAGGTATCCATCCCTTGAGCATCCCTCTTAAGGATGCAAGTTTCATGATAAATGGATGCAGCCTTTGTGACCTTATACACTAAAGTTCACCTGGGGGCATGTGCACTGTGCTAGGCATCATCAAGCCTTGTTTGCTTTTTTGGCTGTGTACTACAAAAAGAAATATATTAGTATCATTCAGAGAGAGGTATGATCTCAGTAAAAACTGCAGTTTGCTACAGATAAAATAGCACTGCTCCTGTGTTTAGATAACAGGGACAGTACTGAGCATACTTATAAGGAGAAACCCATTTCTGGTGTTTATAATTTTATTAGCCTTTATTTCCGGGTTACAAAACACAAAACTTTTAAGATATTTCACAAATAATGCTAGCTTCCTAGCAATTGATCCTAATATATTCACAACATCCAGTTAATGTGAAGCTTGTATATCCAACCTGCCATCTGCAAGCAGCCAGAGTTAGGGATTGTGCTGTCCTTCAGATGTTGTTTCACCACAGCTCCCAACATCCCCAGCCATCATAGCCATATTAATGTATGCTGGGAGTCATACTTCAACAACATCTGCTGGGATGCATAATTCCTACCCTGTGATATCCCATGTGGAGATTACATCTTAGTGTTTGTTTCTTTAGTGCTGATCATGGTAATGGCATATGCAGTAGTTACTTTGGATTGTTGTAACTCTGCATAAGGGAGTATCTTTGAAAAGTGTTCACAATCTTCTAGGGGTCCCTTATAATGACAGCTTCGGTGGCTATCAGTCCATTTTTGGGTACAATTGAAAATCCTGAGTATGACCTATAGGTCCCATTATTGTTGCCCTAACATCAGCAGGCAAGGTTATATTTTCAGAGCTTCATCGCACAAAGGAGTCACACCATTGCCAGTCTTCTTTCTCTTCATCATTAAATAATCTCAAGGCAAATACTGTCAATAGCTTGCAATCCCACCACATTCCCATCACCTATCTGTTGTGAAGGGGCCATTTATCTTCAGTGCTGGTATGAAGTGTAATCAGGGGCAGGCTTCTTGTCTTCTTCCACTCTCCATACCTCCCTCTTGCTATTCATAAGGCAGTAATTTTGTGATTTTAAGATTGATCTGAATTATTTTTCCATAAACTTTGGCTTGAGTTGTGAAATTACTTTTCAAAATATTTTCAACAATTATGAAACAGTGGAATTGCGGGAGGGTGGAATTTTGTGGTTATGTGGCAATATGATCATGGTGACTTGCTGCTGTGCGATAGGAAGGGTTTCCATTTTAGTATGTTGTCCGTTTTGTGTGATAAAATCCTCAGTCAGGCTTTTGACAAATGACTAGGTGCTGAAAAAAGGACTCATAATGTGAGATGCAGTACTTGTTCTTTTGTCTTTAATGTGATTTTAAAATGGATTTTAAATTGTTTTAATTTGCTGGTTGTTTGAACATCGTCTCCTATTTAATTGTATTTCAATATATAAACGTTAATTGTGTCTTTAGCTTTAACTATTGGGTTCCAATATCAGAAGACAGGCAGGCTATTAAAATCCATCCATCTATAATCTATTTGAAATACCACAGGTCTTTTCCAGGTTTTCCAGTTCACAAAACAAAAATCCATTTGATCTATGAAGTCTGTGCAAGACAGCGAAGTCATCTCCTTTTTAATTAACACTTCTCTAGCTCCATCAGCCAGCCCAAAGGGTGACAAAAGAGTTTTCTCTGGTCCATCTTCTACACCTCAGAGGTGCTACAGTGTCTTCTTCATCTGCTATTCAGCTTATTGGTGAAATGGTGTTGCATGAGAAATCCTGCTCACCTCAAGAATCATAAGAAAAATTGAATATGGTTCTTTTATTACTGATTATTTTCTCTGACCACAGATCAATTCTGCATGCGGTAAAACTAGGGTTTTCTAAGGAGTCCAGTTGCTACTCAAGACTCAACGAGTACCTCAGTTCACATTTTGGAGACTGTTTGGTGGGGGCACTTTTTTTCTTCAAAAAATTCCCATTGATGGAGCAAGCTGGTTTTTTGCTGCTTCAGAGACTATGATATAGCACAGTGGATTGAAACTACAGGAAAAGAGATTTCATCTAAACATTATGAATAACTTCCTGATTGTAAAAGTTGTTTAGCAGTTACACTGCCCTGGAGTGTGGTGTAGTCTCCTTTTCTGGAGATCTTTAAACAGGGGCTCTAAATAAGAGTGCTTTGATGGTGTATTCCTGCATAGCAAGGGTTGGATGAAATGGCCCTCTCTTCCGACCATAGGGATGTATAGTATGGATGGCCATGGTTTGAATGATCACTAAGTCCTAATGGGAAATGTCAGCACATAATTATTTACTTACCTACTTACTTACTTTATACTCAGCCTTTCTCCCTATGGGACTCAAGGCGGCTAACAACCACACCCACAAAATGTAAAACAAAATGAAAACAAAAATAAAAAAGCAATTATATAGTATTTTGTGGACTTAGGTTAAAATAGAATAAATATAGTCACAATTGCATTTAAAACTCACAATATATCCCTATGGTAAATTTTCATTTTGGATAGATTCTCAATTAAACTAATCATTGCATTGGAAATCAAAACAATCCCATAGGTGATAAAATTATTACTGAGTTTATGGATTTCTTCCATGCAGTTGGGTGCAGAAATGAAAAAGATGGGGACTGTGAGTATTATCATACAAATAATGTTTAGTGTACCCACACTCTGTGATTACAAAAGTTTGACACTCTTTTAAATGTCATGGCACCATCCATGGGAGATCCTTGGAAATCTCTGTGAGATAGAGTTCTGGTGTTGTAACTGAGAGAATTAGCCAAAGATGTTAAAAATCATACAGGAGAAGAAAAGCTACGAAAATAGAATCACTTAAGATCAATGCAGGCAGAGGTCATTCCTCTTCTTGACCATGTGATGACTGAAGACAAAGGGTTTCAACTCAGTTTCAACTCTATTAGCAACAGAAAAGTAACTTCCCTTGAGATCCTGATGCTGTGCAAAGTTAACTGTCCCTTTCCTAGGCAAATGACTTTGAATTTCTCAAGGACTCTCTGTTGTTAGATCTAGAAAAATCTTTAAGTGCTGTATAAGTAAAACATGCCGGCTGTAGTCCAATTAAAGAGTTTTCTCATTCCTAGAGGCAGAAAACTTGAAGGAGAAGTCCCACTCACCCTACTCCCTCATGTTTTAAAGTTGTTATCGAACTGATAAAACTGTGTAATAAAGAAAATATTGTTCATAAAAATATATGGGGTGTATGTCTATATATAGATGAATATCTTTGTGTGTTTTCAAAGACTGAAAATGAAGAGAGAAGGAAGCAAGGAAAACAAATAGTTCTTCCTAGCTCTTCCCCTAGAAACAATAGTAAGGTCATTGTAACCTAAAATTAATCTTGACCAAGTCTACTGAGTAGAATTACAATTAGCTTGTTCTGTTGGTTTTGATGGGATTAAGCCTCTGCTATTGTTATCTGGACAAAGGTTTAAGGCTTCTTAGGTTTACTTGAAGGGATCCGTTTTGCTAATACCATTTATCATCATTATCATCATCCTCAAATTTATATCTTGGCATTTTCCCAAGACTTCACAGTACTTGAAAAATTCACAGTATCATGTCAAGCACAGGAAGATCCTATGTTCAGTCACATCATCCTAGTCTTTAAAGGAATAACAAGAAAAGGCCAGCAGATTGCTGAGATGGGGATGAAAGTTCCAATAAAAAGAGATGATAGAATTATCCTTTACAGATTACTGTTCTGGGTGGGACTGATGGGAAGTGAAATCCCCAACATCAGGAGAAAGAAACATTCCTTCCTGATTGATTGCAGCCAAAAGTTACATATAATGGCCAGGGCCCTGCTAGTGACTTATGACCTCATCAAACATGCTGCCAAAATCGCCACAGATTGTAACAATTCCAGCGGTGCATATCGGGGGGCATGGGGAATGTTGCCCCATGCCCCACATTGCCCACGACACTGGGTGCCCCACTCCAAAGGGGGAAGCATCAATCACCTGGCTTCCCCCATTGATCTCAATGGAACATGGGAATCATCCCATGTTGCCGCAATGACAGCATATGACAGTTGAACTTTCCTTTCACAATGGAGCCCCATCATAAGTAGTTGGATGTTGTGCGGTGGGAGCCAGCAGGTTCTGTCACAAAAGAGAAGATCAACCAGTGTATGCCACTGATTTGGACCCCGTCTGATGAGGTCATTACACATACATAAGCCCCATTTTAAACAAGAGTTCAGAAACAGCTTAGAATTTAGATATATTCTTTTCCTTTTGCACTTTGTCAAAAAAACCTTGTGCTTCCTGGTGGACATGAAACCACAGGAGGGCCATCTTCTTCTGTTGCTAGGGAAAGGGAAGGAGGGAGGATGTGGTTCAAACAACAATGATCCATTTGCTCTTAGGTCAGTGGTTCTCAGCCTGTGGATCCACAGATGTTTTTGCCGTCAACTCCCAGAAATCCTAACAGCTGGTAAACTGGTTGGGATTTCTTGGAATTGTAGGCCAAAACACCTGGGGACCAGTAGGTTGAGAACCACTGTCTTAGATCTTGGGATGAGGAAACTCGGTTTGACAGTGAATCCCCATTTCTTTGCTCACCACAACTAAGTTGAGACCAGTGCCTTCTTTATGGTCTGAATTGCCTCCCCTCCTTTCCCCTTTGCAACAGTGAGCAGCAGGAGCAAAGGCCCTTGGCAGCAGTTGAGTGGTAGGAGGATATGGAATATGCAGAGTTGTTTGGACATGTCAGCCAATGTTGTCTCTCTTTTTATTAATTCCAAACATGTAAGGTTCCTTCTACACTGTTCCTATATCCCAGGAACTGATCCCAGATTATCTGTTTATCCCAGACTATATGGCAGTGGAGACTCAGGCCCCTTCCACACAGCTGTATAAAATCCGCATTGAACTGGATTATATAACAGTGTGGATTCAGATAATCCAGTTCAAAGCAGATATTGTGGATTATCTGCCTTGATATTCTGGGTTATATGGCTGTATAGAAGGGCCTTCATATAATCCAGTTCAAAGCAGATAACCTGGGATCAGATCCTGGATACAGGGACAATGTAGAAGGGACCTAATTTTCCTTACTACATACATCTCTATAGGGTTTCATTGCAACATGCAAGGAGGAGGACTTATCTCTCAGAAGCCTTAGCCAAGTTTGTCCAGGATAAAGGATTGTGCAAGTTGCAGCGGCAAACATATGGAGGGCCAACAATGCCCCCTTCCTTGCTGGATCTATAAACTGAATCTACCTTTCTTCAACATAGAAAAAACACAACTTTTTATTTTTTTAAAAAGTCACCCTTGGTAAGTTGGAGACATGCACATGAACAGGGGGAAGCATTGAACTGGGAGCCTAGGAGTTGTTTCTGACCATAACTGACCCTGTGGAACTGAGGAAAAGGAGGAATCATCAAGTGCCAACAGAATAAACATGTTTTTATTTCTCCTGACATTAATCCTATACAGAGACTTATAGTCTACCATTAGCTTCCCTACTTGGATGGATTAAGTCCAAAATATTTGAGGAGCAAGTATTTTAATCCTTACCTCGAAAAATGTATGTTATACCCTCCAACTATTCAAATTTGGCAAGGAAAGTCTCAATTCCCACTTCGCTTTTTCAGCTGTTTTTTTTTAATGTCCTAGTTTCTCTCTCCTCCCATTTTCCTCTATCATCCTCAGCTTACATCACTTGCTGCAAGCTGACTTCGGAGTGCAAAAGTAGTTCACATTCTGTTAATTCTGCAGCAAGGAGAGGGGAGAGGGTTTTTTTTTCTCAGGGGCCCCAGGCAAAAGGAAACTGCTGCAGCATCTCCTAGCTTATATGTTCTTCCACATTAATAGCTTTTCCCAACTTGACCACACTCTGATGTTGCCAGCCATGCTTGTCCTAATTTTCATCTGTGAAATGTTGATGGGTCTGGTGTAGCGTGTCGAACCTGCCTACACAACCAAGACGTGGACGTGTAAAATGCTGACCCCCAATTGAAACTTTAATTAGAGAGACGCTTTCAATTAGAGACCCTTCGTTTCTCAGAGATACTTGCTTAGTAAAAGTGGTTGCACATTTCATTATACCACACAGCTATGTTTTCTTTTTAAAAAATCTGGGACAAGAGGAGAGGGAACACTTCTGCTTTAAAGTGCTCCAGCAAACACAGAGAACAAAGAACTGTGCATCATATCACTCAAGCTGGCTGACAGCATGCAAAGACGGCTCTGGAGGATTTCGTTATATGCTCTTAGTCGGTTTTATTGATTAAACCTCCAGCCATCAAATGTAACAGCATACCCTTCGCTAGTTTTTTTTCCAAAGACTCTTCACACAAGGTTGGTCTAAACAACAAAAATAGTACCAAAGAGCGCAGCATGACTACATTTCATCCGCACGCAGAGATACACCAATTTGTTTTAATCAGGGAAGACCTAATGTATCAACCAAGCCAGGGGCTGGCAGATTATTGGAGAAACAGTTAGGTAATCCAATAGCTCAGTGGAATTACAATTTCATTCGCCTTGTTTTTCAGTGAGAACTTTCAAAATCTCCATATTTCATCATGAGTTTGACAGAAAATACTTGTGATTTTTAAGGAAAAATATCAAAGTTGGAAGACTGAAAAAGACAATTGATCCATTGAAACAAAGGGCTTTATGTGACTATATTCTTGATGTTTATCTTTGCATCTCTATACACTCATCCCAATTTATGTTACCTAAAATGGGTTGCCAACCATTTTTTGTCAAGGTTCTCTTCTTCAACAATTGCATGGCATTTTGGATTTTTTTTTCTGTACTAGAAATAATCACACTAAGGATGGAAAGAATACAGTTTTCACCATAATTCATTTTGAGGCCAAAAAATGGATTCCCAATCAGTGGGAAACCAAGTTAGGGATTGATTACCCAGGAACAAGAATTTTGCAGTTTATGCATAGTATTCACACATCCAAAGTGTTTTGGAAAATTATTCTACTTGGAAATACGTTGCATGATGTGCTTTGCATGACAATTGTATAGGTTTGAGCAAAAAATAATAATTCCCTGCAGCTGCATCTTTTTATGCAAGATTTCTTTCCATTGAAAAATACCCAGTATTTTTCCCTACAAAAATCTTACACAGCAAACAGCAATCTTGCACAACAAAAAAATTGTGCAAAAGGCTGCAATCATATGCAATAAAAAATCTAATACGAAAAGTCTTGTGCAAAACCAAGCAATCTTGTTCAAAGAAGAGGCAGATAGTTTTATAAGATGTTACTTTCTGTACCAGATTTTGGCTGTGGAAGATTGCTAGTTTTTGCATAGAAAACAACAATCTTGCGGAAAAAACACATATGGCGCCTGGAAACTGTTTTTTTGTGCAATAAAACATTTTTAAAAACCGTATCACATGTATTTCTACAAAGAAAGACTAATTTCCTGAAACACTTCAGAATGTGCAAATACTGGCCAAACACTACGCAGAAACATTTGTTTCCTCCCACAGAGGGTAAAACTATGGAATTCTCCATCCTCAAATGCAAGAACAAAACAGTCAAATATTAACTCCTCTAAGATGCATTTAATAAATGAAGCTAATTCAAATGAAGAAGAATTTCATGTGGTTCTTTTTATGTATAAGACGTTAAGACATTTTGTAATGTCCTTCACAGAAACAAGATAGAAAGAATTTGCAAGTTTAAAAAAAAAGACAAAACAAAACCGGCAGCAATTGCTCCATCCTAAATGAAAATTGTTATTTTGAACCCTAAAAATTGATCGATTCTGGGATTGTGTGATGATTTTATTATTTAATGAGGCAGATTGTTTAACAATTTCATAGGCACCACAGCATAAAGGAAGTAATTGTGAACTCCTCTCCAACTCAACATCAGTTCCAACAAGAAAGCCCATGACATAGAGTTGATACAATTGTTTTATACAAATTAGTATAATCTGTTGGATCTAGTGCCTATTTTCATTCTGCACATAGAAGCTGTTGTCTTCTGAACATTGATTTGGAGATGAATTTCAGTTCCCTTTTTGATATAGAATTGCAGAATAACATGTGCCCTTCTAAAAAGTATAGTACACAATAGACATGTGTGCAAAATTTGGTCCTATCATTTCTAGCATTTCTTTCATGTCTTCCTTTTTTTCGGAACCACAAAATGGGAAGCCCCCTCCACACACAAAAATCTGCTCGACATGAAAGCCTTCTTTCATGTGCATCCGAACTTGCCTCCCTGCCTTGGAAAGAGAGTGCATGTGTGGCGAGGTGTGCAGGAAGGCCCGGATCTCAGCTGCAGGCTTGCTCTGGGCCTGCCTGCACACCTCACCACACGTGCAAAGTGTCCGAGACTGTGGTGGGGCATATGTTGTGGGGCATTTAAGCAGGCAGGCCCAGAGCGCACCTGAAGCTGAGCGCCTCTTACTCTAGAGTAGAAACAGCAAGTGCCAGGTAAGAAAAACATATGCTGGAAAGGGGAGCCAGTGGGTGGGAAACCCACACAGTGGTCCAATTTTCGGGCCCCAAAACAAAAGGACCAAAAACAACCCTCCCAATTTCGGAAGGCTTACAAAAATGGATTGGGGCCCCCAACGCAAACTGGGACCCGAAACAGGACAAGTTTTCCCCTGAATGCACATGTCTAGTACACAAGCAACATTCAGTCACTTCTGCTATTACCTTGTACTCATGCTGCTCATTGCTGTGATGAGAAGCTTGATAAAATACACTTAAAAGACTTGAACGCCAGTAGTTCTAAAACAAGTACTTGCCCCATGGTTGGCAACAGAGAGATTATTTGAATCAGCCCTCAGCCTGCAACAAAAAAACTTTTTCTTTCAAATGTCATTCCTGTTGCTTTCAGAACTATAGCAATGGCATTGAAGAAAGGCTAATGCAGAGGAAGGAATTCAGAAACTTAAAGAAGAAAATTGCTGAGATTATTAAATAAAGTGCAGAATGTGTAAAACAGAAAGATCACAGGAAAACCCTTCAAGAGAACCCAATGTGCAACTCAGAAATCATTTCAATCCGTGGCATTAAATTTGGCAGAGGAAGATGGACAATCAGAAGTGCATTGGACCCTTGCATATTTATTCTGTCCATGGGGTTTACACAAAACCTACAGAATTGTATGTCAATCCCAAATTAGATCATGCAACCTAATTAACCTTCCAGAACTCATTAGTCCTGGAATTGGATACAAACTTTAGAGTTTATTTGTTGTTGTTGTTTTGCTTGTTTTGGTTGGGTGACCCTCTTCTCTCCAAGTTAAAAATCCAGCAATTCACTTTTAAACCATTTTCTGTGTGCAATTTTCAGCAGTCTGTAAAGGGGCAGAAAATCTTTTTCTTGGAACTTAATCCCATTTCTACAAATAATTACTACTAGGTTGCTACCAGTCAGGACAAAACTCATTGGACATGGTCTGAGGGGACTATCAGGTTTTCATCTGGGTGGTAATAGAGTAACCCTTGAAAAGTGAGCAAAGTCTTGTGAATCTGAATTCAGTAAAAGTTATTAAAACTGTCTGGCTCAATTAATTGCCCATAGAGGCCCCTTGTACTCACAAAACACTACAAAAATGATAGATCCTGAAACAAGAGCATAAAGCCCAGTCCTGTTGTCCTACGTGAGTTTGTGGAAACAACCCCCACTAGCAATTCACTACAAGAGGGCTCTCAGTCATGAATGTGAACGGTAAGTTAGAGCAGGAGCACAGAATCATTTTGAAGGTACTGTGATTCAAGGAGAAAGCCCTGCAGAAAAGAACAGCTGCCATATATCCAAATTATGAAAATAGATAATTCACATTATCTGCTTTGAACTGGATTATATGAGTCTACACTGCCAGATATTCCAGTGCAAAGCAGATAATTTGGATTTAATATGGCAGTGTAGAAGAGGCCAGAGCTGCACTAGAGGACCTAGGCTAGATCTACACTGCCCTATATCCCATGATCTGATTCCAGGTTATCTGCATATTTCAGATTATTTGGCAATGTATACTCATATAATCCAGTTCAAAGCAGATCTGTGATCAGCTCCTAAAATATAGAATAGTGTAAATCCAGCCCTAGAGTGCATCTAGGCCTGTGGTTCTCAACCTGTGGGTCCCTATATGTTTTCACTTTCAACTCACAGAAATCCTAACAGCTGGTAAACTGGCTGGGATTTCTGAGAATTGTAGGCCAAAACACCTGGGGACCCACAGGTTGAGAACCACTGATCTAGGCCAATTCACTTCATTCGAGGATTAGCAATTTGAACACATGCACTTTATGGGGATTGATATTGTATTAAACTACTATTTTGTAGCTTGCTGGTTTTTATATTTCTTCTGAATTTATTTTTGTTCTAAGTAATTGGGTCTATTTTACTGTTATTAATTTATGCTTTTGTACTTGTTGTATTGTACAATGTTGACCTATTGAGAACTTTTGTGAGCTGCCCTGGGTCTCTTTGGGGAGATGGTGGCAGGTACAAATAAAGTTTGTTATTTATTTATTTATTTATCTATACTGTAGAATTAATGCAGTTTGACACCTCTTTAACTGCCACGGCTCAATGCTGTGGGATCTTGGGAGGTCTTTAGCCTTCTCTGCCAAAGAAGGCTAATGCTTCACCAAACTACTACTCTCATGATTCCATAGCATTGAGCCATGCAAGTTAAAGTGGTGTGGATTGCTAGAGAAAACCTATTAAACCCATAGATAATCAAATCCATGGGTAATCAAAACTACAAAAGTTATCACTGCAAATGTGACTGTACTCCTTTTTGTTTGTAAAATGTTTTGAAGCAGAGTGCACATTTTAAAAGAAAAAACTAATTAGGTGACGCAAGATGATTAAAAACAAAATAACAGTCAGGGAAAAACATTGCATAACAAGCTATTTTAAAAGTTTTTAAAGAAAGAGCCCACAACCATCATGAGGCTGGCCAGTTCTCACGAGAGAAGCCTCCAGCATCTAAAGCATGACCCACTTTGTTTGTTTGTTTGGAGCCTAAAATAACAGTGTCAAAGCAAAAAACTTCATCCTCACTCAGTCAATTGGAATTGTGTAAATAGTTTTAGCCACACACTTGAGAACTGGTAGAACTGATGGAAGATTTCCTATGAGCGGCAATAACTCTGGCGGATGGATTGGGTGAGAAATGGAGAAAAGGTTCTTTGTTTCTGCTTTGGAATGAAAGAAAGGAAAAGACAAAAATGTGAAGGCTTACCACATTTCTGCCGCACCTGGAATCTTTCCATTTGACAGTAATTAGTGAGAGACAGTGTCTTGATAGCCCTTCAGGTGTTTGATTCTCACTCTTTTTATTCCCACACCAGCTGCTTTCTGTAATGAGATGAGTTCTCCCCAGCTCTTCACAGGGCTGCCTTTCCAGGAGGAGGGGGAGCCGGCCTCCCTTCGTTTCACATGCTACCAAAGTCTCAATTGAGCATCATAGTTGCACATTTTAATACATGGAGGCTATGCTGAAATTACCAATGGAGGAGGGGAAAGCATCATTGTGTATCCAACACATACAAATTCATAGGTTAGAGGATCTATGGGGAAATTTGCAAGGCTGTGAATTCTCGAAACTGTCGAGGTTTCATCTGGTCAACCAGCTGTTGTGTTTGGAGAACTAGGAAACAAACTGGAGTATTATTAAGTTTAGATGTAAAGTTTGCCTTCTACTAACGTCCTTGCATAAGGTCACAAGCAGACTGCCCTTGCTTTACCAGTCCAATGTGATGCTCTGGAGGACTACGTGTTGTTAGCTCTGGTGGAACAGGCCTTATCATTTGGTAGAGCACCTGCTATTTGTAAATATGTGATGCCATGGAAAACAGCAAAATGTACTTCTTTGTTTATGCATATAAATATAAGTTTATTCATTCAAATCATATTTGAGAGGCAATATGATTTAAGTGTTGGACTAGGAAACTAGGTGTTGTCGATCACAGGGTTGTTGTATGTCTTTCGGGCTGTGTGGCCATGTTCCAGAAGTATTCTCTCCTGATGTTTCACCCACATCTATGGTAGGCATCCTCAGAGGCTGTGTGGCATGGAAACTAGGGTGTGAATCCCTGTTCAGCCATGGGAACCCACTGGGTGACCTTGGGCAAGCCACATACTCTCAACACCAGAGGAAGGCAAAGGCAAACTCCTTCGGAACAATTTCTGATATCAAAAAAAGTGAATCACATTCGGATTCATAGAATCATAGAGTTGGAAGAGACCAAGGTCTCTTCCAACCATGATCCAGTCCAACCCCCTACCAAGAAGCAGGAAATCGCATTCAAAGCATCCCCGACAGATGGCCATCCAGCCTCTGCTTAAAAGCCTCAAAAGAAGAAGCCTTCACTACACTCCGGGGCAGAGAGTTCCACTGCTGAAAAGCTCTCACAGTTAAGAAGTTCTTCCTAATGTTCAAGTGGAATCTCCTTTCCTGTACTTTAAAGCCATTGTTCTGCATCCTAGTTTCCAGGGCAGCAGAAAGCAAGACTTCCCCTCACATATGGCTATCATGTCTCCTCTCATTCTTCTCTTCTGTAGGCTAAACATGCCCAATTCTTTAGCTCCTCCTCATAGGGCTTGTTCTCCAGACCCTTGATCATTTTAGTTGCCTTCCTCGACACATTCCAGCATGTCAACATCTCCCTTAAATTGTGCTGCCCAGAATTGGACACAGTATTCCAGGTGTGGTCTGACCAAGTTGGAATAGAGGGGTAGCATGACTTCCCTGGATCTAGATACTATACTCCTATTTATGCAGGCCAAAAACCCATTGCCTTTTTTTGCTGCTGCATCACATTGTTGGCTCATGTTTAACTTGTTGTCTGTGAGGACTCCAAGATCTTTTTCACACATACTTCTATGTGACATTTCACATTTCTGCCATAAGTAAGTAATGACTTGAAAGCACACAAAAGCAAAACAATATATACACATAAATACACATACAGCCAGTAATGAGGAAATGTATTTATGGCGTATTTGTTCTCAAAATAATAATTTTCTGTATCTAGGCAACTTGGTTAGCTTTTGCTTTAATTTACCTAGGCTACTACTATGAAGCCACTTCCTACACTGCCTCTGACAGTGAAATGTTTAGTGCCAATTTTGAATCCAGGATAAGGTTGCCACTTGATCTGACTCAAGGAATGGAACTGCCACACATACTACACTGTTGAAGGGAGAACTGACCTAATTCACATGATTCCATTTTCTGTCAAATATAAATCCTTGAATTTCTCAAGAGCCAATCTGGCTATACTGCTTGCTGCAGGGATCAGAGCTTTGATTTATTTTATTTTGGATGCAGTAGTACATCAGTTACCATTGTTGTGCCATTCAGAACTAAAAACTTTATGAACACATCAGGTGCATATTCTAGTTTTCCCGCTCCACCTCAACAGGACTGTGTGAAGGTTTACGGCTGGCCATTAACACTTGCTTGCTCATAGTATATTATGAAAAAGACAGAATTTTTCTGAAAAGAAACTGCTTAGTTGTTTGTTTAGTTATACTGAAAAAAATGCATGACGAGGGTTGGGTCGTATCAGCCCTGGCTCAGCTTTAAAAGAGGGAGAATAATGTTTATTTGTTTTTCCCAGACTGTATTTTAGCTCTTTGAAATCACTCCCTTTGCTTGCCACCAAGCTGGGAGCATCCATCTGCTCCTATTTCACTCAAGGGAATTGCATCAACTTTAGTAGGGATGAATCACCTTTTGTGCGCTTCTCATTTTGTACAACACCTGGTTGAATGTAACAGGTTTATTTAAAATAAGTAGAGCCTTAAGTAGTTGAGCCTATTGAATATCAATCCTAGAGAATCAGATTAGTGTTCCTCACCTGCATGTGCCTTGTACTGACACTTCAGCCAACTGAACAAATTATTTCTGAGCCCAATTCAAGGTGCCCAGTTTTCCCTTAAAGAATTTGACATCAGAATATATGAAAGAACTCTATATTTATGCACCTGCCTTTAAACTGAAATCTTCAGAAGGTGTCTTTTTGCATGTCCCATGACCAAGCCAGGCTACATTGATGGGTACACAAAACAAGACCATTTCTGTGGCAGCAGGGCTACAATAAAACTCATACCCTACAGAAATCAGGTCTGTTGTATACTTGTTTGTAATAGGCAATAACAACAGGAATGTTTTGTTAGACACGGCCTCTAAAATGGCTTTCAATCTATTTTTTCAAGAGCACTTTGAGCCTGTATTTTGTTTATAATGTTTTGAATGTTCTAGGCTTCCATTTATAGTAGGACCTGGTGTCCATTTCAGTTTGGTTTGGTTCCAGTACCCACCATGGATAACCAAATCTGTGAATAATGAAGTCCCATTATATATAATAGCATAGCATCCCTTAAATAAAACGGCAAAATTGAGATTTGCTTTTTGGAGTTTTTAAAAAATATTTTCAAGCTGTGGATAGTGGAATTCATGGGTATGGAGGGCCAACTGTACATCATTGTAAGGGTCCTGGTTGCTAGAAGAAAACTATATAAAAGCACAATAACATTGTCATCTCTGGTTCAGAACTCACTCCATCTGCACATGTAAGAGATACAAGTAGTGCTCTAGAAAAACACCATTAAAATAGGTAGTCATTCCACAAAGGCAAACAATTATGAAACGTGCACAAGTGTTCTTGAAAACTAGGCTAGGCACTTCATTGCATACCATGTTTCCTATACTACTGGGTCTTCCTCTTTGCTTGGCAATAGCAAGGAAAATCATAATAATTAGGGCTAAGTAGGGACATGGCCCCAAGGGAAATTGTCAATTACCAGGTAATTACAATCATCCACACTCAATATGCTGAAATAAGTAGTCATTGATTCCTGTGCTTACTCACCATGTTTGTCGCTGGTAGCAGATAAACATTCCCAGTTTGTGAAATTTCTGATGAATTAGTTTGTGTTTTATCTGTGGGCTTTGGAGAGAAACAGCAGGTAACCCATTTTGAAACTTGATCACCAGGAATCCAGGTAATGGAGTTCATGTTATGAGATTTTCTTTTCAAGAAACTAGGTCATAAAATTTGCTCTCAAGAAGATAGCTAAACCTACCAATGCGGCACTGACAATGTAAACCCAGCAGTTGATCCTGCCAAGTAAATGGGCTTTCAAGATATTTAGCAGCAGGGCAGGGGAAATATTTTTTGGTCTAAAACTCCCAGAATCCTCCAGCCAGCATGGCCATTGTATTTTTCTGCATACCTTGTCTCATGAACTGTGGTCTGGGCCATCTTCACTTTGTACATTCAGAATCAACTAAAGGACTTGACACATGATCTCTAGAGACACTGAGGCCCATTGATATATGTCATGATCATAGCGTATTTTTTCCCAAGCCACTCCACTCATTGGATATTGGGTGGCTACCTACAAAATTGCATGTAGTTACAAGCATTAAATAAACTACTATTATAAGCTGTAGCCACCAAGTGTCAATATCAGGGTTCCCAAAACTAAGGCCCGCAGACCAGATGAAGCCCCCCAAGGTCATTTATTTGGCCTCCGCCCTAAACTTTAGACCAGTGGTTCTCAACCTGGGGTCCCCAGGTGTTTTTGGCCTTCGACACCCAGAAATTCTAACAGCTGGTAAACTGGCTGGGATTTCTGGGAGTTGTAGGCCAAAAACACCTGGGGACCCCAGGTTGAGAACCACTGCTTTGGACTTAGGCCACCCTAAATCTAAAACTACTAGAAGGCACACAACAATAACAATCCTAATTAATTCCACTATCTTATCAGCCAAAAGTAGGCCCAGACTTCTCATTGCAATATTGGTAAGTTTATGTTAGTTAAAATTGTTCTTCATTTTATTGTTCTTTCATTATTATTTTTTGCACTATAAATAAGGTATGTGCAGTATGCACATGAATTCGTTCATTTTTTTCAAACTATATTCTGTACTCCCAACAGTCTGGGGGACCATGAACTGGCCCTATGCTTAAACAGTTTGAGGACCCCAGATCTCCATGATAACATGATCTTCACAAAACAAGAGGTGTTTGGGAGTCCCAACCAGCTCAGAGCATTTTGCTGAACATTGAGTAATCCCTTCAGTTAAATGTGGTATCTATTTAAGTCAGAAGTTTTCTCACCATAAAAAAGAGTTTTCACATGGGGAATATGTGGTTCTCCAGATGTTGGATGGCAGTTCCCATCATCCTTCACCATTGGCAATACTGGCTTGGGTTGAAGATTTAGCAAACTCCCATAAAGGCCACATATTCTTCATCTCTGAATTATTTTATGTATATATGTGTATAATTTAAATTATGTATAATTTAATATGCCGCCTTTCTTCTGGAGTGGGATAGAAGGCAGCTCATAGATAATATTAGTTAAAATTTTACAATGCAGTTTTGGTGTATGGCAATATAGGTTAAGCATCCCTTATCTGAAATGCTTATCCAAGGCCAGGGCAGTAGTAGTTGAGATGGAGGAATGGAGGGTATGTAGTGGATACTAGTAGTTAAAGTCTCAGACAGTTGCTAACAAGGATCTCCTGGGACATAATCATATTTTCCTATCATAACTATTAAAATAAAGAAGAAACGAGTTTCGCTCAGGTCAAAATATGTGTTAGGAAAGCTTCCATCATGTTTGGGGGACACAAATAGGTCCTGTGAATTTTAGAGATATGTTGAAGGGAACTAAATGGGTTTTCTTCTTCAGCTTCCATCCATCAACAATGAGTTTCAGAAATCCTTTGTGACTATGTAAATATTTATGTGCCCTGTTAAGAATTTAACAATTGCACAAGGCTGTTTAAGTTCTTAATGCATGAACAAAAGGACAAATCTGATGATGACAATTTTTGTACATTTCCTCCTCTTTTCCACATGCAATGTGGACAGCAGCGCACAATGGGAGGTCAACAGGTTTCTTCTGTGACATACACAGGAGACTCCACTTTGACAGTTCAAAGGAAGAGTATCCCTTGTGAGTTTATAGTTTGCTTTGACTGACAGAATTGCAACACAAACATATTAATAGAACAGCTGCTAACACAATTGTCCAGGTGGAAAAGGCAGGGGGGAAAACTTTACACCACTGGTAGGATTTATTTATTAAATATTTTTAAAATTTGTTTCATTGGTATGCTACCTCTCTTCCAGACTGGGAGCCAAGGCAGTTCTCAGCGAGACTCAATGAACTAACCTTCACAAGGGTGTCCTAGAACAGTGTGGTCTAACCCATGGCCCACAGGCCGCTTGCGACCCACCAATTCATTTTTGTTGGCCTATGCCCTTCTTACCGGAAAAATATTTTAATTATGTAATTAAATATTAATATTTTAATTATTCAATTCAATATTAATTATTTAATTCACTTTCTTTCTGGAATGTCTCTGGCCCTCACATTCCTATACTAAAGTTTGATTGGCCCTCGGGTAACTAAAGGTGGGGCCACACTGTTCTAGAAGATCAATAACTGGAATCTAGGCAACATCTACTAGAACAAAGAGAGGGGCAGTGGGGCGAATCTGTTGCCCCATTCAGCTCTCCCTCAGCAATGCTTTCCCTATCACATGGGGAAAGCATCGCCTTCCCAACAAAGTGCTGTGCACAACACGGCATGCTCACGTGTTGGGGAGAAAATGTCCGGTGGTGCTTTCCCCCCAGTTGGGGTGGGCCCTCTACTGGAAGCCACTGGAAGACATTATTTGATGTCCAGCATGGGGCTCTGTCCATTAGATGGGGTGAAAGCATCCTAGGATCTGATGAGGTCATTTGTGTTAAGGGTGCCTAAATCAACTGCATAGTGGCCAAACTACACTTAATGAGGCCTTAACCCATTAACCTAACCTGCATTAGTCAAAGCATACATCTTTAAGACCATGTAAACAGTTGAGCCTGTTCCAAGATGCAATTCTTTACACAGTCATCCAGTGTTCACTGGACTTGAGCAACCTGAGGACTGGGATGGCTCTCACAATCCCCTCCAATTTTCCTTTTCATGGTGGGCTTAGAGCAAATCATTGCTTGGAGTGATATTGGCCAGATTGAGGAGACTATTAGAGACTACAGTAGAGTCTCATTTATCCAACACTCACTTATCCAACGTTGTGGATTATCCAACGCATTTTTGTAGTCAATGTTTTCAATACATGGTGATATTGTGGTGCTAAATTTGTAAATACAATAATTACTACATAGCATTACTGCGTATTGAACTACTTTTTCTGTCAAATTTGTTTTATAATATGATGTTTTTGTGCTTAATTTGTAAAATCATAACCTAATTTGATGTTTAATAGGCTTTTCCTTAATCCCTCCTCATTATCCAACATATTTGATTATCCAACATTCTGCCGGCCCGTTTATGTTGGATAAGTGAGACTCTACTGTATTTCTTCCCCTTCCCCCTCTCTCATTGCTCTAAAGCTTCAGCCAACAGGCAGCAACTGGCCTACAAGAGCCACATTATACCTGGAGATTTCTATGACAAAGAGAATGGGAAGGAACAATATGGCTAGTCAGCTGGGAGGAGCCATACCAGAACAGATCTTGCATATCCCACACTGGATCGGCTCTAGAATAAGTGGTCACTGTAGATCCCCCCGCACCCAGTCAATAAGTTCTTTGGATCCTATATGTTATTGTGAAGAAGTGTATAATTATATTTTGTTTATAGATGATATGTGTATTTGATTTTGTTTAAACAGTCAGGTTTGGCTAAGTTTAAAATGGTGAGTATTTGAGTTAACAATATGTATGGGGGAAGGTAGCCATCTTAAGGCAGGTTACCATAGCAACAGGGGCGGAGCCAACCGCCGTTTGGAAAGAAAAAGGGGGAATGTTTTAAAACCCAGGCAGTCTGTGATTTCCATTCACAGTGGAGGAACTGATTCTTCTGAGGAGAATCAGGCTGGCTTAAATAGAAGGATTTGAGTCAGATTTAGGTTAGACCAGACTAGGCAAGTTAGGTGACTTGTCTAGGGTCATTTATAGAGCCTGTGGATTAGGGAAAATTAATCCCAGGGGATCCAGGAGGATCAAGGTTTAGTGTAATCTAGAGAAAGAAATATTTTGAAAGTTTGACCACCTCATATCCGTTTGTAACCATTAAGCGAAGTGCCTTTAACAAGTTATATGAAACCATCAAGCTCTGTACCTGCAATAAACTTGTTTTGATTTTATTCTAACTAAGCCTCTGTCATACTCTTATATTAAGTTAAGTAACATCAACATCTGAAGTAAAACAAATAGAGAAAGCTTGAAAGAACCAGTGCCATCTGCCTGACCATCTCCTCCATTGGTGGCAGCGAAGAAGAAGATAGTCAAATAAATAATTAATTAACATCATCTCTCATAAGACATCTTTATTAATTGGTGGTATCTGTGTGTGAGTGTAGGATCAGAGGGATTCCATCTCTGTCACACATTCCTGTCAGACACCTCAGCATCTGTACAATTTGGTGGCAGCGGTGGGATTCAAAAGGGATTCCATTCCCTGTCACCCTCAGTTCTGTACAGTTATTATAAAACTAGTCACCCATGCTGCATAGCAAGCTGTTGTTTGACCATAGGCAATATAGCAGCAAGGCTAAATACTTTTTAAGCAAAATGAGGGAAAAGGTGCAGGCAATCCCATTAATGTTAAGCAGAATGGCGGCTCAGTGGAACAGAATGCGTATTTTCCTAAATTCCCTAAGTTGGTTTACCTCCCTCCGATGCATAACAGTAACTGCAGTAAGAGTCAACATCTATTCCCCAATCATCTGAAATAAACGGAAGAAGAAGGGGATTAATAATAATAATAATAATAATAATAATAATAATAATAATAATAAAACCTTTATTTATACTCCGCCACCATCTCCCCGTGGGGACTCGGGGCGGCTCACAACGTTACAAAAGTAACAGCACAAATACATTAAACAATATACACAGTTTAAAACACAAGAAGATGATAAATCAGAAGTTAAAACAAAGGTTTATATAACAGTAATAATATCAAACAACCACCAATGCAAATCCGTCAACTTCAAAGTTGGGGGGGGGGGGGGACTATAGCAGCAATATAAGGTAAAATCATTAGATTAAAATACCCCGATGAAAGGAGCCTAATAACATTTATCATAACTTCTGCTTCGGGAATCAAAACCCCTTAGACCGACACACTGTGAAACTTCTGCTTCTTGAACTGTGTTCATAAGGAATGCTGATTTGCTCAAGAAATAAAATAAATGAAGCTATCTGTGACCATTTCTCAAAGACCAAATTCTACATGGGTGCATTTAAAACAAATTTAAAATTGAATTAATGTAATTAAATATGTTCAGACTGTAAAAAAAAAATATCACCAAGAAAAGAAAAAAAGAAAATGTAATTAATACTATCAGTTAATGTGGAAGAGAGAGTAATCATATTGCCTGATCCCCAAAGTCTTATGTTGTAGAAATAATGCAGCTTGACACCACTTCAACTTCCATAGCTCAATGAGTGGAATCCTAGGAGTTATAGTTTGGTGAGACACCAGCACACTCTGTCAAAGATCTTGTAAAGCTACAATTCCCATAATCCCCATAGCACTGAGACATGATCATTAAAGTGGTCTTAAGCTGCATTAATTTTGCAGTTTGACTCCCCAAGATAGAAGAAGAAAAGGGGGGAATGTAGTCTTGTGGCAACTTCAAGACCTGTTTCAGTATAAGCTAAGCAAAATTTTCCCTTTGTTTCATTAAAAATGAGTTGTCATTTTCTGTTTGTCTTTCGTATGGTAAAAGAAGAGTATAACAGAGTTGCATTTAATAAGTAATGTAATGAGGAGAGCAACATGACAATTTTTGTGTAATGAGGGGAAGGGCTCACCATAGAGAAATGTAGAGCTGCTTCAGTTAGTCACTGTTTCAAGAATTGCTGAATACGATGCCAGAACAATGATGTGCTTTGCAGCTTTTCCTGTCTTACTATTTCTTTTACACACACACACAATCTTCCTTTCCCTGCCCTAAATGGATGAAGCTGCAGTGCAATTTTGGTCTGAGAAGTATGTGGGTTGCAATAATGTTAACTAATTAAAGAAGTAGTACAAATGTCCTTCAGCTCTGCTTAAGCGTTGAAATCCTTTCTCCTTCAATTCCCTCTTCTCTTTATCCTCATGATTATTTTTCTCTTTCTAGTCCACTTTTTCCTCTGCTCATGATGTTGTGTGATTTCAGCACTCTCAGAAGCCCGGAGTGCTAAGCAGTCAGAAGGTCGAAGGTAGTACAAATGGGTTTGAAGGCAAGCAGACGTCTTTGTTCTCAGTGGTCAAAAAAGGATATCAGGAGAGTTAGTGCTCAAAGTACTGACATAAAGCATTGGAAAATACAGAACATTTTTATTTACTTTGACAACTATTCAAAATACCCGTGCCAGCCTCTGATTGGCTAAAAATCGGCCCAGCTAGGACCCAAATTCCCTTTGGCTGGGGATTACCTCTGATGGCATCACTGGTCAGTGTTCTCCAGTGGCAGGAAAAATAAACAGCTGTCATTGGTTGGTTCAAAGTTTCAGTCCACTCACTGTTCCATCCGCAAGAATAGTGTGAACCCCAGGAATGTGGTGTAGCAACCTGTAAAGCAGTGGTTCTCAACCTGTGGGTCCCCAGGTGTTTTGGCCTACAACTCCAAGAAGTCCCAGCCAGTTTACCAGCTGTTGGGATTTCTGGAAGTTGAAGGCCAAAACATTTGGAGATCCACAGGTTGAGAACCACTGATGTAAAGGAATCCTTGATTGACTTAAATCTAGTCTGGATAAACACCATGGGAAGTATCTTGAGTATACAGTGGGTATCTACAAATGTTTAAACAGCTGAATGGATGACATGCCGGAGCCCCCGGTGGCACAGTGAGTTAAACCCTTGTGCCGACAGGACTGCTGACTTATTTATTTATTTCCAATATTTATATCCTTCCCTTCTCACCCGAAGGGACTCAGGGCGGCTTACAACATTGGCACAATTAGATGCCTATACAAAATCAATCAACAATACATAAAATCAGTTAAAAACTATTAAATACAGTACAAAATTACAGTATATAAATTTAAAACTTGAAGGTTAGGTTGCTGACCTGAAGGTTGCCAGTTCGAATCCAACCCGGGGAGAGCATGGATAAGCTCCCTCTATCAGCTCCATGCAGGGACATGAGAGAAGCCTCCCACAAGGACAGTAAAAACAACAAAACATCCAGGTGTCCCCTGGGCAATGTCCTTGCAGACAGCCAATTCTCTCACACCAGAAGCAACTTGCAGTTTCTCAAGTGACTCCTGACACACACAAAAAATGGATGACATTTGCCCAAAACATTTGTGCTGAACCTCATAGATGCATATCTCCAGCTTTATCAATGAAAGCAGGAAATTCAAGAATGAACATATAGAATTTATGAATTAAAACAAGGGATATGAGAAACCTACACAAGAAGTCCATTAATGGGGTGGGAAATCCATGTGTGGCTTACATAGAGATAGAGAAGGTTCATCAATAGAGGGTCAGGGGTTCCTCTCAAGCTCCCATCAGGTGTTCCATGAAATTGTAAAGAGATTGTGTTAATTTGAGTCACTGTTTCTTGGCGTCCAAGGTGTGGTGAAGCAACACTCCAACGAAATTCTTGGAAGGTTACTTTTTAGGACAATTTGAAATGACCATGTGATTGGCTATATTTTCCAATGGAACCACATCTTATAATTCATACATTTTATGTCATGCATATTGTTGTGGGGTTTAATTTCTCAATAACAATGGTTCCCATTTGTCTTCTTTTCCCACTCTCTCTCACCTAAAGGTTTTTTTGGTTGTACTATAGATCCCATGTATAGTGAAGAGAATACACTAAACGCTCCACATTTGCATGTTTCACCTTTGTGGCTTTGATTATCCACAAATTCCATTAGAATGTTTTTCTAGAAACCTTTAGGTCCTCCAGTAAAATTCTCTGGCCAGCCTCCAGTGATAGAAGACCAGTGATAGATAATGCTTAGGGAAGGGGTCTTTCAGATAAAAATATAGGATTTTCCTTCTTTTTTTTCTTTTTTCACAGGAGTCCTGTGACTCTAACCACAATGAATGTGGAGGGCTGAGTGTACTTACAATAGTATTAATTGGCTGCTACAGTTATGACCTTGATGGTAAAGCTTGTTTGCTTCTAACCTTCTGAGATGCCTTGGTGATTGGGAGTAGGCTGTAGAGTTTATTGGAGAAGGGAGTCTCGGGATCACTCTAATGAGACTTTCACCGCCAAAAAAATGAAGTTTGGGTTCTGAGTCATGGGGATTGCACAAAAAATTTCATAATGCCATCAGGACCACTGGTACAAATTTGTACCACAGCTGGTACAAATGATTTTTTTTTTTCTGGCTTTGGGTTGGTCGCCGGTTGAGGATGTCAGGGCAATTTCAATGAGGCTCCCACCTCCCACTAACTTTGGATTCTGGGTCTTCAGGGAATAATCCAAACAGGATTGCTTGTAGGCAGCAAAGCATCTTGTCAAAACGATGTTCATTACCTGTTACAAATATATATGGCAAAAACCCTCTCCCAACTGATCCCATGTGGGGCGTGGAGCACGTGGCTTCCCTCCATGGATTCCAATGGTTCTCCACATCCTCCAAGTAAACAGAGCAACTCCAGCAGCAATGTGACAAGGTTGTAAGACAGTTCAGTGCATTTAATCTGCATTCAGAAACTGCATCATATGGCAGTGTAGATGGGGCTTAAATACTAAGTCTTCTTTAAAGCACTGCTTGAAAGGTGTTAGCATAGAGTTGGGCAGTATTTGCCTTTTTGTTCAAAGAAGAATTTAGAAAATGTATTTTTCAACCAGAGAAACACTTCCTCATTCATTAGATTTTGTGATTTTAATTAGAATGGCTATCTATGATGAATGTGGTTAATACTGAATGTAACCTGGGGTGAATCGCATTTATAAAAACCTATCTCCCATTCCTTATATATCATTTTCCCCATGTTATCTTATAAATACAGCTGTGGATCTGAATGTAGCACTTACTTTTTTCTCGGAATCACTGCTTCCTTACAGCACTCTTGCTGAATGTTTATGAGAAGAACAATTCTCCTAAGTGCTGAAATGCCTGCCTAGCATTAGAAGTAATGTATTGCTTTTAATTTACTTAAATTTCCAAAGCCCTAAACCCAAATTGCCCTCTGTGGTAAGGAAGGGGAAGCCTTTATTTTTAGCAATTTTGCAAATCATAACATCTATAAACCTCCAACTACTCTCTGCTTCCTGGGCTGAAACACAGGTAAACCAACAGTGCATACCTCTTAATGGGCATACATTTCCCTCCAGATCTATTAAAGAGGGGAGGAATAAGCTTCTCTAGAAATAAGTAATTCGGCAATACAAGCATGCACAGAGGTTTATGTACAAAAAATTCATCATCTGGTCCACATTGCAACATAGCAGTGTTTAAAGTGCCACATGGGTCAAGCCCACTGCCCATTTTCTTGATTATCTATTTTTTCCAAGCCCACCCCTTGCCAATTGCAGGGTGGAGGTAAATTTCCATGTCTATTCAATATGTTTATGAATCATTACCCCCCTGCCCTTTTCTCTCTAGTTCTAACTGGGGTTGAGGTGAACTATTAAAGATGCACCTACACTGTAGAATTAATGCAGCTTGAAAGCACTTTAACTGCCCTTGCTCAATGCTATGGAAATATGGGAGTTGTAATTTTCCAAGGCCTTTCACCTTCTCTGCCAAGGAGCACTGGGGCGTCATCAAACTACAGATCCCAGGATTCCATAGCATTGAGCCATGGCAGTTAAAGTGGTGTCAAACTGCATCAATTGTACAGTATACATGCATCCTCAAATGCCAGTTCTTAAAAAGAATGTCTGGAGGATCAGTACTGTGAGGATTTTGAAACAAGCAATGTGACTTCTCTCTCTTCCACTTTTAACGATAGTACTTAATGTATTTTCTCTCTTTTTTGCATGAAATTTTAGTAATCTAAGCATCTTTAATTAAATTAATTACTTTTTAAAATATAACCTTGAGATGGTAACAAGTGGTTCAGGGTTTTTATCCTCTTCTCTGTAAACGCAGATATTAGGATGTATAATTTATTCCCTAGGGAGCTTCATGAGAATGTGGTGTTTGCTCAAAGAAATTTGGCAACCATCTGGATATGAATATTTGAGGTGCTCTAGCCTCAGCTGTGTAATTGTTTCTGAGAGAAGTTGTTCTCTGTTAAGGAAACTACATATGTTCATATAGCTCTGCATCTCCATCTAGTATTTTATTTTATTGTGTAATATGGATTGAGGAATGTGTAGCTCTCCAAGTTTAGTTGGGCTTCAGTTCCCACACAGAGCTTGGAAATGCCACTGTTTGAATTACAACACCCAGAATTCTCCAGTTGGCATGGGCTGAGAGATTCTGGCTGTTGCCATTTAAAAAGTAATATTTTCAAGCTCGCAGCCGGCATCCCTCACCATCAGTTATTCTGGCAAGGGGCAATGGGAGCTGTAAGCCAACAATTTATGGATAGCTACACTTTCTTCAATTATGGAACAGTCGAATGCTGGGTATACCATAACATATTTTTAATAAGTTTTCTGAATTATACCCCTCTTCTTGAGTTTCCAATCTTTGGAGCAAAAGGAAGGAATCTCAAGACAACCTCACTGCCTTGAGTAGTGTTGGTGGATGGGTATTTCCTATCTGGCACATAACATGACATGCTTAATAACAACATAAGTGCTCATTCCCTATGATACTTCTAGCATCTGCCTGCTGTAACAACACTGTAGATTGTCCCTATGGATCTCATCATATGTGCTGCCAGAATAGCCATGGATCATGGAGAATCTGGTGGTGTCTGGCATGCACCAACTTATCCCAGGCGTCCACTGTCCTGCTTTCCCCCATTGATCCCTATGCAACATGGGAAGTATCCCATGTTGCCTCTACCAAGGCGTACACTGGTTCCACTTTAGTTTAGCCAAGGAGGCCCACTGGAAGTAGCTGTACATTGTGGGATGGGAGCTGGCAGGCTCCGTGGCTAAACTAGAGAGCAACTGGCGTATGTTGCCAAAATCAGCCCCGTCTGATGAGGTCGTTGGCTTCACGTTTGGATTCTGAAAGCTTAGAGCATGGGATGGTACTGACCTAACAATTATAGTGTTATTGTGCAAAACAAAAATGGGGGGATAGTCTTTGGAGAACTGCCAAGGGCTGCATCCAAACCATTTGCATAATGTAGTCCAAATGGGGATTCAGAACTGCTCTGTTTTCTTTTTACCAGTTTTGCATTTCAAAGAAAGCAAGAATAGATACCAGAAAAGGTCTGGAGAGCTTCTGGAAAGATCAGTCAAAGCTGTTAAGTAATCATTTAAGAGCAGCTTTGTTCATTGTTCACCAGTGCAATAACCTCCATGTTCAGTTTTGTGTTCAAAGACCATATAAATAGATGGAAATCTGATTTTCTTTTGTATTATTGCATGGGAAATGCATATAAGGTGAGACAATGACAGAGGGAAAAATAGTAAAAGGAGGTCTTTACTCTTACGATATTCTGTCTGTCACAATATCTTTCTCTGTCAAATGAAGACGGGGTTGCGAAATAATCTTTGGCAAATATTCCAGTAGAAATCTAATTGTAGCTGATAGTACTGTCATTGACCAAAGCAGCTATTGAGCTTGCAAATGATAGGTTTAGAGTCATTTTACCAGCAGCCCATAATATAGGTCAAGACCAGAAGTCATGCTGCCCACTTTGCTACCCCATTTTGGAAACAATGTGTTATTAGAAAGAACATTATCTGTAAACTATGGTCAGTGGCGGCTTTTATGTCAGTAGTGATGAGCCCATTAGTCACATTGTTTCTTCATTCACATAAAATGAGGCAAAATCCAGATTATGCTCCTATACGGATCACCCCATGAGTAGAAGCATACTTTCTCTTCAGACAAGTCATTAACATGAGTGCAGTAGAAGCAGACAAAGCCAGGTTATCATCATCTCCTCCTTACATGCTAGAACATACATTTAATAAGGGCCCCAAATAGGGCTCCAGAGGGTAGAAAGGCACTAAATGTCTTTTTGAAGGCATCAATGAGTAATTTTAGTCATTTTATCCCATTGCAAGAAAGTATATGAAAAACGCACTGTTTCACAATTTGGGTATTAGGCTGCACAAAATGTACATGTGGTTCTTTGCACAGGAAACAGCCTTTTCACTGCCTAAAATAATATTTCTACCCAAGAATATACCATGAGATGGGTGAGAGACTTGAGCGAGCAATGGAGACATAGGAGGGCTACTACATGCCTCACTATCTGTAGGGAAATGCAGCAGTACAATGGCTGAACAAAGAGGTCTAGCTTCCCAGCTTCCCATGAACATCCAAAGACCCAAAACATCATCTGAGGGCCTTATCAGATGAACAAAATTGCCCATCAAATGATGCTCCCTCTTCACTTAAGGCACAGAGCCCGCTGGCTCCCATTGCACGATGTAGATCTACTTCCAGCAGGGCCCCATGGTCCAAGTAAAGGGAGAGCATTGTAAGCTGCCACGACAGCAACACAGGAGGTAATAATGGGGGGAAGCAGGGCAGCGGACACTTCTTCCCATGGGATGGGGTGAGAGAAAAGCCAGGTGATGCAGGGTGGCTGGTTCCCCACACCAGGCCCCACTGGATTTGCCATGATGCACAGCGAATCCCAGCATGAATGTGATGAGGTTCTGAGTACTAGTCTCATTAAGGTTGACATTTCCTTTCTCACCTTTACTCAATGAGACTTGGGCTATTTTTCTTCCTCATAAGTAGGTAAAGGTAAAGGTTTCCCCTGACGTTGTCCATTCGTGACCAACTCTGGAGGTTGGTGCTCATCTCCATTTCTAAGCCGAAGAGCCGGCGGTGTCCATAGATACCTCCAAGGTCATGTGGCCAGCATGACTGCATGGAGCGCCGTTGCCTTCCCATCAGAGCGGTACCTATTGATCTACTCACATTTGCATGTTTTCGAACTGCTAGGTTGGCAAGAGCTGGGGCTAACAGTGGGCGCTCATTCTGCTCCCGGGATTTGAACCTGGCACCTTTCAGTCCGCAAGTTCAGCAGCTCTGCGCTTTAACACACTGTGCCACCAGGGGCCTCATAAGTACTCCTAATTAATACCTGAAGAAAGATGCCTTCATTACAAAACAGTTTTTTGCAAATATAATATGGTTTATTAAGAGTAAAAGGTTTCCTGAAAAGACCTCTTCCTATCCACTCTGTCTTCATATGCCATGCTTGGTGTGTGCGTGCATATGTCTGTGTAGGAGTCTCATCTCCCGCAAAAAATGGAGGGAATACTTCAACAACGTCAGACCTTGACTTTTACAGGTTTAACTTTTGCAGATGATGTGAGGGTTGGCCATCAATAACTAAATTGGATTTTTTTAAAATAAGCATTCTACTGTGGCAAATCACAGGTAATGTGCATTGACTAGAAAATGAAAATAAAATTTTAAAAGATAAATCATAAAAGCATAAATTCTTTTGTTAACTATTTTCAACAGTATGACATGTTAAGGTTTAAGGAAGCCTAGATATAGTCAGGGTTCTTCAACTTTTGAAAAGGACCTGGGCCCCTAATCCTTATGAATGTGGAAGGCCAACCATTGCCTTCTAGCCTCCAGAAATGTCTTTTGTGCGAGGTGCAGCTGAATCTGTATGTGGCATCTCATAGCCATATTTGTTTTCTTAGGCATTTTACTAAAACGGTTTGATGACATTTGCTGCTTTTAGCATGTGGAGCTTTTATTATGTGTCCCTGGTTTTTATTGTTTCATATTGCATAAAGCCCTGGGAGGATATCACTTGCCTTTCTTGAGAACACCACAATAAACCAAGAATGAAGTGACCCTCCAGACACTGGTTTGTAATTCCCATCAGCCATATCTAGCATAAACATGGAGAGAGAATGAAAGTTTAAAAAGGTAAAGGTTTCCCCTGACGTTAAGTCCAGTCATGTCTGACTCTGGGGGTTGGTGCTCATCTCCATTTCTAAGCTGAAGAGCCGGCATTGTCCATAGACATCTCCAAGGTCACGTGGCCGGCATGACTGCATGAAGCGCCGTTACCTTCCCGCCGGAGCGGTACCTATTGATCTACTCACATTGGCATGTTTTCGAAAATGCTAGGTTGGCAGAAGCTGGAGCTAACAGCTGGCGCTCACTCGGCTTCCAGGATTTGAACCTGCGATCTTTCAGTCTGCAAGTTCAGCAGCTCAGTGCTTTAACACACTTCGCCACCAGATGATTGTCCATCTTTGTGTGATAGTAAACAACTCATCTGGCACACTTGATTATCAAATATGCAGTACTCAGAATGAGTTTTTAGTGTTATCAAGCAGTATGGATACCTGCAGTTCAGCTTTTCATATTACAGCAACTAAAATGAATGCTGCAGGGGATGGAGGTAAAACAGGGTGCTCACCTTCCCCTGAGTCTGTTTACTTCTAGCTTCACCAATTAGATGGATGAGACAGGAAATGAATTCCCTACACAGCAAAGACACAGCAGTGAAGTTCCCAGGCTTCATTCCAAAAGTAATGATCAGAGTGTCTGAAAGCGTCTTTGATCAGAATTCACAGGAAAACCCAAATCACAGGGCATGATGGGTTTTCAGTTGTAACTTAATTCCTAATGAAGTGAAATTTATCTTGGTGAGTTTGACACAGCTGGACATCCCCAGCAATTCTTTTACTTGCACGGCTTGCACTAAAAGAAAGAGGGAGGCCCTAAATGAATCTCAGCAGCCTATCCATCCCAGACAGTGTTGCAATCTCCTCTTGCAGTCACAGAAAGTTGAGAGGCTTCATTCATGTTCCCAGACTGGAGCAGAATGCCAGCACATAGCCTGCCATAAGCAATCAGACTCTGCTGGAGAGAAGGCCAAGAGCAAAATTGGAAAGCTGTGCAGGTTAAGGTTGACACATGTTATCAAAGTTAGGAAAAGTAGGGGTGTGTGTCTGTGTGTATTTCTACTTTCTTCTGCGTGTAATATTTTACACTGGCAGGGGCTTCCCATTGTTTTCATTTCGCTATATTTTATAGTCTTTATATGTGCATGTCAAGAGAAAGGATAAATAGGAAAGGATCCACTATCTAAATGCAATATCACAGAATGCATTCAGAAATAGCCTTCAGTATGATATACCCAGTAATAATTTCAACCCAAAACTTTGAGACCCTGCCAACTGTTTTCGGGATAATGCTAAATGGCTATCAGGAAAATACTAATAAGGAGAAGCTTTACTATCATTGTGTCTATACCACCTACTTGTTTTTATTGTTACATTACTTCAAGTAGACTCCATTTATATCAATCCTATTTTAGAATATTCTCAACCATCATTTTTTGCTTTCCTCTGAGATCGAGAATGAATGGCTTGCCCAAGGTCACCTAATGGCTTTCCATGGCTGAGTGTAGATTCATATCCTAATCTTAAAAAATCTAAAATCTAACAGCCAAACATCATTAATAATAATAATAATAATAATAATAATAATAATAATAATAACAACAACAACAACAATAATTTTATTTCTTACCCATCTCTCCTCGCAGCTTGAAGCAGGTTACAACATTGCTAAAATACATAATCAAAATACATGATCATTTAAAAAGCACTCCATAGAATACACATATTAAAACGTATTTCCATAAAATGCATACTAAAACACACAAAACTAAAGTTAGACATAGAATGGAAGTTTACAATTCGTCATTAAAACATCTACAGCACATTGACTCTCACTGGTGTTTTATGTCAGTGTAGTGGTGTCTTACACCAGTCTAAGGAATTTTTTGAGGGGTGAATAAGTAGTCCAAGAGATGGCAGATAAAGCCATCTTCATTGTCAGACAGTAGCTCAGGAGGAGTTAGCAAGGATTTTTTTCTCGAGAAAGATGTCCCGTCCCCTCATTCCAGTCAATCAAGCATCTGTGGTTATTTTACCCCTGCTGCCACATGATTACCAATGGCACCACTGGCATTTATGCTACAGTAGAGATATGCCAACCAACAGATTGCTGGTCCATGTATGTGTTGGAGAGATAACAATCCTGTCTTTCTGGATACTGTGCTGTAATAAGTAATGGCTTCAATCTTGTTTTTGTCTTACTCATGCGCAAGCTCTTGGACATTTTACTCAATGTGAAATGTTCAAGGTTAAAGATGTGAAGTTGTGCATGTGATGCAGTAGAAATATGCTTGGGCATGCACATTTGTTTGTGTATTTAGTTGTAGCACTTTTCCCTCAAACACATGGGTAGCATAGCATAATGTGTAACTGCAAAATGCAAATGTCTATGCTATCCAGCCCCGATGTGAGATCCCAGCCATTATGCAATTGCTACCTTGAAAAGAAATACAGGTATAGCAAGATAATTCTTCTCTTTGGTACATATACACGCTAGCTTTCCTCAGTTCAGATTCCACCAGATGTTTTGGCCTACACCTTCCATCATTACTGACTATTAATTATAATGTCTATAATCAAGGATGTTGCATTCCAAAACCTCTTGAAGGATCCTTGATATATATGCTGTGTGGGGAAAAAATCCTCTTTTGTATTTTAAAGTCTTCATGTTCCAAAAGAAGAAGATTCCTGAGTGGAACAAAAACAGTTTAAATAGCAGAACAGCTCAATGTCTCCTAGTCTATCTAATAAAGCGCCTAATGCCTATACCTGTTTTAGTAGTTCTAAAATTGAAAATGATTCAGTTGTCCCATTCATGTATCTATTGAGTTGGAATACACAATCTTAATAAACTAATCAAACTAAACCTAGCTGTCTGCTGAATTAATGGGATCTTGGTAAATTCCACTTTTCAACTGGGGGAAATAGTTTAGTGTAATGTAGCCATTTTCTCCAGAAAATGAATCAGTATATTGGGGAGATTATCATAACTTTGAAATAATTGTTCCCATCTTGTACAGAGGGCAGGTCAAATAAGGAGGAACAATCTTCAATCTCATGAAAAAATTAGGGACTTAGCAAATGAGACTTTTGAGGGGGTTTCCAACTTTTAAAATAAATTTGATATTGTGGCACTACAGAAAACAGGACTTCTTAGAAAGATAGTACATTATACTGAGTAATAATATTGCCTGTATTATCTGATGCAGTTGCTGTAAAACATGGCCAGCTGATGGTTTCAATATCAATGGGACTGTGAATCTGTTTTAGGTTTCAGATCAGGCATGGACAAACATTGTCCCTCCAGTTGTTTTGTACTTCTACTCTGAGAAATCCCACCCAGTTTACCAATTGTTAGGAATTGTGGGTGTTGAAGTCCAAAACGCCTAGAGGACCAACGTTTGCCCATGCCTGATTCAGATTGAACTTTAAATCAACTATCAAAGTACCAAAGCTATTTTGAGTATAAGGTTCAGCACCTTGGATAACTCCTCTGAATCTGCTAAAACTCAGAGCAGGTTAACTGCTAAAGAAGAAAAATCAGAAGATAGATAACCATAAGGTCTAAGTAAAGTAAAGCTATCCCAAATTAAACAGTTTATTTAGACATAGAAAATGTTGTAGCTCTTGATTATTACAAGTTAAGTTAACAATATACAAAACATTTTGAACAATGTTCCAAAACAGTGTTTAGCAGAATACCAGAACAAGATACAAAGAAAGAGCGTGACATTCATAGTTAGGAAATAATAATTTATTCCTGTTGATAAAAGGTTTTGGTTGCTGAGTTGTTGCAACAGCGTCTTTTTCTAGGAATTTTATATAAAGTTGGTTTAATTGCTTGTTTGCTTATTAAAGAAAACTGCAGAGTTCACATAAGTATCAGCTCCATTCATGAGCCTTAAAGCATTAAAAATGTTTCCTATATTTTTTTTTTAGTTGGCAGAAGAATTGGAGCTCCAGCATTGGGATTGGCTCACTTTGAGAAAGGCCACCAAAATGGGAATGAAATCCTAATTTTAAAAAGACAGTGTGTCTACTATCCCCAACTCATTCAATCCTAAGATATGGCAGTAATCTCTTATTTTAAAGGTATAGCAGATTGAAATGAATAGTGTTTGTCTGTCTTGTTTGCCTGCCATCAGGGTCACAATTTCCTACTTTTGTAAAGGGTGGTAAACCACCAGGAGATTTCAATTTTGGGAAAGCCATAACATTAAAAAATATATACTAAGTGTGGTTGCTATGATTTGTAATATTTATCATGAAAGTATGATTGTGGATGGTGGTTAATGTGTATGGCGTATCCTGGAGTACTTCACCATATAGCTCATTAGGCTAGAATCAATTGGAGATTATTTATCAAATAAACAAAATGAGCATTTCAATCCAGTATTATTGGCAGATTTTAAAATCTGTGTTGGGGAAAAATTCATGGGTGAACAACCCCAGTCTATCAAGATATTAGTTGAATGTATCTGGGGCTGGGGGAGCAAAAATAAATCACAAAGTGCTTTTAGTATTGTTGCACCTGATTCAACCCAATCTATCACATTTCTTCCTTGGGAGTCTTTAAAACAAGAAACTAATACAAAGTGATAAATATGTAGTTGGCAGTTTTAAAATCAAAACACTCAAAGGGTTCCATTTCTTTGCTGCATAAAGCTTAATTGGTTTGACTGCTCAGTTAGTATATATATTTACTCAGTATACATATTTATTTATGTTGCAACCTATTACAAACTTTCTTTGCATGTGAACATTTGGCAGACTACTGAGATGTTTTCCCAAACAGTCATAATCTGTGTATTTCTCGTCTCCTTTTTCACAAAATATGCATCCTTGTTTCATATGAAATTTACCTGTAGAACCAACTGAAAACACCTCAAACTGAAATCCATTCTCCTTGGTACTGCACTAGATTTGTGTACAAATACCTTGACTGCTAGCATAGGGCCCTTCCACATGGTCATATAACCCAGAAGATCAAGGCAGAAAATCCTGCAATATCTGCTTTGAACTGGGTTATCTGACTCCACACTGACATATATTCCAGTTCAAAGCAGATAATGTGAGATTTTATTCCTCTGTGTGGAAAGGGCCATAGACCCACTGAGGAAAACAAAAATTGATAGGCTGAAACGCATTGATTCGAGGAGTTTATGGACTAACAGGTGGATTTAGGTCAGGTTTGTGTGCAGACTTCAAAACTCAATGGACCATGTGAATATGGTATGGGCCCTGGCAGGTTGATAAATACAAATGATGGCACATTACTTCCAATCAAATTTCAGGTTATGCTAAAGTGGTATTGGCTGTTTCAGTATGAGGCCTGTTTCTCTAGAGAGAGTTTTATTTTTACACTAAAAACACTGGCCAACACACATTACGATGCCTCAAATGTTAGCCCTGTAGCTGGGTATATGTTACCTGCTGATTCCAGAAATGGTATCAGTTTCTCCCTATCAGACTAGTTTTTGTGATATAAAATATCTGCTATCTATAAGTTGTCATGTGCCCAGCCATAGAAAACCATTATAACCACATCTAACAAACTAGAACTGATGCAGGCTATCCAATACCAAATAACCCCTGGAACAAGCCTTAAAAACTAAGACATCAAGAAATGTTTATATATTTTTTAAAATGTGTGACAATCAACATTTTGGCTTAAAGAAGTAGGGATGCTATGATTTTAGGGAAGTCATATAGCAGTGGTTCTCAACCTGTGGGTCCCCAGGTGTTTTGGCCTACAGCTCCCAGAAATCCCAGCCAGTTTACCAGCTGTTAGGATTTCTAGGAGTTGAAGACCGAAACATCTGGGGACCCACAGGTTGAGAACCACTGTCAAACAGAATTCCCCAAAAGGCCACATATAGCCTATTGGCTGTAGTATTCCTATCCTTGATGTTGACTACCAGATCTCCAGATTTTTCTACACTGCCATATAATCCAGGTTATCAAAGCAGATAATCCACATTATCTGCTTTGAACTGGATTATATGAGTCTACACTGTCATATAATCCAATTCAAAGCAGATAATCTAGATTCTATATGGCAGTGTAGAAAGGGCCTCCAATAACATTACCTCAACTCCCTCCCTCCCCCCAAAAAATGCTGTTAAAACGGTTACTTTAAAGTTTCCTTTCCAGGAATAAATCTCTTAAAATGGATCTTGTGTTGTTCGTACTTTTAATTAATTAATTAATTTCTAACATTTATATCCCACCCTTCTCACCCGAAGGGGTTACTTCAAAAGAGGTGAGGTTATGTTATCATCTAATTTCTGTTTGTATAATACAATTTTGTCTTACATGTTTGTTTAGTTTGGGATCTGGTTGGTTCGTTATGTGTATTTGTATTTATGAATGTACTATGGCATTGAATGTTTGCCGATTTTTTTTGTTGGAATCCGCCCTGAGTCCCCTCGGGGAGATAGGGCAGAAAGAAATAAAGTTTGTTTGTTTATTTATTTATTTATAATGGCATACAGCTGTTCTTCTTCAGGAAATTAAAATATTTCATTACGTCTGCAGATCGTTCACAGTCATAAAAGACATCAGGGTTTTAGTTTTGTTTTTGTTTTGCTGATTTGCTTGGTATATCAGAGGAAGGAACGACAAAAGGCTCTACATAAATTTGTGGGAAGAACTGTAAGTTCCCTATTTGAGGGATGGGCATTTAGGTGGGTTCATTCAAGGCAACTGTGTTAGTAGAGTTCTGGTGCCACTCTAATATTTGCAAGACAAATCCAAGTTAGATGGGCTTCAGTTTGGTTTGAAATAGAAAAATAAGCCTGGTCTGAAAAAGAAAATCTACAGGAAAGTAATAATTACTTCATGACACTGGAAAACTTTAGTAGTCATTTCAATGTTTCCATGGAAAAACTGTTTGATGTGGTTTCTGATTAATGGAGAAAAGGAATAAAGCTGCTGAAACAGCTAAACTTCAGTGTAGCAGAAAGTCTTCTAAAGAAATGGTTTGGTGATATCTTTCAGATATTATTTTTAAAAACAAATCTGTTATCTGTTTTGTCTTGTTTGCTTGCTTGCTTGCTTGCTTGCTTGTCCGAAAGGCCCCCGAGGGATCCGTTTTATCTTCCAAACTGTATTACCAAAACTAAAAAGCTACAGGAACCTAGATATTTGTTGATCATGAAAGAGAGTCTGCTTATCTGAGTCTTTATTTTCCTTTTCTTATTTTCTTCCTTTCTTTTTTTTTTTAACCGAGGCTTTCTAGCCAGCACTTCTAATGGTGAAGAATCATAGATATTGTACTTCAAGGTTAACTAGAAGATCATACGTTGTAAATCCAACTTTCAATGTTTTCATATAAGTTTTCTTTTCTTTTAGTAAAAATATGATAACGTGGAATTTCATGGTATGGAACTTCAAAGGACTACAAGGCTTGCAAATTAGTTAGATTTGTATACTTTAAATGAAAACTATAGGGAAGGTTTGGATGGGCATTTGACATCCTTGTGTCTACAAGGGCAAGCATAATGGAATTTGTGGTCATTGCATTTGCGCCTGTTTTATAAAAAATGGTTTCCGTTTCATATAAAAGAAATATTAAAAAATATGATTTTTGCCTCCTAAAAAAGCCATAAAATTTCAAGGGTCTGGAGAATAAGCCCTACGAGGAATGGCTTAAAGGGCTGGGCATGTTTAGCCTGCAGAAGAGAAGGCTGAAAGGAGACATAATAACCATGTATATGTGAGGGGAAGTCATAGGGAGGAGGGAGCAAGCTTGTTTTCTGCTGCTATGGAGAATAGGGTGTGAAACAATGGCTTCAAACTACAGGAAAGGAGATTCTAGCTGAACATTAGGAAGAACTTCCTCACTGTGAGAGCTGTTCAGCAGTGGAACTCTCTGCCTCAGAGTGTGGTGGAGGCTCCTTCTTTGGAGGCTTTTAAACAGAAGCTGGATGGCCATCTGTCGGGGGTGCTTTGCATGTGATTTTCCTGCTTCATTTCAGAGGGTTGGACTGGATGGTCCATGAGATCTCATCCAACTCTATGATTCTATGAGTCTATGATTCTATGTAATTTAGTTGAGTTAAAATACAAGAGATAAGTAAATTAACTATCCAATTTCATGATAAATTTCCAGTTTTTAAAGGCATGTGGGAAGATGTAATTTTGAGTAGCGGCTCTACAGTTCAGAAGGCTGACAGGATGAAAAAAGAAGCTGAGGTTTTAAGAGTTCAGAAACAGATCTTATTTAAGGAAAACCCCAGTTTTGATTTGTATTATTGTGGGAGAGGCTGGACTGAATGGTCCTCATGATATTTTCCAACTCAATGCTTCTATGATTAAAGAAACATCTTCACAAGTAGTTTGAAGCTGATTCTAACAAAAAAATTCAGCTCCTCTGAAACATTTTGTTAAAATAATCCCAGTATTGTCAAAGGCTTTCATGGCTGGAATCACTGGGTTGCTATGAATTTTCCGGGCTGTATGGCCATGTTCAAGAAGCATTCCTTCCTGATGTTTCACCACATCTATGGCAGGCAATCTCAGAGGTTGTGAGGTCTGTTGGAAACTAGGCAAGTGGGGTTTATATAGCTGTGGAATGTCCAGGGTGGGAGAAAGAACTCTTGTCTGTTTAAGGAAAGTATGAATGTTCTAATTGACAACCTTGATTGGCATTGACTAGCCTTGCAGCGTCAAAGCTTCGCTGCTTCCTGCCAAGCTTTGAAGCTGCCTCTGAGGATGCTTGCCATAGATGTGGGTGAAATATCAGGAGAGAATGCTTCTGGAACATGGTCATACACCCTGGAAAACTCACAGCAACCCAATAATCAAAATGTTTCAGAAGGGCAGGAATTCTTATTTGATTCAGTTCCAGAAGTCGAAAGTGATGCTTGTAGGTGGTTAATGTTTCGCAGGTGTACAATTAAGTTAGAAGGACAATAGCTTTATAAACAAGCATCTTAGTATCCCTACAAATGTGCCAATCCTTGAACACTCTCTACTTCATTCAAAAAAATGCTAAACCCACAGAGCTCAGATGGTACCATCTTCCCTTCCTATTTATGCAGAAAAGAACTTGCTACAGCAGCACAGCAAACAATAATGTATAAAATGATTTTAAAATGTTGATTAAAAGCTACGTTTAATGAGCTTTCATGTTCTTTGAGGAAATTACCAGACATTTCTGGAAGGAGTTTGTTTCATCTTTCATAGTTAAATTAGGCATTCCTGAAGTATACATAAAAATTTTGGAAATTAGAGTGAAAGAGAAAACATGTTGTTTCCTAAAACAGCACCATTATACAAGAATTTCCTTTATACTCCTCCTGCTCTCCCTTGTTTAAATAATTTGCAGAAACTGAAATGGTAGGAAGGCTGAACATTGAATCCTTTCTATTGTGTTAGCAGGAAGATGAAGGCTCTAGGCCAGGCATGGGCAATTTTTTGTGCCTTGGGGACACTAAGCAAGGAAGGTTTATATATATCTGTGGAAAGTCCAGGGTGAGAGAAGAACTCTTTGTCAGTTGGAGGCCAGTGTGAATGTTGCAGTTAATCACCCAAACAGAGGAATTCCAGACAGGGGCAGCTAATGACTCTGAACAAAGGATACCCCCAGGCAGGAAAGGCCAGGATATGAAGCTTTTCAATGCTAATTAGGGTGATTAACTGCAACATTCACACTGGCCTCCAACTGACAAAGAGTTCTTCTCTCACCCTGGACTTTCCACAGATATATATTAAACCTTCCTTGCTTAGTTTCTCCATACCTCACAACCTCTGAGGATGCCTGCCATAGATGTGGGCGAAACGTCAGGAGAGAATGCTTCTAGAACATGGCCATACAGCCAGGAAAACATACAACAACCCAATTTTATTATTTCTGAAGTAATTGATGATAGGAGAAAATCTGTTAAAGTGATGCATTATAAAGTAGATTCAAGGCTAAATCTAGTTGTTGTGTAACTTCATGCCATTTCTTTTTCCCCCCATATAATTTTTATTGCAAATATATGAGGAATGGGGAAGGGTACAAAAATGGATCTAGAACAGGGACAAATTTATCATCTTACATTGTTGTCTTCTTCCATTGTTATCTATTACAAAAAAATTATATGATGTTAAAAAAGAAAAGAGAGAGAAAAGAAATTTCTTTTCTAATTTAAAACAGAAGGACAGAAAAGCGGGTGTACAGTGTTTTGAAACAAAAACTTGAGAAATGGAAAATAACCCTAATTAACATTTCCTACCCTGTCTCTGTTGTCCTTCATAATAAAAAAAATCAATTCTTTTTTTCATAAAACATCTCATCTCTGGTAGATTAACTTTCCAGGATCATAGTGTCTGAGGGCATAACTTGTGGGAGTGTAGACTCCTCCTTTCATCCACAATCTGCTCTTCTGTGGAGTTATTTCCATATCCGCCATGCACACATATACAAATTTCATTATATAGGGGAAAGCCAGTAAGGGGCTGACCAGCATTTGGAGAATTCTGAAAGCAAGTGAGGAAAAGGCAGGATCAGATGAGAGGGGAAATTGCCAGGGAGGACATTAGAAAGAGAACCTTCTGGCCTCCCCTTGGTGGTGGTGTAAACATGTGGGAAGAAACTTAGATTCTACCTTCTTGTTTATTAGACCTTGATCAAAGTCCGCAGGTTTCAGCCACTTACCATGTACAGACCTCCCCTTAAAAACTCATGTTGAAGCAAAGATTTCCCAGATAATTTACACATTTGCCCCTGAGTGACATGTTTGTTCAAGGGCCAATGTAACATATGACAAGCACCATGAGCTATGATTTCAAGAAGGAAATGTGACATGCTCTGATTGTCACAAGATTGACTGTATTTGGGAGTGGAGGAGAGCCTGGGATTCTCAAACAGTTAATGAAATACAAGCACTTGGGATTGAACCCAACTATTGATCTTTAACATTGCTGATCTTCAATATTTTAGAATTGGTGATTAAATCTTGGTGCATCCAAGTTAAATGTGAATTAAATGCTTTCTTATTGATCATATTATTTATTATTTTGAATGCAATCATTTGTACGCCTTTTCAATAAAAAGGCAGGAGAAAGACAATCAATTGTGTACAGTATAGTTATCGCTGGAATAAGCCATGTATCAGGAAGTGTGCAGTTCATGTCACCTCTGATGCCATTTGCCAAGTAATTTAGGCAAGATTTATTCATAGTACAGTAGAGTCTCACTTATCCAACACTCTGGATTATCCAACGCATTTTTGTAGTCAATGTTTTCAATACATCGTGATATTTTGGTGCTAAATTCGTAAATACAGTAATTACTACATAGCATTACTACATATTGAACTACTTTTCTGTCAAATTTGTTGTATAACATGATGTTTTGGTGCTTAATTTGTAAAATAATAACCTAATTTAATGTTTAATAGGCTTTTCCTTAATCTCTCCTTATTATCCAACATATTCACTTATCCAATGTTCTGCCAGCCCGTTTATGTTGGATAAGTGAGACTCTACTGTATCTGCTTTCTGTCTAAAATATGTTGATAATATTAATATGGATTTACCTTACAATGAAAATAAATATAGAAAAAGTTCCTATGAACATTTTTTTAAAACCCATAAAATATAATTTTGCTATTAGCTATGATCTGCAAAAAGTATATGCAGTTACGACCTATAAACTGCCTTTTAAAAACAAATTGCTGTTAAACCACTCAATAACTTATGATTAGGTTTTTTTAAAGTAATGTTGACAGTACCTCTAGCCTATTAAAAGTATGCACGGGTCAAGTCTAGATATCATCTTAATCAGTATGTTGCTCCTGCTAAATGCCTGGCCAAAATAATTTCACATAATCATTTTCACATAATTATTCCTCCATATTTGCTGGAATTAGGGACAGACGACAAAAGACTCACACAAATTTTAAAAATGTAATTTTATGGAATTTTATGTCTGTTGGTATATAAATCTCAATAAATATATTTTTGCAAATTATTTTATTTTTTACCTGACAAAAGATCTCTTGAAGGAATTTCTAGGTCCTCCAGCACAACTCTGTGGCCAACCTCTGCTGGAAGCTGATCATAGAATTGTAGTGGGGGAACTATTTTAATCAAATCAGTGAATAATGTAATTCACAAAATTCAGAACTGTAGAGGGCTGCCTGTATATTGCAGAGCATACAGAACTAATAAGTGTATCATTGAACTTATTGTGTGTGAGAGAGAAAGAGAGAAGGATGGAGTAAAAGTGTGAGGGACAGATTTGCTGCAGTTTTTCTAACTAAAATGAAGGGGTTTTTACCTGTGTGTGAGACTCTTATTAAGCGAAGCTAATTCTCTGCTATTCTTTCTTCTTCTCTCCTCTCTTGGCAGGCCTGTGACGAAGAATTAGACAACATCAGTGGAGTCATGCTTCACACAGCCATATCATGCTGGCAGCCATTTCTAGGTCTGGCTGTGCTGCTAATTTTCATGGGCTCCACCATTGGCTGCCCTGCCCGCTGTGAATGCTCGGCACAGAACAAGTCTGTCAGCTGTCACCGGAGGCGCCTGATTGCCATCCCTGAAGGCATCCCCATTGAGACGAAAATCCTGGATCTTAGCAAGAACAGGCTGAAAAGTGTCAACCCAGAAGAGTTCACAGCTTTCCCGCTGCTCGAGGAGATAGATCTCAGTGACAATATTGTTGCCAATGTCGAGCCTGGAGCCTTTAATAATCTGTTTAACTTGCGCTCCTTGCGACTGAAAGGGAACCGTCTGAAGCTGGTCCCTTTGGGCGTTTTCACAGGTCTGTCAAATTTAACAAAGCTAGATATCAGTGAGAACAAGATTGTCATTCTGCTGGACTACATGTTCCAGGATCTACACAACCTCAAGTCTCTTGAGGTTGGGGATAATGATCTGGTTTACATTTCTCACAGGGCCTTCAGTGGACTTCTTAGCCTAGAGCAGCTCAGTCTGGAAAAATGCAACCTCACAGCTGTACCAACAGAAGCCCTCTCCCACCTTCACAACCTCATCAGCCTACATCTGAGACATCTCAACATTAACCATTTGCCTCCATATGCCTTTAAGAAATTGTTCCACCTAAAAAAACTAGAAATAGACTACTGGCCTATGCTGGATATGATTCCTGCCAATAGCCTGTATGGTTTGAACCTCACTTATCTCTCTATCACTAATACCAACCTGTCCACCATACCTTATGCTGCTCTCAAGCACCTGGTTTACCTGACCCACCTGAATCTCTCCTACAATCCCATCAGCACTATTGAGTCAGGCATGCTCTCTGATGTGTTGCGCTTGCAGGAGCTTCATATTGTCGGAGCCCAGTTGCGTGCCATTGAGCCCCATGCATTCCAGGGGCTGCGGTTCCTTCATGTGCTAAACGTGTCCCAAAACCTCTTGGAAACTATTGAGGAGAATGCCTTCCATTCCACCAAAGCCCTGGAGGTCCTATCCATAAACAACAACCCACTTGCTTGTGACTGTCGCTTGCTTTGGATATTACAGAGGCAGCCCACACTGCAGTTCGGTGGCCAGCAACCCCTGTGTGCTGGTCCAGATAGTGTGAAGGAGAGGCCATTCAAAGACTTCCACAGCACTGCCCTTTCTTTCTACTTCACTTGCAAGAAGCCCAGGATACATGAGAAGAAGCTGCAATATTTGGTGGTAGATGAAGGGCAGACAGTGCAACTTCTGTGCAATGCTGATGGTGATCCTCAACCAACTATTGCCTGGCTGACACCACGACGGAGACTAGTCACCACGAAGTCTAACGGAAGAGCTACTGTGCTGGAAGATGGCACACTGGAAATCCGGTTTGCCCAAGACCAAGACAGTGGGCTCTATGTTTGTGTTGCCAGCAATGCAGCTGGGAATGACACCACATCAGCCACCCTCACTGTCAAGGGATTTGTGTCAGATCGTTTTCTTTATGCTAACAGGACTCCTATGTACATGACGGATTCCAATGACACCAGTTCCAATGGGACCAACATCAATACATTTTCCCTGGACCTGAAGACAATACTGGTGTCGACAGCCATGGGCTGTTTCACATTCCTTGGGGTAGTTTTATTTTGTTTCTTACTACTTTTTGTGTGGAGCCGAGGGAAAGGCAAGCATAAAGCCAGCATTGACCTAGAGTACATTCCCCGCAAAAACAATGGTGCTGTGGTGGAAGGGGAGGTTCCAGGACCACGCAGGTTCAATATGAAAATGATTTGATGGCTGGGCTGCTAGCATTATTTATTTATTTATCTCCTCTCCTGTGGCATTCAAACCGATTGAAGATGCTTGGCATGTAGGGATCGCCAGGCTAGAGGCAGCTTCCCTTGGGCTGCCTCAGTGCCAAAAGTGGTACATGGAAACCAGAAAGACTCTCTGAGGTTGTACATTGAAGCCTCTTGTTTTGAGGCTGTGTGTGTGTTAGGGCTTTTTGCAGAGTTGGCATACAGTACTAATTGTTTGCATTGCAAATTTTTTGGCATTCTGGGGATCTCAGTAACGAATCGTCGGCTCATGCTCACAGACAATTGTTCCAAACATTTTCTACCGCTACAAAAAAAAGAAGGAAAAAAACCCTACAGTGTAGGATTTCATATTTAAAGCAAGAGAGAAAGAGAGAGACATTTGTCTACAACATACTCTGCAATGACGTTTGTATCTATAGTTCTCATTTGCTAAAGCCTCGCATCATGCATACCTTCTAGTTGGTTCAGCATCACAAAGTTAATGTGTTACTGTTTTGTTTTTTTAATATACATATTTACTGTGTACATTTTAAAGCAATACAAATTAGCAGTTTTGTTACTTCCGTAGTAACTGACCCAAGTGTGATGTAATTCTTTCCAGAAATACAGCCAAATTCCCAAATCAAACCTCTGTAGCCATCAATGAGTGATGTTATGTAGTGTCAGACCTTACCAGTGTCAGACCAGACCAGACATACAGCCAAATTCCCAAATCAAACCTCTGTAGCCATCAATGAATGATGCTGTCTAGTGTCAGACCTTAAGTCAAAAGAGAATGTATTTAGGATGGTAGACTGCCAATGTCCTGTCGTACAGTGTTCCCTCACTTATCGTGGGGGTTATACTCCAGGACCACCCACAATAAGTGAAAATCCACAAAATAGGGGCACTATATTTATTTTAATATTTATACATTATTTTAGTAGTTATATTTTAAGTCTTTATCAACCAATCGTGTGTTGATAAATCGCCTCCTTCTCCTCCCATTGCCACTTGGGCTCCTTTTCTCTCCCTTCGGCTTCTCCTTCCTCCCTTCCTTAGGCTGTAAATTGTAATTTTGTATGATTTATAATATTCTTTTAGATTTTATTGAAAAACCACGAAACAGAGAATCCGCGAAAAGTGAACCGCGAAGTAGTCAGGGAAAACTGTACTTCTCTTCAGATTATGTACCTAATTTTGATATTGAATGGAATATTTTTAAAAAGTATTTGAGATCATGCTGAACCAGATCTGTAAAAGAGTTTGATGTCCAACTTCCTAACCATTGTTCACATGACAACTGAAAATCACACTTGGATGACAGTCCCTCACCTCTTTTCTCCACCCGCATCCTTCCATTTTTAATTTCTAGTCCATTGTTAAAATGTTAATGTGTACTGGGAAAAAGAACCAAGAAAATGTATTCTGCCATATTCCTAGGGAAAGGCTATCAGCTCTGTGTTTATAAAAGCAAATGAAAACATACAGAAGCCTTGCTGACAAGAGTAGATTTGTCCTGATGCCAATAACCCAGAGTTAGCCATGCATAATAGGATGATATATGCCACTCAACAAAACCTTCCACACTTGATAGCTTCCAAAAGGCCAAAGTACTGCCAAACTACAAGCCACTGTCAGTTTTGTATTTATAGGATGTGTAAAACGATCCACATAATCCTTTGTTGCAGGGTTTTCCTCATACAAATGATCCCTGGCAACATGACCCTATGGAGAGAGAAAAAAAATAGAGGTGCCACTTCAAATTTCAATAATATGAGAGAGCAAAAAAAGGTTTTAAAGGGAAATGCAGCTTCCGCAAAAGTCAGCCCCTCAATTGTGTGTGTGTGTGTGTAAGAGAGAGGGGGGGGGGGAGAGAGAGAGCATCTGTTGTCATGGATTTGGTTATACCTCAAAATAACTTGTAATAGTTGCATATTCCAGGACAAAAATGGCACTTTTTGGGGAAAGTGATACCACCTATCTTATAGTCCTCTTTCATGTTTTCTGAGCAGTTGGATGGATCCAATACTATGTCCTAGCTCCTGAGAAATAGCTGTGTTTGGTCTAAAAATTGTGTCAAGGAAGATTATAGCCAAAGAACTGCTATGAGCTAGGAAATGGGCATTTTGATCACACTGCCTCTAAAGGACTGCAGACATTTTGGAAACCAGTTTAATTTGTGGTACAAGTTCATATTAATTTCTCCTTGTAGTCAGCCCTGAGGTGGTTCATGTGAAGGAAGTAGTGGGATGAGAAGAAATCACTGTGTGAGCTGGCTCTTAGCAATATTTTTTATTTAAAAAAAAACAACCTTGATATGCCCATTTGGTTGTTGTTATAATTTCATGGTAGTGTTGTTGTCAATTTAGTACTTTGCCTTTTCTAAGTATGGAAATGGATAATTCCTGAGAGTGGAGGGCTAGAAATAATATGTGTGGCAAAACCTCACGATGTTTTTATGTATTTATGTTTCTGTTTTTCTTTTCAAAGTCATGCAAAAAAGACACAACGCACTGCACCATAATGCTGGTATGGAGAAATGGAAACGATAGCCTCAGTAGAGACCCTCTGTGACAATGGAATTTGCCTGTCTTTTGACTCAGTATATAATTCAGGGCCCTTCCACACAGCCATATAACCCAGAATATCAAGGCATATATTCCAGTTCAAAGCAGATAATGTGGGATTTTATCCAGCTGTGTGGAAGGGGCCTCAGTGGATTTACTCTAGTTAAAATTAACCATTTGTTCTGATAGTTGTTGACTATCCCAATATTGTAGCTGACAAGAACCCATACATTTGTCTCTTTCAATTTGTGACTGATGATTTTAAAATGATCCTGATGAACTATGAAGAACAATAGTCATGGAATGAGCAATTCTTTGTCTTTGTGTGTGCACATAGAGTTTGTAATATTAGCTTTGAAATAATCCATTTTGCTAATTCTTTGTGTGCTTCAGAAATTAATTTATGGTTGCTATTAGTAGTAATAATCTTTGTTTTGTTCCATTGTTTATGTTGTTAATTATTATTATTTTTAAAAACACAGGTATCCTGAAAAGTGAACTCCCCTTCCATGCAAAATTGCTAGGGCTACAAACCAGAATGGATTTCACTCCAAATGTGAAATAGCACCTTGTCTCTGTTCTTTCATCACCGATTACAGCAGTGGTTCTCAACCTGTGGGTCCCCAGATGTTTTGGCCTTCAACTCCCAAAAATCCTAATAACTGGTAAACTGGCTGGGGTTTCTGGGAGTTGTAGGCCAAAACACCTGCGGACCCACAGGTTGAGAACCACTGGATTAGAGAAAAGAATTGGAGAATGTGTGCAAACTTGCCATTCTCTATGCCAAAAACTGAACAAGTGCTGCCCTTAAAGACAGAATAACCATGATGTTATTTGACCTCCAATAGGAATGGAACAACTACAGGAATGGTCGTCCTTAAGTTAACAGCAAACTGTGAAGTAATTTCTAACATTATTTTAAAAAAATGTACCATGAATTAGTAAAAAATATTAATTAGATATAATCCCCATGCTTCCTGCCTAGGTGTTATATAATCTATAACTTTTTAAAAAGAGAGTTGAGATTTAAGATATTTCTATCAAAATATGTCTATGATTGATTTTTTATTTAATATAAAGAGCGTAGCAATCATGTTGCTTAGGGCTGAGATAGCAAAGCAGTTGTAAGGATTACACATATATTTTTCATTGAATTCCATAGGGGTTTTTCCGTAATCCAAAGGATTTATAATTCAATACAGTAAAAATATAAACTGTGTTATTTATCGTTTTATTTCCTAATGAATACAGAAACATTTGGCCAAATTTGTCAAATATCAGCATAATGTTACATTGGTTATGTATATGTATTTGGATTGCTGTTACTACATCCCATCCTAATTATATTCATGACATGTTTAATGGCAGCTACTACCATTTCACACCCGGACATTCTGGTATGCTATTTGCCATGCATCTGTAGCTTTATGCTACACCATAAAACTTTGTACAATAATACATTTAATAAGAAGAATAAGAAGAATACATTTAATATAGGAAGTGAGTGTACCATTGGACTTCCCTCATGTATACATTTTCTTTGAAATTCAAGATGAGGAGTTGGGAGTAAGGGTACAATAATGGCAGTATATGCTCATGTATAAGTATGGAAATTTTAGTCAATAATTGACCCAAACATTTGAGATGACTTATAAGTACTTAACCTTAACTCATATGAAAAAGAAACCATCCCATTCTCTGATTGAAGTGACAAAAGGCAAGAACCTGGTTTGTCTTGGGAGAACCTAAAAGAGGAATGGACATCTACATTTTCCACTATAGCACTAATTCTGACATTTTTGAATGCCTAGTTGGGAAAATGGTAATGGTAGCAGTTAGGGGTGGTTGGCCCTTCAGAAAGCACTGGTCTTTTATCCTCCCCACATAATGAACCCTGATTTATCAAAATTCATAATTTTGGCCACAAAGCCTGCCCTTGAGTTTTACGTGGGGCTGACTTATACACAAGCATATACAGTATGCCGCTTCTTTCTACAAATCGGTGAGATAATACTGAGAATGGAGCCAGTGATAGTTCCACAGCTAACCATCCAGTAGAGAGGGAAGGAGATCAACGGAGGTAAGGAAGAAGGTCAGGAAAGAAGCACACTGGCCCCACCAAAATGGTTTATGCATCCAAAGGGTCTGGCTGTAGTGTGGGAAGAACACATTGTAGGAAAACTCCATCTAGGTCTCTCCACCAGAGCAGCAAATGGAGGTTTTGCAACTTCTCCAGGTCAAGGTCCATAGCAACCCAAACTACCATGTTATTTTGGCTCATGAGCTGGGAAATCCAGTAAACTCTTCCTATTTGGAGGTTTTTACCTTTCAATTAGACCTCACACTCTGAAATAGATTTCTCATAGAATAAAAGGATCAAGACAACAAATTGCTTGCAAGGTGCTTTTCTGTAACATGCCTCGAGTCACGAGGAGAGGCAAGTAAGAAATTATTATTATTATTATTATTATTATTATTATTATTATTATTATTATTGGATTTTGTATTTTTATATGTTATATGCTTCTCAAGTAGACTATTGAGTAGGTAGAAAGTTTTAAGCTTTGTGAGCATTTCTTTTCTTCTCAAAGTTATTTGATCTCCTTTCACATTACTAATGTAATTGTGAGGTTTTAATAACATTAGATGACCAAAAACCAACCAAACTGTCAAACAAGAACTATTTTAAAGAATAGTGTAACAAGGTTTCTGCTCTGTCATATAAGCAAAACAAGTGAAAAAATAATTCAGTGGCTATTTGAAGGTTTATTTATTTACTTACTTTATTTTTAGCCTTCCTTTCTTCTGATATAGAGACTTATAACTCCTACTGTACTCTACCTGCTTCCTTATAATTATCTGCTTATCCCTTCTTTGTAACTATAATTGTGTACTGATACAGGCTGAGCATCACTTAACCAAAATGCATGGGACCAGACATTTTTATAATTTTGGGAGTTTTTAAAAAAAAGAATATCTGTATTTATATATGTGTGCCTAATAGAATGTCTTGCAGATGGATTAAGAATAAGTCATTAATACAGGCAGTAAGGAATGTATAGTGATACATCTTTTAAAAAATTATGGTAATTCTGGTGTAATATTTGTCTGCTCTAACTTATTTCTGTAGCACTCCATGAGGATGAAGATAATGTATACATTCCTTGTTTAATGTTCATTTGCTCAGCAATATAAATTATACATCCTGTAGACTTTATTTATAAACAAAACATCTTGATTTGCCATGCAACATAACAACTTCACCCATAGGCTGAGGTTTATTTCTCCCAGATATTTCGGTGTATTATACTGCCTTATCCATCCAGCCATCCATTTATCAACTTTCATTCATTGTTTAAAACTCCTAAAATGCAATGAATGAGTCTAGATGCATTGTTTCTATGTATGTTTTGTTTCAGACAGGAGATGATTATGGATTACTGCTGCACCAAGGTTTGAAACTCAGTGATGCCTTTTAGCCCTGGTGAGCAACTCCTATCAGAAAAAAAGTGACTCACAAATTGGTAAAATCAGGGTTTGCCTTGGAAATCTTGTTTTGTTGCGGGACGGGATGAGTTTCAAGTCATGGAGAGCTGAATCTGTGGATACAGAATCCATGGATAAAGTAGGCTCACTATATATGTATAAGAACCCTAACGGTTTTCTGATATCAACTACCTGTTGAGCTTCATTTTTCAGACATACATACTATGAAGTCAGTCAGTCTCATGCAAATCAGTGGACTTCATCACTACATAAAAATAGTTAAGGAGAAGGTTATTCAAAACAAAACTGAATTTTCAATCAGTTGCACGAAAATGCTTAAAAGAGAATTTCAGTTTCTCTAAAAAGAGCAGCAAGATGATGGTAGGACTTTATTTTATGATACAAAGATGAATGGCAATGTTTCTCTATACCAGCATTTCTGTATCAACAGCATTTCTTTTTTTTATCCCTTCTGGCCTTTCTCCCCCTCTTCCTCTTTCTTGTTCTACAGTATTCAAAGCCAACCAAATTATTTTGTCACGTAAACTAGCAAATTCCACAAATACATCTCCCTAGCTTTGACAGGAATCACAATTACCACAAAGATAATAGTTTAACTTTTACTGCCTTTTCACAACAGCAAGGCTGATCCTGCTTATATTGATTAAGCTAAAATGAGTATGGATCACATGGTGAGTACGAGTCTCACTGATAGTCATTTGCTGGATTTGTGGAATCTTGAAAATATTAAAATCTGTGTAGATTCCATCCTTCAGCCATTACAGATGTTTTACAGGGTTTTTTTAATAGTGTCAGGAGCAACTTGAGAACATACTGCAAGTCACTTCTGGTGTGAGAGAGTTGGCCATCTACAGAGACGTTGCCCAGGGGACGCCCAGATGTGTTACCATCTTGCTGGGAGGCTTCCTTCATGTCCCCGCAAACTAGAGCTGATAGACGGGAGCTCACCCCATCTCGCGGATTAGAACTGGCAACCTTCAGGTCAGCAACCCAACCTTCAGGTCAGCAGTCCAGTCGGCACAAGGGTTTAACCTATTGTGCCACCACAGCTCCTACATGGTTCAGCCACTGACAAGTAGTAACTGGACAATATTGTTATCATTGTGTGCTTCCAGGTCATTCCTGATTTCTAGTGAGTTAGGGGTTTTGTTAGAAGAATTTGTCCAAATAAAGTTTGGCCTTGCCTTTCTCTGAAGTTGGGATATTTTAACTTGTTCAGGGTCACACAACGGGTTTTAATCACCAAGCAAGGATTTGAGGCAAGGTCTCCCAATATCCAACAATCACACTAAAACCACTAAACAAGAGCAGCAAGAGCAATAAGTGTAATGACCTAAACAGTAAAGTCTTGATATTGAAAAGTTATCTGTTTAAGGATGTTAAAGGATTATAGGGATAGCGGAACTGGTAACATTTCTGTCACTTCCAAATCAAGCAATATCTCCTTATAACCGGAAATTGTCAAGCTGCAACAGTTTATCCCTATTCCCACTTCTTTTCAGGGCCTTTACGGTCCTACAGATTAACCAGTACATTTTTTGTGTCAAGATACAACTAGGAGCCCTTCCCACAGCACTTTATCCCAGAATATCAAGACAGAAGATCCCACATTATCTGAGTGTGGACTCAGACAACCCAGTTCAAAGCAGATATTTTTTGCCTTGATATTCTGGGATATAGGGCTGTGTGGAAGGGCCCTAGATGTGATATAGGACAGTTCTTCCCAGGCTATCTGTCCAGTGGAGCAGGCGCCATCCTCATATTTGTGTCCATTGGCATCAATTGTTTCTTTCTTTCCTACCTTTTTTCTTCTCTTCCCTTCTTGAAGCTCTCTTGGGACTAGCACCCAAAGGCATCAGGACTGGCACTGGTCTGTGAACCACCTCTTTGATTAGGACTGATAGGGAAAACTTATGGTTCCCTTGTTTTTAAACAAATAATTGCAGTAGATTCTAAACTGGATTAGAAAAATGTTCTGGGAAGGGGTTTAACTCTTTTTCCAGTGCTTTGTGACAAACATTCCTTCCTTTCTTCAAGCTGCTACATATCCCTTGTGGGAAAACCCATAAGCATCAGTGTCAAACTACATGTTATGTCTCCCCAACTCTGCAAGGAGCTGTTTGAGATGTATGGTTTAAATGGAAAATTGATGTAGGGTATAGAGTTCCTTTCCACATTGCTTTGGATAAACAGGGACCTGTGGCTTGTCAAAGCTACACAGGGAATACTAGCTGCAAATAAGTTGCAGCACATACAGCCTGGCTCCTAGCTTTTGCTTCCTTTTCCATTGCTTGCATTGACATAGAATATTGAGACTGGCATTAAAGGAAACAGGAAAAGCATTTGAAATAAGCAAAATGTTGTTAGAAAATCAGGGAGAAAAAACAACAAATAGATAATTAAAAATATTAATAATACAATAAGAAACAGGAGATGTAAGCAACAGAAGCCTATCAGTTATACAATAAAAGAAAAACATCAAAACTTATATTGCATACGCTTCCAAGTGTCTCAGTTTGGCAAGGACAGTCCCGGTTATTTTTTGGTCATCTCACTTATAACACATTAGATTTCTGCACAATCATCCACACACCCTAACCCATAACTAAACAGTACTATTACAGTTTGAATATACCTTATCTAAAATCTTTGGGACCAGAAATGTTTTGGATTTTGGATATTTTTTTTCAAATTTTGGAATACAGTAGAGTCTCACTTATCCGAGCTAAACGGGCCGGCAGAAGCTTGGATAAGCGAATATCTTGGATAATAAGAAGGGATTAAGGAAAAGCCTATTAAACATCAAATTAGGTTATGATTTTACAAATTAAGCTCCAAAACATCATGTTATACAACAAATTTGACAGAAAAAGTAGTTCAATACGCAGTAATGTTATGTTGTAATTACTGTATATACGAATTTAGCACCAAAATATCATGATATATTGAAAACATTGACTACAAAAATGGCTTGGATAATCCAGAAGCTTGGATAAGCGAGTCTTGTATAAGTGAGACTCTACTGTACCTGTATTTGCATATATGTACATAATGTAATATCTCGGGAATGAGGCCCAAATGTAAAGATGAAATTAATGTATGTTTCATATATGCATAGCCTGAAGGTAATTTTATACACATTTTTAATAATATTGTGCATGGCACAAAGTTTATGTACGTTGAACCATCAGAAAGCAAATATGTCAGTTTCTCATCCAGCCATGAAGATAAATTTGGATTTTTGAGTATTTTGAAAATCTGGATAAGGTACGCTCAGCCTGTATAACTAGAACAATTAACCAAATTAAACATGTGTTAATTGTCACTTCCAGCATGTAATTTTGAACTATTTCTATCTCCTTTATTATAAAATCAACAAATCTTGAGTTAATAATAGGACTATGTTCTCCTTTAAATATAACTTCTACATGTCATTCAATTTTACTTATGTTTAACATAGGTTGCTGAGAGTTTTCTGGGCTGTATGGCCATGCTCCAGAAGCATTCTCTCCTGACATTTCACCCACATCAATGGCAGGCATCCTCAGAGGTTGTGAGGTCTGTTGGAAACTAGGCAAGTTATATATCTGTGGAATGTTCAAGGTGGGAGAAAGAATTCTTGTTTGTTTGAGTCAAGTGTGAATGTTGCAATTGACCACCTTGATTAGCATTTAGTGGGCTTGCCGCTTCAAAATCTGGCTGCTTCCTGCCTGAAGGAATCCTTTCTTGGGAGGTGTTAGCTAGCCCTTATTATTTCCTATTTGGAATTAACATCTTAAGAATTACTTCTAATCCCCATATTCCCCAAGCTCCATTCTTTTTTTAATTAAAGTTAAAATTTTAATTTTAGTTAAAGTTATTAATTCATCCATCTTCTTTTCCGTCTCTTCTCAAATCTTTATTTATTTATTTATTTCCAGCATTTATACCGCGCCCTTCTCACCTGAGGGGACTCAAATCTTTCCTCTAGTCAAAGTTATTAATTTATGTATGTATGACAATATAATTCATTCCTTATTGTCTTCTCACAAAATTACATCTCTGGTTAAATGCTTAGGCCTGGCATCCCATAAATCCAAACTGAAAGTCTTGTCCAATTCATATAGTCATTTTAACAATTGTGCCATTGCTTCTGAAATCTTTTCATAGATAGCATCCTTTTATTATTGTTTTTTTAATCTCACAAAAACTCAAGGCTTATTCATGTTTTTTAAGTTCCAGCAGGACTATCGTGTCTAATCTTGCTCTCTGTCAAGATCCCATTTTCTAGTCACCTCTTGAATTTTCCAGGTTTTCTCTTCCAGATTAACCATCATTTCATTCCCCTGTACCAGTGTCCTTTTTATGCCTTTTAGTTCCCTCTTTAGATTTTGGTACCCAACTGTTTTGTTTCCATTTTCAGCTGGTTCCTCATTAATCTGATCTCTTTCAGAATTGCTTGGATCACTAAAGCTCTTCTATATCTTTGCTTGAAAGTTTGGCCAATCTTTGATCTAGTTGAAGCTGCCATTCTGATAACTCTTTGACAGCTGTCAAAGCTCTCATTCAAAAGAACTCCCCCCCCCCCCCGCTAGTTATTCTTCTTGGCTAGCAGGAACCTGGACAAATGTTGTTCTCTTTTCAGTTATGGGATTGTTTCTCCTTGCTCTTTTACCCAGATGTAGCTTTCCTCCATTTATCTAGGTTATATCTTGCAACATGAGCATACCATGTTCTGCCTGCTGCTAAGGTAAGCAAAGGATTAACCCTTTTTCACCCTTTTTGTTTCAGATGGTTTGCTGTTCTATTGTTCTTAAAATTTCTAAAAGTTCTGTGCTTTTAAAAAAATTAATGGAGTTAAATCTCATATTATTTGTTTGTGTTTTGTTTTCTTAAGCTGCACTTACAACAGCACCCATATTTTCCCCAGCCTTAAATTGGAGGGGTTTTATTCACTATTCTTTTGTAGAAATGTAGAAGGAGGAGTTATACAGCACTTGTTCTCTGGCAAACTTATGTTTCACTGTTTTGTGAATTAATTAAGAAAGATGGATTTGTGGTGATTTTAAGAAAGAGGGCTGCAACCTGGCAGGGAGCTTTTTTCTTGTTACCGTCCTTTTCACCTGCAACTAGGGACACTTTTGTGTTCTTTCTCTCACTAGGAAAGGGAGTCCATATGTTATGTAATTGTTTCTATGAATCTCCTGCAGCCCGATACAATATCTGTGGGCCCAATGTTTCCAAAATCATTATTTCTCCATATCCAGCACTCGTCACTTGGTGAGCTCACCAAACAACCATGCAGCTTGATGCCATTTCAACCTGGTCCACTATTAACTTTTGAAATTGTCTGTTAACATCAGTGGTTCCCAACCTTTTTTTGACCAAGGACCACTTATCCAGGGACCACTTGACCAGGGACTACTTTGACCAGGGACCACTCTCCAATGTTAGTACCAAAAGGGTTACGAATCTGTTTTTGGTCAGCTTTAGATTTGGTTTAGTTATTTGGGGTACTGTTTCAGAAAACTGCATTGGATACACCACACCATCTCTAGTTTCTAATACAGAACATATGCCATCCAGTAGTCACCATCTGCTCGCCCACAGAAAATCATGTTTAATAATCTAGAGCTGATATTCTCCACTTTATTTCAGGTCTCATGGCCCATGGGTGGACCATGGCCCACAGGTTGGGAACCACTGATTAAAATGAATGATCCCTACTATTTTTCCAAGATGATACAATAGTCTCTGTTGGTAAGACTAAAGGAACAATATTTGCAGTTCCAACATTCACGTGTATAATACATTTGGCATTCCTGTTCAATCCACCCCATTTTGGCTGGCACTGAATCTACTCTAATCATACATTCACTGTCACAAACGTAATATAAACCCTGTCTGTGGTGGAAATACACCAGCTTAAGTAAGAGAGAAATTATACAAGTCATGATTGATTGTGTTGCAGGGTTAAAGACTGAATAAACACTTTGGGGAATAACACATGTTAATGATACCAAAATTAATTATATAGCTGGTAACTGAGGAAGATAGAGGATATTTCAAAGTCACCTTGACAATTTAGATATTTCCTGTCTTTAAATATTAATAAGAATAAGCCAGTTGTATATTCTGAGCAATAGAGATGGGTTTTTATCATTTTGTTTGTATGATTTTTGTTTTCTTGTTTTTCTTCCAGTACTCTGGTTTCAATTGATTTTTTTTTTTTTTGCTCATGTAATGATCTTTAAGGTTTCAGATATCTATCACTGGAAATTTCCATTGGCTCCCAGAGTATATATACATACATGCACAGATAGTATGTAAACGTATGTGCATTTACATAATACCGTTATATATTTTACTAGTTGTGCCCGGCCACGTGTTTCTGTGGCTGATGGGAATCATTTGTTGACCAGTTGGAATAGCAGTGAATAGCCTTGCAGTCTTAAAGTCTGGGTGTTTTCTCCTTACGTGAATCCTTGTTTGGTGAGCTGGAATACAATGGAATAGGTTTGCTGCTTGGAAGGCTGGGTACTTGCGTTGTAGGGAAATGGTTTTTTAGCCAATTTGAATGGCACTGAATAGCCTCGCTGTTTCAAAGACTGACTGCTTTCTACATAGGGGCATCCTTTCTTGGGCAGGCTGAATGAGACGAAGTAGCCTCATGGCTTGAAACCCTGAGGGTGTACTATGAAGGGGAAATCTTGCTTGGTTAGGCTGAACAGCACTGAATAGCCTTGCTGTTTGGAAGCCTGGTTGTTTCCTGCCTGGGGGAATCCTTCGTTGGGAGGTGTTAGCTGGCCCTGTTGGTTTCCTGTCTGGAATTCCCATTTTCAGAGTGTTTTCTTTATGTAATGTCCTGATTTTAGAGATTATATTGTTGCTTCCTGCCTGGGGGAATCCTTTGTTGGGAGGTGTTAGCTGGCCCTGTTGGTTTACTTTCTGGAATTCCCATTTTCAGAGTGTTTTCTTCATGTAATGTCCTGATTTTAGAGATTATATTGTTGCTTCCTGCCTGTGGGAATCCTTTGATGGGAGGTGTTAGCTGGCCCTGTTGGTTTCCTTTCTGGAATTCCCATTTTCAGAGTGTTTTCTTTATGTAATGTCCTGATTTTAGAGATTATATTGTTGCTTCCTGCCTGGGGGAATCCTTTGTTGGGAGATGTTAGCTGGCCCAGTTGTTTCCTTTCTGGAATTCCCATTTTCAGAGTGTTTTCTTTATGTAATGTCCTGATTTTAGAGATTATATTGTTGCTTCCTGCCTGGGGGAATCCTTTGTTGGGAGGTGTTAGCTGGCCCTGTTGGTTTCCTTTCTGGAATTCCCATTTTCAGAGTGTTTTCTTTATGTAATGCCCTGATTTTAGAGATTATATTGTTGCTTCCTGCCTGGGGGAATCCTTTGTTGGGAGATGTTAGCTGGCCCAGTTGTTTCCTTTCTGGAATTTAGAGGCCTCCATCTTTAAAAAAACTAAACCAAAACATTGCGGCCTGGGGGCCTCCCTCCTTGGGGCCAGGGCGTTTCCCGGCCTTGAGGCGTTTATCTCCAAAAGAAAATAGTTAAAAGAAACGAAACCTTGGTCCTTGCGGCCTCTCTCCGGCCTGGCGGGAGGCGGAGGTGGATCTTGGGGGGGGGGAAGGTTTGGGCTCCGGCTCTCTCGTGGCCGGGGCCGCCCTGAGGCCTGCGGGGCACGGAGGAGGCTGCGATGGTCTTCATGGGGAGGGGGGGCCTTCAGCTCTGCAGGCCTCCACATCCCAAAAAAAAGAAAAAGAAAAGAAACCTTGGGGCCTCACGGCCTCGGGAGGCTGAGGTGGGTCGGGGGGGGCTCCCTCCGGCCTGTGGCGCATGGAGGAGGTGGCGCTTGGGGGGGGTTGTTCCACGCCTGCTGGGGCCCCGCCACGGCCTGACAATTTTTACTCCGCAGCCCCGCCGCATGGAGGCCCCTCCTCCGACCACCATGGGGCCTTCCAGCCAGGCTGACGGCTGGGGTTTTAAGGTCCCATGGAGGTTTTTGATGGGATTTTTTATTGTATCAACCTAGAGGCGTGGATGATGGGTTGTGTTGTCCAATTTCAATTTTGGGAGGCCTGTAGTTTAGTTGTTTTGCTCGGTGCCGCGATTCCATCACTCTTTTATATATATAGATTTCAAAAGCACTACAGAGAGATGGCCAACCAACCTCTCTTCATAGACTTCTAGTAAAAGTGAACTCATCACCTTCTAAGGAAAGCTATTTCACTGTCCAGGTTTACCCTCAAGATGTTATTGCCACTGAAAACTACTGCCATTGAACTGTACTTCCATAACGTAACATAAATATATAGTCTTTTCCAGCTTCCCTTCCCTTTTAGAAATAAAGGAGGTTGCACTTTACGCTGCCAGACTTTATCACTCCACAGTGTACAAAGTCCCTCTGGTAGCCTCCCACACCAAGGAGATCTGTCACAAATATCAATATCAACTGTCTCAGCAGTGACCACTAATTTGCAGCAATGAATCAATTGTAAATTGTGTGAGTTATATGAATTACAGCCCACTGGAAAGGCAAATCTTCTGCACTTCTTCCCATGGATCCTCATCACTAATTTGACTTGGAAAAGAAGGCAATATTCTGACACATCTCCCCATCTGTAAAACAAAACACAAAGGTATAGGCCTCTTGAATAATGGGAAGTGATACAAATAATGTATATGTTAATACACTATATTATTTTTCAATTTTTTAAAATGAACTCATCACAAGTATTGGGACATACTTGCACACCTAACATAAAAGACTTTCTTGTTCTCAAATTATATGTTTAGTTCGTAAGGCACTATGTCAGAATTCAGATTCCCCACCAGAAAATTCAGTTTTCTACAAAAATATTTTCCTTCAAAATTTGGTGACAGATAGCTTGATGAAGGAATAAGTAGAATGGCATTATACTTTAAATACCAGGATGCCTTTCCATTGGCTAAACTGGATATACTAGAGCACTGCTCCTTAACTGTGGGTCCCAACTCCAGATCGGGTCTCCTTAGCTCAATATTGGGGTCCCAAACAAATTGGCAACAGTAAAGGTTTTCTGAATGGCATCTAGTGGCTGTTTCAGACATTTACAAGAATCTATTGCATAGTGGACTCTGCAGATGTTTCAGCTATATTTCAGTAACAGGAAAATCAGCCTGTTTAACAAGCCTTGCAAATGCAGTAAATTTTTTAATACTTATATACTTCTACATATATTGGGTCACCATCCATGCAGCCTAATACCAAAGTAATCAATGGATAGTCTTGCATTCATGACATCGCTGAACAAAACAGGACCCATTGCTCTTATAATTAAGGAATAATACGCTTTTTTCATTTTTCTTCCATGGTACTCAAATGCTTTTCTTTGCAACTGTTTTAATGTTCGCTATTGTTTTTGTGGCACAGTCCTTTCTCTTGGTTAAAAAAAGAATAGGGAAAAAGAAAGAAATACTCAAATGCAATCAGAAAAACCTCCAGATTAATAAACTAGTGAATTAAACTTGCCAGCTACCAGAGAGGAAATATTCTTCTCCAAACTAGAGTTCCAGTGTCTCCATATATATAAACATAAGAAGATTGGAATCCTCATTACAATTTAAAGTTATACATGTGGAGCTTGGAAAATACTCATTTCGCTTTGTTAACGTAGCACTTTTGCTTCTTAGGAGAGTTCTTTTTAAAGACTTCAATTCACTGCCAAGGGATTTCAGATTTCAGTTACATAAGATGTGTTACTGGGTTACCTACATGCAAATGCCCCAAAAATGAATAGGCAATTATGTGGTAGCAACCTAGAACCTAATGAGCAGGCTGCCTCTGATCTGGATTTGCTATTGAATTGACAGTTTAGCATTGATGTAGGCTAATAATTTATAGCTCATTTACTAGTCACATATGCGAAGCCGTATTTACATAAAGCCAATATACAATAAAGAAATCACCGCTGCCATATCCATAAAATTTGACTTCATAAACAGACTGTGATTGTAAGAGAAAACTCAAATCAAATCAGGCTCATTAAGGATTAGAAGGTGCACATTTTAAACTTCAGGAAAGCTTCAAATTGTCTCTGAAACAAACCTAGATAACTTGTGTTCTTCTTATTATGTTGGACTGCAACCATCCTAATTTGATAGGAATAGTCTTGGTTAATGCTCTATCATCCCGTTTTTTTCAGCTGCTTTTAAAATGTTCCAGTTTTTCTCACCCCCTCCCACTTTCAACCTTATTTAAATTCCAAAATGCAAAAGGTGGTTTGCTCTCAATTAGCCCAACACTGAACAAAGAAGAGGAGAGGGTGGAATATTTCCCTTCCCAGTTAACTCATAACTGCTTTGCTGTCTTTCGAGTCTTCTTCATTTTTAACTCCTGCCATCTTGACCACATTCTGATGTTACTTGACTACTTGTCTCAGTTTTCCCCTGGGAAAATTTGGATGATATAGGACTGCAAGATCTATCAGCTCTGGCCAGCGTTGATGAGGAATACTAGGAGTTGTGGTTGCAGTCCAACAACCTCTAAAGGGCAACAAGCCACCCCTTTCTGCTCTATAAGGTCTACCAAGATTTTTTCAAGTCAGTCTGCTTCAGTAATTTGTTCTAAAGCTCTGTGGTCAACACTGAAAAATGACTGCACTTATTTTTTGTCAGGGTGACTTTTTACAGGAGAGAACTCATAACAGGGCTCATTTGCCATTCAACAATCCCGTAACCAAGAGGCCATTGAAACACTCATGTTAAGTCCTGTTCTCATATAACCTCTGAGTAAATATTTGGAGCTCTTTTAGTTCAACGTTGCACATAATACACAATGCAAGTGCAGTATCCCCAATAGATTGCCATTGAGTTTCTTTTCAAATGCCCCACGGAATGAAAACCCCACATTTTCTGAGGCATTTCATTCCACTGCTCAAGAAGCAATTTAACTTTTAGGATATTCCTCACAGATATGGGAAAATGCAGTTCTTCAGGTTTAGAGATCCCTATCGTTATTATTGAAATTAGACTTAATCAATACCAAGTTTTTAAAATTACATTTCAAGCATGTTCTATTTATGCCACCTTAGAAATGCATGTCCTACCACCATTTTCAGTACAGTGTTCCCTCACTTATTGCAGGGGTTAGGTTCCAAGACCACCCACAATAAGTGAAAATCCAAAAAGTAGAGACGCTATATATACATTATTTTAGTAGTTATACACTATTTTAAGTCTTTATAGACCATTAGTGTGTTGATAAATCGCCTCCTTCTCTTCTCGTTGCCACTTGGGCTCATTTTCTCTCCATTCGGCTTCTCCTTCCTCCCTTCCTTAGGCTTTAAATTGTAATTTTTTATGATTTATAATGTTATTTTAGAGTTTATTGAAAAACAGCGAATCCGCAAAAAGAGAACCGCAAAGTAGTGAGGGAACACTGTAGTTAGCAATGTTTGTTTCCGTTATAATGCCCAGCCTTCCTCACCACCGGTTGTGGCTGATGGGAATCTAGGACAAAAATGAATACAGTAGAGAACAAGTGACATGAATGCATGGGTTCATATGTATGTGCGTGCTCGGTTGTTGTGCATTTGTGTTAAACATGCTACCTCTGTTACTAGAGAGAACCATTCCTTTTACCCATTCTTGTGATAAGGTTTAGTGTTTCCTCTCTCCTTTGCTCAATGCAGAGATTGTGCTGGCAATAAGGAATCTCAACCCACGTAATTAAGAAGGAAGTAACAAGATAGGGCCAGCCCCAGTCTGATAACAATGAGGGAATGTAAATGAATCTTTTACAAAAGGAGATGTGACGTGGGCCGCTTAACACCTTGCCTGAGTACCTGGGGCTCTGTATTTGAATTGCTGGAGTTGGATCAGTAATTAATACCTGAGGGATTCATTTAGCTCGTTAGAGCTCTAATCACCAGCTGGAAGGGGCTTATTTACCTCATCTCTTTCAAAGAGGGAACTTCTATTTTGTTCTAAGCTGTTTTCCAAGTACTTTGCTTTTTGTGTTATCCAAGAAACACATGAGATGACACAAGTCCTGTCATAGCCATTGTCTCTTTCTCACATATATAGAGATCGGGTGGGGGAATCTGCAATGCTAGAAATTCTAATCTATTCTTTTTGGTACAAGCTATTAGCTGAGCTTATAAAAACTAGCAGGTTACATCCATTATGCAAAGTTTGCCTATCGCTGAGAAACAAACGGCGTTTTCTCTTTTAAAAGATGGCCATGTTTTATACAAGTCAGTGCAATGCATCTCCTTTAATGCCCTCTTGGGACTTCTTCCTCTGAGCAGGGAAACAAGCAATGGCATGTAAAGAGTTTATCGCAATGGAGATAGCCTTTTTGATTTACAAGGACAAATATTTCATGTGTCTGTTTAGTGATTCCTGGGAAAGTTGGCAAAGAATTTCAGATAGAAGCACTCTCCCTTCAATACCTGCTGTTTGGTGGGGAAAGATGGCACAGTTGCCAAATATCTCTCTTATATTCGGTTTGGTTATTTGGGGTGCTAATTCAGAAAACTGCATTGTATAGACCACATCAGCTCTATTTACTGATACTGAACATATGCCATCCAGTAGTCGCTATCCGTTCACCCACAAAAAAACATATTTACTGGCTGATGTGGTCTATCCCATGCAATTTTCTGAATTAGCACCCCAACAAACCCTAGGAACAGGCCTAAAAACGAAGACACCAAGGCGACCCCACTCCCAGGCATCACATGGAACAGCTCCGCTCGGGAGGGGAGGGGGAAGCAGAAGAGAAGCAGCAGTCAGGAGGCTTAATGTCATGCCTTTCATGAGTAGTCAGCTTCTCCCTTGCTAACATCCCCTTGGCCTCGACACTATAAGAGGGTTTTGAGAGACCAGTCACTCTTGTTGCAACAGTATAATAACAGTGTGGCCACAGACCATATTTCAGTTCTTGGGAACCACTGGTGGTCTACCGATCACAGGTTGGGAACCACTGGTTTAGATCAATATAAATATGAAGTTTTCTGCGAATAGCAGGTGATGATCTCTTCTCTTTCACTTTCTGTGCTCTTAGTGCAGCTACCAAAACTATTTATTTCATTTATTTTATTTAATAAATTTATTTATTTAATACATTTATTTTATTTAATAAATGTATCAATAATTTCTTTCCTTAATCGAAATTCCTAGAGATATATAAATCAATTGTAGGGAGGAATGAAAGCATTATATTACCTTAGAAAATCACTTTGTAGCTGCACATAAATTACATTCTTGTAACTAACATCATATATTCTTCGGGCCCAACTGTCTCCACGTGACAGATTCTTCCATCATTACATGCCAAGCCTATAGATTTGTACATTCAACAATTGTAATATAATCCTGCACATGATTCAAAGAATTGTTCATAGCCAGAATTAAGAAATATTATCTTTTCAGATTGCAATCAATATAAAAGTTATATTTTTCTGATTTGTGTTCAAACTGAAAAAAGAGTATTTTTCCCATTTCTGTTCAGAACAATTTACACCTGGTTATATTGTTCTGAATCTGTCCTGGAATTATACTATTGGCTTGCCCTTCTGAGATACTAATTGAGATCTGAACTGAGTTTCTGGCTGGACAGACCAAATGAGTTTAAGTTGGATGTGCTCTGCATATTAAGATTGTGTTGGAAAGGCATCAAATTAATAACAACTGTTATGTTATTTTATTAACTATGTATTAATTGATTAACTATAACTCTCAAAATCCCCAGTTCTCTCATAATTTAAGACCATTTCATTAGTCATGGTCAACTAACACATGAACACATTCTGGCCTTTTCAAAGGAGTTGTGTGGCAATGATTCCTTCATCCTTCCATCTTCCTAAATGGATGGTACATGGTAACAATCCATTTGCTAGCCTCAGTCTGGTACATCCTATAAGCTTAACTCTAATATATTTATGACCAGAATCAATATAGTTTCACATATTTAGCAGCATGCTAGACAGGAATAATCTTGATATAGGAATACTCCTCTTCCTACTGAATTGTTTCTTGCCTTATACTCTGTTTTATATCTTGCATGGCCCACAGTCCCCTTTGTCACCACCTTATTTTTTTTGTGTCAGGAGCGACTTGAGAATTGGCCATCTGCAAGGATGTTGCCCAGGGGAGGCCCAGATGATGTTTTTACCAATCTTGTGGGAGGCTTCTCTTATGTCCCTGCATGGAGCTGGAGCTCATAGAGGGACCTCATCCGTGCTTTCCCGGAGTTAGATTTGAACTGGGAACCTTCATGTCAGCAACCCAACCATCAAGTCACCAGTCCTGCCGGCACATGGGTTTAACCCACTGTGTCACCAACTCACCAACTTACTGGGAATGCTTCCAAAACTCCTTTTCTGCCTATCCCTTCCAAAAAAGAAAATGTTGCTTTGCCCTAATAATTTCTAAATCTCTATGTTAAATACTCCAGTGACCTCCTGCACCATTTGGCATCAAATACAGTGACAGTGAGAACTCTGGTGGTAGCCTTTAAATTTCAGTAGCAGTAGAATGACTTCCTGTGGGTTTTAGGCTGGCAACATGACCCTTTGGCATCAGGGGGTGACACCTTGCTTTATACAAATGTCTCATGCATCTAGCTCCTCCAGTGCTGCAAATTAACATTGAACCTATGTGCTGATGACAATTGATACTGTTCAAATTTTAGGGTTTTTCTTTTAATGAATGAGAATGTTATCAACTTGAAGATTATCAATGTGATTTTGAGGATCCATACTGAATGTCCCCACTTTCATTTCATTTCATATGGGAGAAAACATTTACTAGTAGATATTTGTAGACTATGGCTTAATGCTATTTTCATCTCTAATAAATAGAGTAAGAAATTGTGAACAATATCAAGCATCCAGTTTCCTAAAAAGAAGCAGCCACATTAATGTTTGATTCAACTGCAAAGCCAGATTGAAAATAAGACACTTACCTAAATCATTGGATAAGAGAGAAATATGGCTAGATGAGGGAGTTCTGCTTGTATGATGTGAAATGTTCTCAGTTTCCTCTTCTCCACACTATTGGTACACCTCAATTGAGAGATAGCAACCATGTGCAGACTTCATGCTTTGCAGCACAGAAAGTGACAGGTTCTGTCCTTGATATCATCAGGTAGGTCTGGAGAATAGTATCTGAGTGCCATCTTGAGTCTGTTATAATACCTAACCAGCTAGACCAATTGTCTGTCTTGTTACAAACCAGAAGGGCTAATAGATATTTGTATGTACTAGCAACTGTGATAGATTTATTTATGAGATTTGTGAACTATCTTTATGTTAGTAGTTCCCCATGTAGTTTCATACAACTGCTTTTGAAACATAGAACAGCCTTCATATTCTTGCATCCCAAGTGGCTAGCCCATGTGGCCATTTATTGTATTGGCTGTAAGAGAAAGAGAAGTGACTGGGTGTTACCCCACAAAGCTTTATAATTTGCCATCTCCCGGGTTTTTGTTTTTTTTTTAATTTCCTGTCTAGAAATTACATACTGGTTTTCCCTTTGCTCTACCTATCTTCGTGGTCCTCTGAGACAGTTGGTAACTTAAACACCCACTTCTGCCATAGAGAACCACCAAAAGTGATGCCAAAGGTTGACAACAACTATAGAAATGTCCAGAATCTTTATGTGCAGTAAACATCATTTTCTGTGCAGAAAAATAGAAAATGATTTCTACACAAAAATAATTGTATTCCCTGAACACGAACAGCATTTTAATGTAAGAAATTGTTGTCTTCAGTATAGAATATCCTATAGTTTGGGAAAATTCTGTTTCATGTGTAAAAATACCATAGCTGGGGACTTCTTCTGCACACAATCTTCTCATGTCTTTTTTTTTTTACACAGAAAAAATATATTGTAAATAACAGTGTATTTTGTGTAGAATTAGTACTAATTGCAAGAATAGTTGTGCATCTAGGATTTTCCTTGCCAGGATTGTTTGACAATCAAGAAGAACATTTTAATTTTGTTATATATATATATATATATATATATATATATATATATATATATATATAGAGAGAGAGAGAGAGAGAGAGAGAGAGAGAGAGAGAGAGAGAGAGATGGAGAGAAGCGGGAGAGAAGCTGTAATCCTTCCGGGGGACTAGTATCTTTGGAAGTGGTCTTATGTCTGTCATAATTAAAATTGGGTGTTTCTATAATGCCCATATATAGTAAGAGGCTGCTCTTGTGTTATTTTATGAAACAGCTAGTAAAGTTGTTGTTTTTTTCGTGTCAGGAGCAACCGGAGTTGCTTCTGGAGTGAGAGAATTGGCCGTCTGCAAGGACGTTGCCCAGGGGACGCCCGGATGTTTTGATGTTTTACCATCCTTGTGGGAGGCTTCTCTCATGTCCCCACATGGAGCTGGAGCTGATAGAGGGAGCTCATCCGTGCTCTCCCCGGGTGGGATTCGAACCTGGCAGCCTTCAGGTCAGCAACCCAACCTTCAAGTCACGAGGCTTTTATCCCCAAGGCCACCAGAGGCTCCAGCTAGTAAAGTGGCTGATGTGCATAAGAACAAATGCACAATGGGATCAATACTCAACGGGTTCAATGTACATTGGTCCCGAAGTACATCAGGACTGCTGTGTATCACAATGCCAGCTACTAGCTAGTAGGGACCAAAGGCATTGGTAAAGTCTGTTGTGTGCATCTTGTTATTGTCCTGTTATGCATCTTCACTAGCACAGGTTTTTAGTGAATCTCTTATATAGACACAAAAAAGGCATGATGGAGATTGTGATAGAGGATTCTGGACATTATTTCCATCCCTGTAAAGACTACAGTACTCCCAAATTTATGTATGAGTTTTTCCGACGCAGCCCACAAAAATAATGATGATTTCAATAAAAAGTTATCATTCAAAACCCAGTGATGTTGAAGCACAAGAGACAAGGTTAAAATTAATCCTTCCAATATTTTGGAGTTTTCAGGTAATATTTAAATTCAAATAAAGAGAAGGCTTGGTGATCTTACTAGGACTACAATTGGAGGAGCTATCTCCCAGGTTGTCACCCACTCCATCCAATAAGAAGTGATCCAGTCATAAACAGTTTAATCTTTCTATCAGCTGCTCATGGAAGGCTTGTTCAGTGGTACAAGGCCTTAGATGAGTGTTACTACAGAATAAAATCCCAGGAATCACTGCAAACCAGCAAACCCCTTTGTCCTTCTCAAGACATGATTCCTCTCATACTATTGTGCCTCCTCTTGTTTTCTGTCATGGAAGTTCCTTACTGGGGGCTAGCATACAAATGGGCTAGAATATCCAAAGTTGCATGATATCAATGGATGATAGTTACAGAAGGGTCTCAGTTTTGACGTGTCAGGAAACTGAGCTTTCCAAAAGGTGAACATAAGAGGGAGTTACAAATTTTGCATGCAAAATGGGTACGCAGTACTGCCCATTTTCAAGAATCTTGTGAAGATAATGATCAATTAAAGACCACACTTCAAGACTGAATTATATGAAGCAACCTCAAATGCCAGGGGTATGAAAAGTATTTTCTCCATTATTATCCACAGGGGGAGATGTCTGAGCAAATACTAACCAAGGAATGAATAAACATGCGATGTAATAGATATTAAGATAATAAGCAAACTATTCATAGGGGAAAGGGATATTTTAAAAGCATCCTTTATTATGCTGTGAAGCAAAAGTGAGCATGGAGACTGACTGACATACTTTATTGTGAGGGTTTTATTCGTTTCGGTCTGCCAGCCCTATCACTACCTGTGTTGTTTCAGTGAAAGGAATACTTTGCTGATTTCCCACAGGAAAGAATTCTAAACACTGCCCTTTCCTTCACTGGTATTTTTAATTTTGTTTTTAATCGAGTATTGGCTGATCAAAAGAACAACCACCATACTAGGAAGCTTTTCCTCATTTTTCCCTTTCAGCTAATGACATCTGCTTTTCACTAAAAGCCGTTTTAATTGTACCATTGTTCTGCTAAAGCCCTATTGTCTGTGTCCTTCAAAACTGTTGGTTATTAAAATGACAAAAAAAGCTGAAAAGCACATTGTTGTAATTGATTTGTATGTTTGAATTGTCTTACCAGAAAACAAGGTTATGAATTTCATCTGTTGAGACGCAAAAATTAAAAAAAATACTTTCCTACAAAATAAAAGGTTAATAAAAATAAAATAATCTCCTAGTGTTTTTGTTTTTCTAATCAGTTGATTCATGCAATTGTTTCATTAATATGTAATAGCTCAAGTCGCAAAAGCTGTTGTTGTATGAGACTGGAATCTTAGGTTTTTTGTAGCCCGTCAGCACTCCATATCCTGAAACCATGTTTTGGCCCCATGTTGATTGTATACGTGCAAGGGTTAGACACATGATTCTCATTGGAAATGCCTCTACCTTTTGACCATGTGTGGCTGAATCCCAGAAAACCCAAAATGTCACATGATTTCTTGTTGCTATTTTCAGAAAGTTTTTGATAAAAAAAGCTTTTGATATGTGGGAAATTTGTGAGAAAGTCAGATTACCATTTTTATATATAGTTTGGAGCCACTTGGGACTTGAAAATCACACATTAAAATTCATGGGAGATGTCATGGATTAATAGAGTAACAAGGAGCCTTGGGATGCTGCAAAAGTGGGATGCAAAGAGACATTGACCTGCAAGCAGTCCTTTCCCTACACCTGCTTTAGACTGTGTGTATTAGTTTCCTCAAGACCTAGCAATTTTTGTGACTTGTTTTCAGAACTGGATCAAGAACAACAAGCAAAAAGGTCTCATTATTAGACAACGCAGTTACATCACTTTTGATATCAGGTACTTGCATTCATCCCTATCTCCCCTTCTTGGTTATTGAAGTATTTAGAACTGAACTATCATTCATTATTGGAATACTTTGAACTGAACTATCTGAACAATGCATGTATTTGTATCTGGTGTTGACTGGAAAATTTGCCATTATTGCAGTATGGGATAATGCATGGCGTGACATATTTGCAAACATTATTATGGGAATGGAAGTCATATTTGCAGATATAGTAGAGTCTCACTTATCCAAGCCTCAGTTATGCAAGCCTCTGGATAATCCAAGCCATTTTTGTAGTCAATGTTTTCAATATATCGTGATATTTTGCTGCTAAATTAGTAAATACAGTAATTACAACATAACATTACTGTGTATTGAACTACTTTTTCTGTCAAATTTGTTGTATAACATGATGTTTTGGTGCTTAATTTGTAAAATCATAACCTAATTTGATGTTTAATAGGCTTTTCCTTAATCCCTCCTTATTATCCAAGATATTTGCTTATCCAAGCTTCTGACAGCCCGTTTAGCTTGGATAAGTGAGACTCTACTGTAGTTAAAAATTGTTACAAAAAAAGAAACAAACATGCTTCCGAAGAGATTAGGAACTCTTGTTGAGAAGAATCCTGGAATGATGAAAATCTTTCCAGTTTGGGACTTGTGCACAAAGTAGCATTTTCTGCAGAGAAAACACTCTATTGTGCGCAGTAAGTAATATCTCCACATTGACCACAATTTGACATCATCTATTTAGTTATGCTGGAGGAAAATCCTGAGAGTGCCTTGGACCGCAAGAAGATCCAACCAGCAGCCCGGCTGCTCACTGGAGGGAACGATATTAGAGGCAAAGATGAAGTATTTTGGCCACATCATGAGAAGTCAGGAAAGCTTGGAAAAGACCATGATGCTGGGTAAAATGGAAGGAAAAAGGAAAAGAGGCCGACCAAGGGCAAGATGAATGGATGGTATCCTTGAAGTGACTGGCTTGACCTTGAAGGAACTGGGGGAGGCGACGGCCGACAGGGATCTCTGGCGTGGACTGGTCCATGAGGTCACGAAGAGTCGGAAATGACTGTGTGATTGAAGAAGAAGATTTAATTATGTATGTTGAAAAATTGTACCTAGAGATCTTCTTAGTTATGCATCTACAACTAAGTAACATTTCTTGGTCTGTCCTCCCAGACAACTTTATCTACTAGTCAGCCAACCAGGCTGCAATCATCGCAAACAAGATGCCTCCACAAGTCTTCATAGCAGCCTTACTGGCAGAAGGGAGGTGGAAAGATCCTCCAGTGCCTCAATCACCAGCTAACTGAACCTCTTTTGCATGATCCAATAACTTCTTGATTAAGTCGATACGAAAGAACATTATTGTGACTACATAGTATTCGTGAATAGAGATTAGTTACAGCTCCCTAGCTCCTTAGGTCTTGCAGGATGACTCCATGGACAAATCCTCCCAAAAGCTGACTATAGACTTGACCTAGAGATTCCTAGAGAGAAGATATTAATCAAATCCAATAATAATCAAATTCACAAAAATTAAACTTGCAAATGTGCAGGCCACCTCTACTTTTGAGAGGGAAAATTATTGAAGAATCACATCCTTGTACACTTACATTTCAATGCTGTGGTCTGTGCAGTCATAGAACTTCAACATTCCCGCACAGTCTATGTGACAGCATCGGATGGGAAAAGAAAGGTCTAATGGGAAGAGAATTCTTTGCCCATAAAGAAGCTACGGTGCCAAGGGAAAGTCTTGACAAGCCTGTTTAATGAATCCTTATGAGATACACCTGGTATATCAGGGATGCAGGTGGAACTGCAAGGATCTCTGCACCCAAATCAATGAGACTGCATACTCATGCTTGACTGGGCAGATTGTAAAACTGCTGGGGCTTTACCTTTAGTTTTACACTGATACTTGATGCATGCTCTATTGCAATTCCCTGTAAGGACAGGAAAAGAAATTGGATTTTGGCTTGTAGTTCACTTTCTTTTGTGTTCCTTTGGAGTTCATGGATGTAGTAAGAAAGAAAGCTGACTCTGCCCCAAGGTATAACTCCTTATTTTATTGTATTGTTTTCATTTTATTTGGTTCTGAAAGATAAGAAATACCTGAGGAGAGATGGTTTTTCTTTTATTGATGAGAACACAGATTTTGTGTAACTGTGCACAGTTGATTTGCAAAGTGGTAGAGAGGCGGTGTTTCATTAAAAAGACAAGTGCATGGAATATGAAATGGATGGGCGAGATTAGCCATCAAAAGGGGGCACATAGGAGAAGAAAAGATAAAACACTAAAACTATTCTTATTTGGTGGAAATTATTAAGTAGAATACCAGGATAGAATCAGATCATTCCTAACATGAGGGTCTTAGTGCCCTTCCACACAGCCGTATTGTTGGAAAATCCAATTCTCACAGGTACAGAAAGTGTGGAAACTTCTGAACAGGGGAACAGAATGAAAAACAAACACCACAGGGGTGTTAACCCTTCTTTATGCTAGGTAAAGGTGAAGCTTTTCCCCTGACATTAAGTCTAGTCGTGTCCAACTATGGGGGTTGGAGCTCATCTCCATTTCTAAGCCAAAGAGCCAGCATTGTCCATAGACACTTCCAAGATCATATGGCCGGCATGACTGCATGAAACACCATTACCTTTCCATTGGAGTGGTACCTATTGATCTACTCACATTTGCATGTTTTCGAACTGCTAGGTTGGCAGAAGCTGGGGCTAACAGCAGGAGCTCACCCCGCTTCCCAGATTCAAACCACTGACCTTTTGGTCAGCAAGTTCAACAGCTCAGCGATTTAATCTGCTGCGCCATCAGGGACTCCACATCTTTATGCTATCCAAAGCTAAATCATATATATTATTGGCTGGAGTTACACTTTAAAAATATACCTGTTCCAACATACACACAAATTCAACTTAAGAACAAATCTACATAACATATCTTGTTCGTAACTTACCTGTATATGATTATGGTAGCCAAAGCAGGACACATTTTGTCAGCCTTTCTCATCAATCCAATGAAGTTTTTAAATTCTTATTGACTTGAGGACAGCTCAGCCAATTAGTGCAGAGGTTCATTAACACCTCAAAACCAAATTACATTGTAATGCAAATTAGCATATTTGTCTAATTTTTAAGGAGGGAGTGCACATAACATACTGTTGAAAATACTCGTGGCTGAACAGAAACCAGTAGAAACAGTTCAACAACAACATCCTTTCACAACAACAACAATCAATCTCTCTCTCTCTCTCTCTCTCTCTCTCTCTCCCTCCCTCCCTCTCTCTCTCTCTCTCTCTCTCTCTCTCTCTCCCTCCCTCCCTCCCTCCCTCTCTCTCTCTCTCTCAGACCAAACAGAAAGTTATTTCATTTTATTTCAATTTTGGTTGAAAATGAGCAGATTGGGATGCAGAGCCCAAGAGTCAAGCCCTTGTTCTGTTGTATGAACAAACAAGCAAAATGTTAACAATGTTTGCCTTTGCCGTTGAGAGCAAAGCAATTGCCGAGTTCATCTCTGGAAATTCATCTCACCCTTCACTGATCCAGTAACAGATCAGCAGAGCGTCATCCACGGACTCCAAAACCTAATACATTATTTAGATTTCCAATTAAACATCTGCATGGTAAATCGTGACAAAGCTGGCCTCTCCCACTGTGTTTTTGTTATCTTTACAATACGGCATGCATTATTAATGCAATCTTCCTGTTTAAATGTCCAATGGTGGGTGAACTGCTGCATCCTGTTTCTAGGAAGAAATCTTTGTCACAGTCTGGAGTTTTCATGTCTTGGAAGTCCAATGGCTCGACCCTGAAAGATCTGGCAGGAATCTACAAATGGCATGAAACAGGCACACACTCCATATATTGCAGTCTCCAGCTAGTGGTTAGGGAAGGTATGGCTGAGATCTTGCTTGAAGCTGGCAGAGCTTAATATTCTACCATTGCATTTGTGTGGGGCTCCGGGAGGGCAAAGGCAAAGGAAGACAAGCAAAGAGGAAGCCAGGTAAGGACACAATGTGGTTTTCCTGTTATACCTTGGGGGTTGAGGTGAAGCTGTTTGGGCACCATCAATTGATCATCATGCAGCATGGGAGGTATGTTGGCAAAATTCCAACTTTTGCAAGTGTAAAGTCCCAAGAAAGTGACGATTTATGTTTGCTTGTTTTCTGTGTAATACTCCTACATGCCTTGTATAAGTTCCAGTGTATGGTGACCCTATCATAAAGAGTTCTTCACAAGATTTATTCAGAGTTTTGCCAGTGTCAGCAGCTTTTGCACTGCACCCTGCTTCATAGGCCCCTTTGACACTGCCCTATATCCCAGAACCTGATCCCAGATTATCTGCTTTGAACTGGATTATATTTATTTATTTATAGTATTTATATTCCGCCCTTCTCACCCCACAGAGGACTCAGGGCGGATCACATTGTACACATATAAGGCAAACATTCAATGCTATATAACATAGAACAGAGACAGAGACAGACCCAGAGGCAATTTAAACCTTCTCCATCTTCCAGCTTTCCTGAGGGTATGCTTGATTCCGGCCACAGGGGGAACAGCTGCTTCATCATCCACTGTGACGGCAACTTCCTCATACCAACAGAGGCTGGGTGATTTTTATGGTGTCGTAATTTAGCCTCCCCAAGTGGTACCTAAATTTCCTACTTGATAGATGCAACTATCTTTCAGGTTGTTTAGGTCAGCAACAAGCAGGGGCTATATTTTTATTTTTAATTGTTGGGTGCTCACCCCGACACGGGCTGGCCTCAAACTCATGACCTCTTGGTCAGAGTTATTTATTGCAGCTGGCTGCTAACCAGCCTGCACCACAGCCTGGCCCCTGAGTCTATACTGCTGGATAATCTAGGATAAGATCCTGGGATATAGGGCAGTGTAGAAGGTGCCTTAGTGAGGGCTGGATGTGTCAGCATTAATTGCCCCATGGCCTCTGAAATACCTCTCCTGGGAGGCAGCATGGTTCAAAAGATAGGGTTTGGGGGGAGGTATTTCTCATCATTACAGCTGCATCTCAAGGTAAGCCGTTTTTCGGATGCTAATGGAATTTTTTTAATTGCCCTTTGCCCACACATGACCAAGAATGGGAATGTAAGTCTGCGAGTCTAAAATTATATCACTGTTTTTCCTATATGGTTGTTAACATCTTTACCTGATGAAGAAGCCAATGAAGTTTCAAAAGCTTGCATAATGTATATCCTGCTTTGGTGCTGATTTGTGGATTTCGTATTTCATTGTTGTTTGTTGCATAGATAACATGGCTACCACTGCATATGCTAAACCGTATTTCCTTTTGAGATTGGGGGGAAACCACAAAAATTACTTCTTTTTCATTTCCTGTTCTATCTATTCAGCCTCCCCCCATCTTTCTATCCACTACTCCTTCCTACTGGCATTCCACATGAGCATTAAAATGCAAAAACTGTCTCAAAGTTGGGGTGTCCACAAAATGCACACCCACAATGTATTCAGCCTGAAACAGTGTGTTAAAAAAGCTCACTGGAAATTCTAGAAAAGCCATAAAATCCACTGTAGTCAGTCAATAAATATCTTATGCAGAGTTAGACTCAAGGCAGAAAAATGCAGAGCACTTGTCGGGACAAGTCTAACACTCACACAGTAAATGGAAACACAACTTGCCAGAAGGCACACAAACACCTCTCCACTGGAAAGGAAACCATAGCATTTCTATGAGAACACTCACTTTCTGTTCCTGTGTTTTGCCATGCTGTAGTGCTGATCCCAGTTGGACAGCCTGTTGCCCATAAGTGCTTCTCATGCCACTGCCCATCAGCACATCTGGCCAGAAAAGATAACTAAAAAAGCCCTGGGTCCAGATCAATCAACAATCAGCAGATCTTTTTGGCCACCATCCCAACTTCCAACTAGTTCCTCGGATGCTTGTGTAGGCACTCCGCAGCAGAGGAAACTACAATTTTCCTGTTGGAATCACAGACGCCTTAAAGGGCCAGACTTAAAAGTGACTTCAAAACAGAATTTATTGAAACAAAAGGAAAAGGACGCAGGGATACTTAAATGCAGTTCCACTGGTCAAAACTCAAAACCCCAAACCAGACCTGGTCCAAAAGGTAAACAGAAAAGTAATCCAGATTAACTGGATGCAAAGAGCAAGTCAAACAAAGTGCTGTAAGGCAAAACAAAAAGGCACAGTACACAAATGGTTAACAAAGGGAGTTACAAGAAGAGAAGCGTCGTCAGCCGAAGTTCAAGGTTGAAGCAGGAGGAATCAAAAACAGTGTTGCTCCAGTGTCCGCAGAAGCAGCGTCTTTAGCCAAACCAGTTCAGGTCCAAACTGCATATCTGAGTCCAACGCCGAACATGAAACAGGCAGCAGCAAGACTACAAAAAACTTTCCCAATACACAGCACCCAGCACACGAATGCACATCAATACCTTGCCTTCTGCAAAGACTCCTCATCCCGGAACCCACTTTTATCTACAAATCACCATAAGAAGATGATCTTATCACCATCCCCCACAGCTGCTCCCAGCTCTTCACGTGAATTCCTTTGACTCTCCCTCCAATTCCTCCATCTCCTGTCAAGACTTAGATCCCCCCAAGAATTAGTTGGATACCCTGATTGCCAGTCTTCACTCCCAGAGAACCCCATAAAGGTATCACTAGTTGTTGGTGCCTCACAAATAGCTTGCACTTCTCTTATCTTAGTCCAATCCATGGTGTCTCCTTCTTCTCCTTCACTCATTGACCCATCATCCCCAGATAATCCTTCAAATGACTCTTCATCTGTAGGTGCTGTAAGTATGTCCCGGATCCTCTTTCTCTGCTGCTCATTATCAGATTCTTGCTCCCGAGTAACCCTTTTCCCCCTTCTGACACCCATACTACTGTCTGCAACATTATCATCCCCAGAGAATCCCTCAAACAACTCTTCATCTGTAGGTGCTGTAAGTATGTCCCGGATCCTCTTTCTCTGCTGCTCATCATCAGATTCCTGCTCCCGAGTAACCCCTTTTCCCCTTCTGACACCCATACTACTGGTTGTAACGTTACTCACAGGCTCTACTACAACAATTCCCATTGGAACATCTATTTTCTGCCCCTTTGTTGCTGTGTCCTGCCTTGCTCTAGCACTGATCCTGATTGGATATGCCACCACCCATCAGTGCATCTCTCCAGACAAGGTAAAAAAAAACAGGTAGAGTCTCACTTATCCAACACTCGCTTATCCAACATTCTGGATTATCCAACGCATTTTTGTAGTCAATGTTTTCAATATATCATGATATTTTGGTGCTAAATTCATAAATACAGTAATTACTACATAACATTACTACGTATTAAACTACTTTTTCTGCCAAATTTGTTGTCTAACATGATGTTTTGGTGCTTCATTTGTAAAATCATAACCTAATTTGATGTTTAATAGATTTTTCCTTAATGCCTCCTTATTATCCAACATATTCGCTTATCCAACATTCTGTCGGCCCGTTTATGTTAGATAAGTGAGACTCTACTGTTTTCCTGGCTTCAGGTCAATTTGCAATCAGTTGATCTTTTGGTCCAGCAGTGAACCAGTTCTTTTTTCATCCACATCCTAACATGGTTTAAATGCCTATATAAAACTGCCCGACTCTTCTGAACTTGTTCCATTATTCCTGAGAATGCAAATTTAAATTATTCATCAGGGGACTTTGTCAGTTATGTTGGCATTACTCATTCTTGTTTATTCTGGGTTCCCTTGAGGCTTCTTGTGAAAGTGGAGGGCAGAAGTAGAAGCACGTCTGCAAATAATCATCCACGATTCTTCTCCTGAACCTTCCAAAAGCTACTCTTGATCCAGCTGTGTGCTGATTGTGTTATGTGAGTCACACTTTGGCTCTTTCTGGTCTTTTACCTTGATTTTGCATCTTGTAATTCTGTTAGGACAATCCAGTGTTCTGACACAGACCTTGGTCAAGGACAGATATGGGGCAGCAGCAAAAGAAGATTGCTCTCCTTGTTATCATGTTAGGATTCCTTTTGTAATTTGCTGTGACATGAATTTATAATAGGAAGGCTCTATGTAACGCAGAATGTCTTCTCAGAGATGTATAATGCATGTGTTTTTAATTAGTTTCACTGTTCTAATTGATTAACATTGTGCCTCTGCTCGACTATTAATAAAGACTCAGCAGTGTTGCACTTTGCAGTGGGCAGTCCCTGTAGAGAAGTGTCCAGCTCCCTCACTAACTCTACAGGCTCTTATAAATGGTAAAACATTTACACAGAAGTGACATCTCAGAATTCCTGATTAAAGTCTATGGGGAGCAGCAGAAGGTGTCACTCCTGTGAGTGGGAAAGTAAAAGCTCAGATAACGTCTGAGGAAAGAAAAGGGTGGGGGAAATTGGAATAAAATATAAAAGACAAAATTACAAGAATTGAACTACAGTTAAAAATTTCAAACTGTTAGTATTAAGAGTATTGATGGGTAGGTGGAATAGCCTGCCATACAAGAAAAACATTAAAAGGGGACATGGATAAATTAACAGAACTGTATTTATTTATCCATGTAGACTAATGAAATAAAAACATTTAAAATGAAGGAAAAAATACAGCAAGATGTTACACTGAAAAAATGTTGAAAAAAACTACGATTAAATCAAAAGGAAAAATTGGAGAGATATTGATACAAAAGATAAATGTATAAATATCCAAATTGTTAGTAGAACAGAAGTGTGTTATAATATTCTGATAGTTGCCTTGCCTTGCCTTGAGGAGGGAGAAGTCAATCATGTTTCTAATCTCTTTTTTGTCTTTTTAATTTTTTTATTTGTATTTTGTTAAAGGGAAGGGAAACAGAGGTGTCGGGGAGGTTGTTGTGAAGGAGGATTTGAGGATTGTTTTAGCATTGTTTCAGTTTTATTTTAGTGTATTTTTATTTTATTTAAATTGGGGTACTTTAATTTCATCTTTTGGGAAACTGAATAAAAAGTAAGAAAAAATGGAAGCCTAGTTCATTTTCAAATGGAAGTATTAATTGTGATCATAGAACTGGAAGAAATCACAGGGGGCATCCAGTCCAAAAGCACTCCCAACAGATGACCATGCAGTCTCTTTAAAATCATCCAAAGAAGGAGACTCCACCACACTCTGAAGCAACATTTTCTATTGCCAAACACTTCTTACCATTAGGAAGTTTTCCCTAATGTTCAGACGTAATCCTTTTTCTTACAGGTTCAATCCATTGCTTCATGCCATAGACTCTGGAGCAAAAAAACATGGCTGTTCCATCTTCAATATGACATCCATTCAAATATTTAAACATGGCCCTCATGTTCCCTCCTAACTGTCTCTTCCCCAAGGTAAACATACTTAGCTTCATAAGACCTGTTTTTAGAGGGCTTCACTTCCAGCCTTTAACCATTTTGGTCACCCTCCTCTTGACACATTCTAGTTGTCAATGTCCTTCTTGAATTGTGATATTCAGAAATGGATACATTAGTCCAGATGGAGTCTCACAAAGAAGAATAGAATTATACTATACCTTAAAAGATTGCATGTTTGTTCCTGTCCCCATTTCCACCTTTCCTCTGTTGTTTTCCTTCTGTGGCAATTTTATTTTAGATTACCAGCACCTTGGAAGTGAGGCCTGTGAAACTGTTCTTTGCTGTCCACATAGGGTGTGCTATCTAATTCTCTATCAGTCCATCTGAAATTGATGCTTATTACAAATTTCATGGCTCTGGTCAAAACCATTTTGATATTTGAAAAAGAACAATGAAATGCTCTTTAGTGCTCTCCAGAATTGCCCAAAAAAAGTCTGACGTATGACTTCATCCCAGCAAATAGAGAGAAGACAAAGGCTGGAATTTCTTTGACATGTGTGTGTGTGCTTTCATCTGGGTTATGTTTCTTCTTTGTGGCTACCATTTCCTATCCCATGGAAAGTGCCAGCTTTCTATGTTCCTAGAGCATAGGAGGTAAAAATTCCTACCTGGCCCCCGGAGGTGACTAGTTAATTATACTGTTAATGGGAGGGAGTGGTGGGTCAGCTTCCAATCTTCGAATGAGCTGAAGGGGGCTGGCTCCTCTCCTTGTAGCTCCACTGCCCATAAAGTAGTCCCAGCCAGGACTTCTTTCTGTTTGTCTCCTCTTTGGTGTAGGAGGCAAACCTTTATCTTCCCATAGTTGTGCCGGGGGAAGAAAGATAATAACATATGCATGTGCAGCTCCTTCAAGGGGGAGGTACCACATTCTCCATCAGTGTTCATTTCAAGACAGGAAACAACTAAAAGCCAATGTACAGGAATGTACGGACTTTGCATTTAAAATTAATAATAATAATAATAATAATACAAAAAATCATGAAACCTGATGCAAAACATCCACAGGTAAATTGACTAGATCACCCACAATGAGATCCACTTGGTGACTTACCATAGGATATAGAAGTATAATTCCTCTTTGCATCATTGTGCAAGGAGATGTCCTTCCATGCACCACAATGTATTCCTGCCCTTGCAAAGGCAGAAGTGTATTGCGTGCAGGAGGGTCCCCTTAATGCAATACACTCTGACTGTTTGCATCAGGAAAGTATTTTCTTTACCCTTTCACCAACCATCGTTCACCCAGGTCTTCACCATCCTGGGCCACATACCTTCCTGTGACCATATTAACAGCTTTATGGTCCACCAACATCAAAATAGATTTCAGCTTTGAATATAGCCGTGATTCTCAGTCTGGGGTCCCCAGATGTTTTTGGCCTATAACTCCCAGAAATCCCAGCCAGTTTACCAGCTGTTAGGATTACTGGAAGTTGAAGGCCAAAAACATCTGGGGACCCCAGGTTGAGAACCACTGGAATATAGGGATCTTAAACTCATTCCTTCATTTCAGTTGTATATGTGTGTGTTTGTGTGGGTGTGTTGGGAGTGTGGCTATTTCCAAGCAGCTGTGAATAAAATAAATCACCCAGAGTTCTACCTCTGGATCTGCCCACAATTGCATCAATCCATCAGATGTATTGTTGCGTTATTATGAAGAAGTCATTGTAACTTTCTCAACATAGCAACAGACTTTTAAAAGCTTGTTGTTGTAACTGTTATTTTCAGTTTCACACAGCCTCTGCACACTGTCTATCAGAACTGACATGGCTGCAACTCAGAACAAATACTTATGCGCTGAGTGGAGTCATAATAAGACAGATTTTCCTCAACGTTATCAAAACAGTAACTGCATATTAAGTCTAGTGGACTTCCTAATCCTTCTTCTCTAGCCTAACCATACAAATGTAGTAAAACATGAATGGCCTTACAGCCTCCTTCCACACCCTCCCATCCCACCCTTCCCCCAAAAAACATGATGGCAAATATGCACTAACAATTTTATTAAATTTACTAATGCTCCCCATGGCTGTCTCTGACAATCGCAAAAACCTGTGTGTGGGAGTTGTTCATGCAGTGTGCTCATTATTTAATAAGGAGGCCATGCCGTACACAAGCTCTGCATTTTAATGAATCTTCTAAATATATGGAGCGCAGAGTTTGAAATACAGCAACGTACAGACACAACATGAACGATAAAAATGCAAATTGCTGCAGAGATGGATCAAGCCAACTGAGGGGAGAGATAGAATTTCAGTGGAGCAATTTGGAAGCTAGGTACAGACTGTAAATGGGAACTCAACACGGGGATATGTAGTTCTGTAGCCAGAGAGATAAGAAATAAAAATAGTGGCAGGGGGGAAATGACAAGGTCATCATATATAGAGAATGAGTACAAATAATTCCAGTTTTGGAAGACAAAATAACAGCGGGCTCATTGTGGAGTGCTTCTGTAGGGTAATATTATGTAATATTCACAGAGGTGGTAAACCTGGGTTCGGATTGTAGTACTTCAAGCCACTGGCAAGGGTCTCAAGAAAGCAGGAAAAACAGGTAGGAGGAAGTTTCTAAATACTAAAATGTTAGCTAGGCTGGATCTCCCTTCTTTTCATCAGTGCAATTCAATATGACCATTTCCATGTTGCTGGAGACCTGGTGGATGAGTGGAAATTTGTCCAACTCTTCTCCTGTAGCAAAAAAGCAGGAGGAAAGCTTGGCATTTCCTCCCACTCTCTGGCAACAGGGAAATGGCCATTTTGATACTGCTTTAAAAGGTAGATTTGAGAGTAGTGAAAGACATATGGTAGGTACACAGATGCTGCTTTGTCACTGTATATTAATCTCACAGTACAGGATCTTAGTAAGAAACTTATTTTTTTTTCCTTTTTGGCTAGAACTGGAGTTGGAGGTTGAGGACAGGAACAGAAGTCCTTTTACATAGCCAATAAACTATGGAATTCACTTCTAAATGATGAAGTGACAGCCATCAACAAGTACGGCTTTAAAGAAGAATTGAAAATTTATAGAGGATGCAGACCATCAACAATCATGATGGATATGTATTATTTCCAGAATCAGAGGCTGTATCTCATTTGCCAAGGGAAAGTAGTAGAAAGTGCTGCTGGTGAATCTGTATTCCTCTCTGTTGGTCTACTTGCCCACTATGTGAATAAGATGCTTGTCTGATCCAGAAGAATTGGTTCTTCTAATCTGAGATGTAAGATTTGACTCAATATATTAGTCCTAACAAGGTGATTTACATCAAGGGGAAAGCAATGAATGCAGGAAACTATGTTCCCCGTATTTGAGCAATGCTGATATTTCCCCACTGCAGTAAAGTACTTAGCATAAACAGTAAAAATTATCATTATAATTTTTACTTGTTCATAAATGCTATGTCATAATCACAGCCTTCCAAAGTCCTTAACATGGCCTGTTCTCATAGTTGGCTAAAATGTTGATTTGTTCTATTAAGAAATGGTAACACAAATCGTATGCAGCCTGGAGATTAGGACAGCAATCTTATACATACCTAGAAGTAAGTGTCACTAAACCTAATAGGGCTTATCTCTGAGTTTTGAAGGGAAGATATAACCCTCCACTCTTTCCCCCACCCCATGAAGTTGTGGCACAGAAACCTGTCACTAGGTGGCCACAATCTAGGAGACTTTAGAATGATTTGCTAAAGAATAAACTTCTAATTTAGAGAGAAATTGCTCACTTCTTCCTGAGCCAATCTAATGTAAACCACAGTTGATCCCATTGATGTACAAAAACACACAGTAAGACTTCCATAACCATTGGATCCCTAACCATGGTTTCACTTACCCATGTTTGAGGGAAAATGGTCTCACTAGGAATTTGTTAGCTTCCCTAGGCCAGCGTTTCTCAAACTGTACTCCTTCAGGTGTTTTGGATTTCAGCTCCAGAAGTCCCAGCCAAATTAACAGCTGTTGGGAATTGTGGGAGCTGAAGTCAAAAACATCTGGAGGAGCACAGTTTGAGAAACTCTGCTCTAGGAGATTCAATTGTATGCTTTTTCTAGAAGTTACCATAGAGTCGCATTAGAGGATCTGTCAATTTGCTAGAGAAAATCCCTCTCTAGGAATCTCTAGGTTCTCAGGAGCAACTCTATGGCCTGCTGGGGCCTGAAGTTATCTTATTTTCAACCTTATCACATAAGGAAATCCTCCCCCCATGCCGCTTTGTCAACAAGTGTGGCAAAACAGCAGGCATGAAAAGTGACTCCATTGCCATATGCACTGGTCTGGTGTGGCAACGCTCCCCTTATCACACGAGGAGAGGTCCATTGGAGCCAGAACAACATGGGAAGCCTCCCATGTTTGGGGGGAAGTGTCTAAGGACACTTCTACCCCAGTTGCAGGTGGGACATACACTGGAAGTCACATGATGTCATGTGATGGCTGGCGTGGGGCTCCAATCCCCCCAAAAGGCTGGAAGGACACTTATTTTGGTAAATGTGATGAGGTGGTCAAATATATTTGTGTATGTATGTGGTTTGGGGTAACTGTGGTCCAGCCAGGAGTCTATACCATATGGATACAGTGGGGTGACTTACAATATAGTTGCTCCTTCTAATGCAGGGATGTAAATCTTGTGCCCCGTGGTCCACATGCATTTGTCCAAACCCCCCCCCCCCCAGGCCTATTTTCCCAATTTTAAAATTTCCTGGATGAGGACAGGTTGTGTGATGCAGACAGCTTTGCTCTCCAAGACACAAAGAGATAGCTGAGAGGCTTATGAAGAAGTCTCGAAGGAGTATGACTGCTGCCCTCTACCTCCAGCATCTATCATCTGACACAGCTGATCTCACATGGAAACATGTACTAAGATGGCCCTGACTGTTGTCCTTGGATGTGCAGATTGTGTAAAAGGTGACTTCAGCTTTTCCACTGCAGCATACACACAGAGGGAAGCATGAGATTCCTCTATTATTTCTGCTTCTCTAATTCTGGATGTTATGAGAGCAGCATGTGAAGTTCCCATGGAAACCTCTCCAAGTATCCCTCCCTTCTTTGACAATATCAAAATAAACATTTTCCCCTTGATTATAAGAAAACGGAATTGGCATTTCTCGCTGCTGAATTAGCAATTTTGGCTGCAGTGATGAATGTGACCAATTGTCTGTTTTCCATTTTTCCTTTTCTCCATCCCTCCATTCTCCTTCATGGAAAAGGATAATCCTGAGCTATTTAGCACAACCTAGAAAGGCAATGTATGAGCCATTCTTAATTATTATTTTTTTGCTCAAGAAAGGAGGGTTTTTTTAAACACATAAGTGCACATGCCTGATGTTAACATTGGTTTGAGTTGGTGTGCTTTCTTGGGGGTTTGTTTTGTTTTTGTTCAAAAATTGTTTATTACGTTAAGTGCCACCTATAAGCTATCCTAATTAGAAGCAAATAAAAGCACTTTACTCTGGCAAAATTGTAAGTGGGTTTGTTGTTGGAGGGTTTTTTTTTTCGCCCTTCAACAAAGTGCCAAAGTGGTTTCATCAGGAGGGGGAAGCAAAATCCTTTAAATGCAAACAATTGGGGCTAATCACACAGCAACTGTTTTGAACACAAAATTACTAGTTTAAACTCTTGCATCATGAATACAAGAAACTGGAGGCTGAAAAGGCATTTTCATTTCATTGACTAATCCAATTTGACAGCTTTGGGATCACAACTGCTAGCTTGGTAGCAGAATGCAGCTGCTCTCCATTGGCCAAACAATAAACCTGGATATTGTTCATAGAATGGACATTGGTATGCTTATAGGCATCAACTTATCTGCCTTAGAGTATTTTGGCCAGTGCACTTTTGTGCAGTGATGACTTTCTACTCTTTTTGATAAAGAGCCATAGCTCAGCTCAACAGGAGAAGACATGGTTTACAAGACAGTGCACAGTGGTGTAACTATGGAAGGAATGATGGCCTCTACCTCCAATAAGAATTATGTCCCCCCCCCCCCAAATTTCATTCAGACCCCAAATTTCTAGCATTGCAATAACTTAAAACATCAATTGAGCAATTAAATTTTCCTCTGCCATACAGGAAAAATACAAAGTACCCAAAGTATAGTGAGTTAGGATGTCCTTATGCCACCAGACATTTAGAAACTGACTTGGGTGGGAATTTCGGGCTGTGGGGTGCTGCTTTTTAAGATGTGTGTAGAACATTTTAATACTTGCTAGTGTTTTTCATTCTTAATGTTTGAATTTATAAATCATTTGTTTTTAAAATAACATTTATATTTATACATTTATGAAAGCTTTCAGATAGTTTTAGATTGCATTGTTTTTAAATAAGTTGTTAGTCACCTTGAGTCTCATTATTGAGAGAAAAGCAGAATATAACTGAATAAAGTAATAATAAGTTATTATTATTCAAAGGCATAGCCATGTTAGTCTAAAACAGGACTTCTTAAACTGTAGGTCCCGACTCCGAATGGGGTCCCCTGAAAAATTTGGCAACAGTAAACATTTTCTGAATGTCACCTCTTTTAGACATGTAGATGAATCTGTTCTGCAGTGTTTGTAGGTGACTCTGCAGAAGATGCTTCAGCTGTACTTCATAAAAAGGAAAATCAGCCTTTTTAGCAAGCCTTGCAAATACAGATTTGTTATCAATAAATGTTTGATTTTATACCTAGTTTATTTACCTATATATTTGGGGTCAAATAAAATCTTTTTGAGCTGAAAGGGGTAGTGAGTAGAAAAGTGTAAGAAGCCCTGGTCTAGAACAGCAAACTTTTTCAGTCATTGAATCCTTTGGAAAACTTTTTTCACCATGGAACCCTCATTCTGTCTCCGATTTTCTCACAGAACCCTAACTCTTTCCCTAAGCATTATGAATCCACAAAGTTCTTCCTTCTTTCATCTATTTCTGTTGTGTGAGTCTTTTGTATAATGTAGCAGATTTGAGAAAAAAGAGAAAACATTTTAAACCACAAAAAAATATTGGATACAACCACAAAAATTTATTTTGATACAGGAAAATATTTGATTCATACCTAAAGTGATGAATGAAATTGTTTCATGTTTGTACTTAAAATAGATTTGAAATTGAGCTTTACTTATGACTGAATATGAGCGGAATATGTAGATCGGGACTGCATCCAATTTACTCCTAAATTTGATTTTGGTGTAAGCATAGCTTTAAAAGCCTATTGATTCTAACTAATAGGTGAACATGAAGGGAAGCACTCTTCAGATAGCCTTTCCAGCTACTGACAGTTGTACATCAGTCCCACTCCAATAGTCATTCAGTGGCAAAGATTCAAAGTTTGTTTTTAAAGCAGAGGTATTGTTGGATTTCACTAAGATTGTCATACTCTAACATAGACTTAATTTTTAAAAGATTTTTCACATACCCCTTACCCCTTTGTGGAGCCCAAACACAGTTTGGGAACACAGTTTGGGAACTGCTGGTCTAGAATATCAATATGCAAAGGGATCTTGTAAAACCTTAGAGGCTAAATAAGAAAATAAAGTTCATAGCATAAACTTTCAAAGACTAAGGATGTGTCCACTTCAGGCAGATTAATCCAAGGCAATTGTGCCCCAGAGCTGTCCCAAAGTCATGTGTCCAGACAGCCTGTTCTCTTGCAGGGCCATCACCTTCTCCAGATATTATTATTGCTGCTCCTCACCATCCACAGAGCTCCCTATGAGCAACTGGATGTCACGTGTTATGGTGATATTGTATATATGGGCAATTGATTGGGCCAAAATGGACTTGATTCAGCTGCTCAGACAGCCACAAGGTTCATGGACACTCCAGAATTCCCTGCATAGTCCATAATATCCTCTGCCTTTGCTTAGTGCTGGGTAAAATAGGGCTAATGGTGAAAAACTCTGGATGCTTATTGAAAGTTGCCATGCATCTAAAAAACCACTAGCATTGGATTCAGGCTGAATATGTTTTTTTTTTACTAGTGTAGACGAGCTCTAAATCTTGTATCTGAGGAATTGGACAAAGGGTACATCTACACTTATTACTTGGCACAGTGGTTCTCAACCTGGAGTCCCAGATGTTTTTGGCTTGCAACTCCCAGAAATCCCAGCCAGTTTACCAGCTATTAGGATTTCTGGGAATTGAAGGCCAAAAACATCTGGGGACCTCAGGTTGAGAAACAATGACTTAGCATGAAAGGCTGGTGAATCAGCTCCATGGTGGTTAAATGATGCATGGAAAATTGGTACTAGATTCTGCAGGGGTACTTGCTTGTGCTCCTCACACCATGGCTTATTGGCAGGAAAGGGGAAGATGTGTTATCCTTCAGTGCCACAGAACTCCTTTGTACAATTGCTTGGATTTTAAGGAGAGTTTTAGGAGGTTGGATTGAGGGACAGACCATAGCCACAAGATAGTAGCTATATGTCCTAAGTAGTAGCTCAGTTATTGTTTCATAATCTCCTCCTCACTGGCAGGCATCTCAATTTATATTTACCAGTTTTGAATGTTTTAAGAGCACAGAGGGAAGCAAAGCTGCAGAACAATGTTTGACAGATAAGGGAAATGTATTCAGTTGTGTTATGTTCCTGCCACATCCATAGAACAGATGTTACAAGGCAATTTGTATGAGAGTCTTCCACACTGTTCTGTTAAAGATTTTTCTGAACCCTACCTGCTGTGTACTTCATGAATAGAAGCACCTTTTCAGAGGGTTTCTAACGGTTGATAGCTTTCTTGTAGGACTAGTGCTTACAATAATTCCAGGAAAGAGGCTGGTGGGAGGGGGACAGGAACAGAGAGAAGTCTAGCCTTGGAAATAATACAAGTAATTTGGGATAACTGTGCTTTGTTATTTCAATAGAGCTTTGGGTGTGCTCTATTCATTGGTTAACTGCCTTGTACAGCTTACAGTGAACATTTCCACCTTGTCACCTCCAGCTGCAGGGTGGAACCAATGAACACCTTTGTGCTGAATTAAATGTACCTGTAATGTGGTGTTAAAGTCATTTTTTGGTTTAAACCACATTTTAGTGCTATGGGAATCTTTGTTACTCAGCAGCTATGACAGTTCAATATATGTAAGGTTTTACATTGGACCCGTGGATATAGATGCTATGGGAGAATACATGGTTGGAACATTATGTAGAGAGAACGGGGGGAAACCTCTGGGATATGACCCATAGATAGCTCCCAGAGGATTGGGAGTAAGGTTCTCCCTTTTTCCAAGAAGGAATGACTCTCCTTCTTACTAATTGTATAGACATCCCATTCTGACTTCAGTAGATGTGTCCAGGTGCACTCAGATAGCTCTATAGACAGCACGGAGCAGATGCAATAACACAGAGATGACCCATTCCCTTCCCTGAGGTGTTTTGTCTAATCAGTTGTGCACATGAATGCTTCAGCATGCAGGTACACAATGGGTGAGATGAAACAGACCAGTTCCTGCTGTCCAGACAGGCACAAAACCCATGTATACTTTGGAGCAGTGATTCCCAAAGTGGGCGCTACCACCCCCTGGTGGGCGCTGCAGCTATCCAGGGGGGCAGTGATGGCACCTATTAGGACATGGGGGCGGGGCCAGGGGAGGGGCGGGGCCTCTTTCCAAGTGCCATAGACAGGGCTGAGCACCTGAGGCACCTGTTAGGACACAGGGGGCAGAGCTAGAGGAGTGGGTGTGGCTTCTTCCCAAGAGCCAGAGACAGGGCTGAGCCTCTATACCTCTCCTGAGGCGCTTGTTGGGACACAAAGGGCGGAGCTAGGGAAGGGGGCGGGGCTTCCTTCCAAGAGCCTGAGACAGGGCTGAGCCTCTATACCTCTCCTGAGAGGCCTTTTAGGACTAAAGGGCGGGGCTAGGGCGGGGCCTCTTCCCAAGAGTGGAATAACAGCCTCCTTTGAGATTACAGGGCTGAGCCTCTGTATACCTCCCCTGAGGCGCTTGTTAGAACACTGGGGCGGGGTATAGAGGTTCAGCCCCATCAGGCACTTGGGAAGAGGCCCCGCCCCCTCCTCTAGCCCCGCCCCCTGTATCCTGGCAGGCGCCTCAGGACAGGGATAGAAGCTCAGCCCTGCCTCAGAGCTCGTAACTCCGCCCATCCCAGTCCTGGCCACCCATTTGTGGCCCCATCCACTTCCCCCTCCCCTCCCAGCCCTGCATCTTGGAGTAGGGGAGAGGCTCAGCCCCGCCCTCTTGAGCAGGAGCCACGCCCACCCCTCTAAGCCACGCCCACTTTCCAGGGGCGCTGAGTAATTTTTTCTGAAAAGGGGGCGGGAGGCCAAATAAGTTTGGGAACCACTGCTTTGGAGGTAGGAGCCCCTGGTTGTGCAATGGGTGAAACCCATGTGTCGGCAGACTGATAACCTGAAGGTTGCCGGTTCAAATCTGGGAGAGCATGGATGAGCTCCTTCTGTCAGCTCCAGCTCCCCAGGTGGGGACATGAGAGGAACCTCCCACAAGGATGGTAAGAACATCAAAACACCCGGACGTCCCCTAGGCAGTGTCCTCGCAAACGGCCAATTTGCTCACACCAGAAGCGACTTGCAGTTTCTCAAGTCACTCCTGACACAGGGAAAAAAAACTTTGGCGGTTCCTGCAAACTCTGGAGTATCCCCTGACCTTGCTTCCTGCGGATCAAAATTGGGATAATGGAATGCTATTCTTGGTACTTACCAGTAGTTACAGTACATCATGATGAGTGCCAGTAGTGGATTCAGATTTAGAAAAAAATCTGATTCAGTATAATTTGTTGAAATTTATATTTCACTAACAAAATAATTGCAGACTTTGTTTTGACTGGAAATTTTCTTCCCGGAGAAGCAAGCAAGAAGATTGCCACAAGAGCCAGGTAATCAGCTCTTAATCCAGAGGTTTATCCTTGAAAACAGAAAGATACGGCTGCTGCTAAGCTCAATATTCCTAGCAAGGTTGTGCATCAGGATCAAGAGATATGAGATTTTGGATCCTGAGTTAACTCTTCACAGCTTTAATTATTTATAATGGCAGTTCATTGAGCCAGCCATGTACACAAGTGTACATGATTAATAATCATTTCCAATTGGCAATGCAGGGGACAAATGCCCCTTTCCCATTCTGAAATTATGTCTGCTATGCCAAAGATTGTATTATAGCAAAATGATCAAAGGCTCATGAATTGTTCTTTAGGATGAGGATGACTTGAAAGACAAAAAACATGATAGCAACGAAATGCATGCAAAGTGTGCTTTTCGTGAGAGTGAAAGGGGGAAAGTTCATCATAACTTAAGTGGCACATCTCCTGCTGATATGGTTGTTTTAAAGTGAATGAAACCAAATGGGAATAAACTCACTAATTACAATCATTATTGAACCTTGAGAAATGAAAAATGTGTGACATGATCCTTTAACACTGCAGGTCGCTATGCATATATATCCACAGTAGTTTTGGCTCAGTGAAAATCTTGGCTTTCGAGTATATTCAAAATTGACTGAATAAGACCAAGCTCTAGTGCCAAATCTCTTTTTAAAATATCTGATCTTAGACCTCCAAGGTTTCCTGTAGTTTTTCTTTAGTCCAATTTATCCCCTGCAATTATAGATGACCATCAACCTTCAAAGCTCCAGTGTATAATTTGCATTTGCAACTACAGGAGTACTGTGTTAATTATCAGAGGCAACACAAGTGCTTCTATTCTGTAGAGAGTTGCAAGTGAAGTTGGAATGAAATGACCAGCTTAAGGAATTCATTTGCAATATGTTTTCTGTAGAAGTGAATGCTGGGGTTTTGGCTGAGATCCTAAATCACAGATGTAGTTACAGACGTATAACTACACAACATCCCCATAACTGTTCCCCCCAAACCAGTAAACGACCTTAATAGCCACCAGCTACAACAAGCCACAGAGATCTGTTCTGGTGGTGATTCTGAAGGCATTTCCAATCCCCTTCTGCCAGTGGCTTTTGATGCAACTATCAAAAGCATGGCCCTTTCACAACTCTTCACCACACCACAGATCTTTGGCAGAAAGGGCATGTAAACAGACCTCCGTCACTCAGTGTGGTTGCTAGCTGTTAAGGTGGATTTGGTGGGCGTTTGTGGTCATGTTAATAGAGTCACAGTCAAAAATAAATACCAAACAGTTATGAGTGTGTAAGTCTTGTTGTTATTGAATTTTATCATAGTATATTTATTGTATCTTGACTTAGGACTTGTTTTATTGTTGATTGTTTTATTGTTATGTTTTTATATTGTTTGTGTTGTGACTGTGCCTTCGGGGATTATGGTTGATGGTGATGGAATTCGAAGAGGAAGAAAAAACCCTCGTGATGAGGGTTCACTGGAGGAGTTGCGCAGGAAGCGACTTAGAGAGCTATATGGGGGATCTTCTGAGGAAGATTCAGATGGGGAGATGGATGCTGAGGAACAGGTGGTGGCTGGGGAAGCGGGCACTGAATGGGCACAGCCACCGGAGATGTCTGGGGATTTGGGGTCTATGGATACTTCTGAACCTGGGGTTTCTGCAGGAGCTGATCCCAATTGGGATGCTTGGAGAAGGGAGGATGGTTCTTTAAGTGTTCATGGGGCTAAGTGTGGGCAGGATGATTGGGACTCCGACGAATTGCTAGGTACTCCAGATCCACAAGCTCTAGCTGTGTGGAGCTCAGACTCTGAGTAGATTTGGAACACCTGGTGTTTGGGTGTGAGTGTTTGGTCACCCAGGAGGAAGGGGAATAAAATGGGAATGTTTGGCCACTGCACTTTGCGTGTGGCAAGGTGTTGCTGAGGCGCCATTGGGATCTCTGTGTTTCCATGAAGACTGGACTTGGACTATGGTTTGAATCTGCTGTTATCACCTAGCTTGGCTCTCGCTGTGTCTTATCGTGGACCTGTTTTGGATGACTGCACCCTCTTCAGACCTTGGATAGGAATTTGACTTTGCTACTGCCTTCGCCCTGTGATTGATGACTACTAACGGCTTTTGACTCCTGGCTTGCTCTTTGGACACCGCTGTTATCTCCTGACCTGACCTTGGAATCCCGGACAACGTCTTTTCACCATCCTTTTGGAGCCTTCGGCTTTATCCACATTGTGGAAGCAGTCTACTGCATTCTTAGTTTGTTTGTTTGTTTCCTGACCAATTTGGTGTTTTCTTTTGGGAACTGTTCCTTTGAAAACTACAGAGCCGGCTGGCAGGGCTTGGACTTAGAAAGTGCAGTTTGCACTAAGTTTGTTTAGCTTTGTTTTTACCTGCTTGTGTTGCTGAATTATATTTTTGTTTGAACTGCTCTTGAAGCACTGATAGTGAAGTGTTTCAAGGTTTTTTCTGTGTTAACATTACTTTTTGGCTTATCTGCTGAATAAACTCTATTTTTGTTCGCTAATTGGCGTCTGACTCTTGACAGTTTGTGTCAAGGTCAGACGCCAGCCATTGGATGGAAATACAGTTTATTGTATAAACAACTCAAAAAAGCTCATAAAACAAATACAGGAGCTTGCAACACTTAAACTTCAGTGTGAAAAAGACATATAAACTGAAAAAACTCCAAAAAACCAAACCGGAGTATAATCCGGATTATCCAGAGATATAATCCGGATTAAAACAAAACTGCTTAGATTCAGCTCAAAATTGCAGGATAACTTGGAGAAGGCTGAACAAACTGCGGGCCGAATGCCCAAGGGTCCAAAATAAACAGAATCCCAACTAGGTTACAAAATAGAGGTTTAAGGTTCAAAACAAACAATGTCCCAAACCGGGCCAAACTTTGCCACCGGAGGCAGCGCAAGCAAACCGGTGCCAGAAACAAAGCAACAAAGGACAAAGAGTTACTGCAGGGTCAGAAGCCAAGCCAGTGGCAAGTAATGGAGCGTAACTGCAGAACCAGGAGTCAAACTGGAATTGGGAGTGGAGCATTACTTCAGGGTCAGGAACGAAGCCAACGGTCGGTAACGGAGAGTAACTGCAGAACCAGGAGTCAAACTGGAATTGGGAGTGGAGCATTACTTCAGGGTCAGGAACGAAGCCAATGGTCGGTAATGGAGAGTAGTTACAGGGTTGAGAACGAGGCCAAACCCAAATAGGGAGCTAAGAGAATGCCAAAACGATGTCCAGTCCAAGGTCCAAGATGAGAAGTCGTCACAGCAAAGTCCTCATCAATGGGTTGACACAAGTAGCCAAAACGATGGAGGCGAACTAATGCAGACAGTAATCACAATGTAGTCTAAAGAAAACCCACACAGTTCCAACCCCTGTCATAGAAGTAACCCAGAATAAACTTACGTCGGTTGCACAGTCCCAAGCCAGTCTTCAGGAACACGAAACCCAATGGCGCCCAACAACCACCTTGCCACATGCAAATGCCCTCAATTTATTTACAACTCATCTTCAGAACTTGAGCCGGGTACCGCCCTTCCATTCCTCATCCGAGCTGAAACCATCCTGCCGACGCCCAGACCTACCTGCAGCTGTGGAACTATCCCCACTCCTCCAATTAAACCACCTAGGGTCTGATCCTGAAGGACCCTATGTTTCCTCAGCGTCCCCACTACCAGTGAGCCCAGTCTCCCCATCACAACCCTCTGGAGCGTGTGTCCAGTCTATGCCATCCTCTTTTGCCCGTACTACATCCCCAACATCCATTTCAAGCCCCTCATCCCCTTCAAAACCCTCAAATGGATCCTCATCTGTTGAATCCTCAAATATCTCTCTAATCCTCTTTCTCTGTAACTCCTCAAATGAGTCTTGCTCCCAAGGAGCCTTTTTTCTCTTCCTGCTACTATCAATAGTATCGTTGACCCCAGAAGGCTCATTCTCAACAGTTTGTGACCTGGGCTTGGCCCCATGTAAGCCGCCCTGAGTCCCTTCGGGGAGATGGGGTGGGGTATAAAAATAAAATAATTATTATTATATTATTATTGTGTGCCATTTGTGATGACCCTAAGATCACAATATTTTCTTGGCAAGAATTATTCAGAAAAGGTTTGAGTGAGACTTGCCCAAGGTCACCCAGTGAGTTTCATGTCATAATTCAAACCATGGTCTCTGGAGTCATAGTCCAATGCACAAATCACCTCATTACACTGGCTTTCAGGTCTACATTACGATTCATAACATGACACCAGCCATTGCTTTTATTTGGCACTTCTGAGGTCACATTCTCATGACATGGCAAACCAGGGATACACATTAACCCTGGCTCATCCTGGGCAAATGCTATGCTATTTGACCTTTCCTGCTTTTAAGCAGCTAATATAAAAATACACTGTGAGAGAACTTCACTCCATGGTTTAACTCAACTGGGAAAGAGGATTAAGAGGGAGAAATCTTGTGTTTCCCGCAAGGCTCAGTCAAAAGCAGACTGCTGCAGACCCTCTTAGCTTGTTCTTGTGCTTCAATAACTTTTGCCATCTGGATCATACTCTAATTCAGTGGTTCTCAACCTGGGTCTCCAGATGTTTTTGGCCTACAACTCCCAGAAATCCCAGCCAGTTTACCAGCTGTTGGGATTTCTGAGAGTTGAAAGCCAAAAACATCTGGGGACCCAGGTTGAGAACCATTGCTCTGTTAATGTTGGGTTATCTAGCAATCATGCATGCATTTTCAATGTGGGATGGTTTATGTAGTTAGTTTTGTTTGTTGCTTAGTAACCTGAAGCCGAAGCTGCATTCCAGAGTTGATGGCACCATTTTAGGGGTTTTGCATGTGATGTGGGAAATGGGAGTATACTTCCTGGAGACATACAGGAAGTTACATATGCCTTTAGAATTTGGGGCATAAAAGAAGAGACTTTCTTTTGTTCTCTCTCTTCATCTCTTCCTGCTCTTCTTGCTCTTCCTCTTTTTGGCTCTTCATCCAGCCATGCTGCCTGATGTTACTTCTTGTTAAGAGTTATGTAGTATCCAGAACTGTATTCTTTTGGAACTAAGATGTTTTTACTGGTATGACCATCATCATACAAGATTGTGAGTTAACATATTTTTATTATTTTAGTTTTGATGTCTCTGATGCTTATTTTATGCGCATGACTCTTTTAAAAGGAAAGGGAGGCTGACTATTTTGCTTTTTTCTCACCTCTGCTCACATAAACCCCTAAACGTCTGTATTTTTGTTACTCTGCACCAATATCTAACCATATTGGTATCATAATCCTAACAGGTTATGAATATATTCCTAATAGTTACTTGACCAAATGTTTCCCAGGTTTCATCTGTGGTGTGTTGGAACATATGACAGTGATGCATACATACATTCAGGCAGGGACTCTTTGCTTTGTAGAAGTCTAGCAAGAATTGCCTGAATTGCTTCCCTCTCACATCATAACCTCACCTTTTTTTTAATGACTTGTGCAAACTTTCAAAATACAGCAGTATAAGAGACCTGCACCTACTAGGCTTTTTCCTAGCAAAAGGAAAGCTTTCAGTGCATTTCTGTTCCAGTTCAAGGATCTTAAGTTTCTTCCATATAGCTGAATAAAATCCCACATTATCTGCTTTGAATTGGAATATATGGCAGTGTGGACTCAGATAACCCAGATATTGTGTGATTTTCTGCCTTGATATGCTAGGTTATATGGCTGTATGGAAGGACCCTAAGTCAAGTCTGTGGTGTAGGTAGTTCGTAAAGGATGACACTCACGGAGGTCTATATTCTTTATTATGTTAAGCAAACAAAATGACTCCTGCCTGCAAGATCTCCTTCCTAAATCCCAACACTTCCACTTCAGTTATGAGGTATAGGCTTTTTGCTGAAGTAATATAGGCCTTATTACACAATATTCTGGTTTCATGATCACAATAGATTAGCCCTGTGTTTGATCTTCCCTTCTCATAAGACATTGTGACCCTCCCATTGCTTTATTGCATTCCATCATTATTGGGTCACATCTTTTCATTGACAGCAAACATCATACAGTGCTGTACAAGTAATGTTTCTGGTGTGATTATTTCATTCCACTGAAGTTCCAATATTCTGGCAATCATTTTATGTGAGTTGACGTGGTTCTCCATTTCTTCCCCTCTGTATCCTGAAGCATTACTCCATTTTTCAAGTTATTTAAACAACATTTTGTTCTAATTTTGCAATTGCACTGTCACAGGGGGCCCAAGAAGCATGTTATAACTATGCAATTGCAAAAATGCCATCCGTTTGCAAGATGCATTGAAACTGCACAATTGCACTGTTTCAGCATAAAAATAAGAAAAAACTCATTCTGTGTGGAAAACAGCATTCCCCCCCCCCCTTTTTTTTGGAAATAATTTTTATTCAAACATACAAAAAAGAGAAAGAGTACATATTTACAAAAAAGGGAAGACAAAAAGTCAAAATGAACAGTACAAAAAAGAGCAAAGCAAAAACCGCCATCTTAAAAAACCTAAAACCAAAACAATTTTCCTTATTTTTGAAATGAAACTACAACAGTTAACATATATTATATCTATCATATGTTGCCTAAACACATTCTAATAGGTATCTACTAATATTACTACTAATTTTGAACTTCACATTCATTACCTGCTGATTTTAATTACCTATTTGTTACTTCCTTTAGGTATCCATTTATTTTTGTCCTTCTACTTTTAATATCACTTTTCTAAATCAAAAAGCCAATAATTAAATATTATCCTAGTTTAACTATTAAAAAGTTTTAAAATGGCCCAAATTTTCTTAAATTTAGTCAAGATTTCTCCTTGACCAATATCATTGAATTATCAATCTCATATTATTCACACATTTTCCTCAGCTATCTTTCATGCATCAGGATGTCTGGTTCATTCTGTCTCTAGGAATAAACGATTTTTGCTACAGTATTCATATCGAATAATGATGTTTCATATTTCTTTCCTAATTGATCACTCAGCATCACCAACAAATATGATTATGGTTTCCATATAATCTTAACCTTTTCCATATCAATTTCCCCTTGTCCAACTAGTCCCTGTACCTTCCATCGTCCTTTGTTAGTTCACCCTCATGTCTTTGTTTTATTTCTTCTTCTTCTCTTCCTATCTGATGTGTTTCCAGCCTGTTTCCATGTGTCTTCAAAAATTTGATTGCCTTTTGCACTATATTAAGTCTAAATTTCTTTCTTTTTTAATTTAAGAGCATCTTTCCAAATCCTCCCATCTAAATAGAATTCCTTTTGTGTTGTTGAAGGCTTTCATGGCCAGAATCACTGGGTTGCTGTGAGGTTTCCTGGCTGTATGCCTATGTTCCAGAAGCATTCTCTCCTGACATTTCACCCACATCTATGAGGGACATCCTCAGAGGTTGTGAAGTTGTTGTGAGGTTTATATATCTGTGGATGTCCAGGATGGGAGAAAGAACTCTTGTCTGTTTGAGGCAAGTGTGAATGTTGCAATTGGCCAGATTGATTAGCATTGAATAGCTTTACAGTTTCAAAACCTGGCTGCTTCTTGCCTGGGGGAATCCTTTTGTGGGAGGTGTTAACTGGCCCTGATTGTTTCCTGTCTGGAATTCCCCTATTTCTGAGTGTTGTTCTTTAATTACTGTCCTGATTCCCGGTGGCAAAGTGTGTTAAAGCACTGAGCTGCTGAACTTGCAGACCGAAAGGTCCCAGGTTTAAATCCCGGGAGCAGAGTGAGCGCCCGCAGTTAGCTCCAGCTTCTGCCAACCTAGCAGTTCGAAAACATGCCAATGTGAGTAGATCAATAGGTACCGCTCCGGTGGAAAGGTAATGGCGCTCCATGCAGTCATGCCAGTCACATGACCTTGGAGGTGTCTATGGACAACGCCAGCTCTTCAGCTTAGAAATGGAGATGTGCACCAACCCCCAGAGTCAGACATGACTGGACTTAACGTCAGGGGAAACCTTTACCTACTTTACTAAATACTGGTAGTCAGATTTTGTTCATTTTCATGGTTTTCTCCTTTCTGTTGAAAATGCCCACTCTAACAACCAGCATGTGAGACTACACAGAGAAGCCATTGAAATCCACAAGCATGTGGACAGTTTGAAAGACAATAATTCGTTCTCTCACCCTGGACATTCCACAGATATATATATAAACCCCACTTGCCTAGTTTCCAACAGACCTCACAATCTCTGAGGGTGCCTGCCATAGATGTGGGCGAGGCATCAGGAGAGAATGCTTCTGGAACATACAGCCCGGAAAACTCACAGAATTCCTTTTGCTTTTAATTTATGAGAAATAGCATTTTCTAAGTATAAAACTACATTTTACTATCCTTTCCAAAACATTTTTGTGCATAAAATACTATTTATTGTGCAGAAGGTGTTGCTAATTTTTGCATGCAAAATTTTGCAAAGAATAGGGGGAAAGCACAATTTTTGAAGACTTCCTTGCAGGGAGGAAGAAAAATGTTAAAATTGTCTGTTTTTCCTTTGAGAATAAAATGAGTAAAGAATTACATTGCTAAGGGTGAGAAGAACCAATATCTAGCATCCAACTGGAATGAAATCTGGAGTCCAGATACTGTCTTCTATGACAAGCAAATCTTTTGGTAAGGAAGCTGCAAAGAAGAAGGTTCTCCAGGGGTGAGATCTGTTGTTTGATTAGTTGGAGGTGGATTCCAAACAAACCAAATATCACTTGATATTAAAGCATCTGGTTTAGAAGAGTTGATTGGTTGTACAATTTTTCACGCACTAAACCATTTTGTGTTGAACGCCATTCATGCCTTGAATTGCAAGCATGACGGCAGCATTTACAGGAAATTTAAATTATTCTTGAAGAACAGTTTAATTTGGTGTGCTCTGAGTTATTTCTTTCCATTACATTGTTACAACTTCAATCTGCATAGCTTAAATGAATAACTCTTAGCTCTTTGTAGACATCTGTCTGTTGTAAAGCTATCAAGATAAACTGTACTATTTCGATAAGGCTATTCACTTCAGGGTTTTTGTAGCATATAATATCAAACTGATGTCTATATGGAAATTGCTTTGAGAATTTTCTTCATGAATCATGAGGAAGGAGGCAGGTCCCCCCCCCCCAGCTCCCCCAACAAGAATGCAGATTTGGTTACTTCAGTTTACTGAAAGATAGATGTGCAGTTGTAATCCTAAGGAAGCTTTCCTGTCATCAAGTTCTACACAAATCCCAGAAGGACTTTCTTCTGGTGTGACACTTCAGTTTACAGGAACATCTAAATCCATTCTGTATGTCAACTATCTGGTCCATTAGCCCTGGCTCAGAAAAAATATAGCCCATGGTATGCATGGGGGACACTCCCATTGCATTCCTATCACAAGCCCAGCCATTCTAATGCTAAGAATTCCTATTGAAAATGAGCTGAAAGGGAATTGTGCATCTTGTATTAAAGTAGAATCACATCCCCGCAACACAAGTTTATTTTGAAATAAGCTTTATGAACTTTCTTCATGCTGTCTTACTTTTTCATCACTCTGCTATGACAGGTCATTCACAGCAGCAATTCTGCCGTGGGGGCAGCACACTTTCTCACTGACTTCTGATTGTTGTCGTTGTGTGCTTTCAAGTTTTTCCAATTTTAATGAACCTAGGTCCATCCCATCCTTTGATCAGTCTGTCCCTGTTGCACTACCAGCACTGCTTCCTGCCCCTAGAGCTCCCTAGCATTTAGTCATTGCCAGTTGCATAAACTAATATTAGAATGGGAGCCCCACACAATTAGTAAGAAGAGGGTAGAGCAACCTCCTTGCTGGCAATGTGTGTGCCCCATTCTGATGTCAATACATACCAACACTATTGCCAGAAGCTCCCAGGGAGCTCCATGGCTGGTGAGGAGCAGAACCAGTGACACAGGAAGGAACCATTCCCAGAGATGGTTCAACCACCAGGCCAACTAGGCACTTGCCTATGGTGCCATCTTGTAGGGGGCGCCGTTGAGGTGCTCCCAGGTGCATGCGCATGCATGCACGCATGCATGTTGAGGCGCACATGAGAGCACCTCAACGGCACCCCCTACAAGATGGCGCCACCTTCCGGGCAGCCTGGGCCTTCCGGCGGCGAGCACACTCTCCATCCGCTGTAACCAGTGGAAGGAAGCTTCCTTCCGCCAGTTACAGCGGCTGGAGAGCGTGCTCACTGCCTGGAAGGTGGACTCATGCCGGTGTGGGCCTGCCCTGCATGCTGCCGTGTGCGCGCCTCGCCTGCAGCCACCACAGCTGCCACGTGGCGGTCTGGGCCCGCCTTCCGAGCAGTGTGGGCAGCCTCGCCCACAGCCACTGCAGCCTCCTCCTCCTCCTCCTCCTCCTCTGTAGACTGTAGGAAGTATAGGAAGCAAGGCAAGTGGGGTTTATTTGTGGAATAATGTCCAGGGTGGGAGAAAGAGCTCTTGTCTGGTTGAGGCTAGTGTGAATGTTGCAATTGGCCAGCTTGATTAGCATTTAATGGCCTTGTAGCTTCACAGCCTGGCTGCTTCTTCCCTGGAGGCATCCTTGGTTGGGAGTGTTAGTTGGCTCTGATTGCTTCCTGTCTGGATTTCCCATTTTCAGAGTGTTGTTCTTTATTTAGGCTTTTCCTTAATCCCTCCTTATTATCCAACATTTTTGCTTATCCAATGCTTTTATTTTTCAGTGAATGGGTTTGGGGGGGGGTTGCCAAAATTTCTGTTCACCTACACTTGAAAATTACCTTGGACCTGCCCTGACAATTCCTTCCCCCGTGCTCATCAGCACAGGAAAAGAGTGATGATTGCAGTGTCAATCTGGTCAAAATAGACCTGATCCACCTGTCCAGATGACCACGAAGCCTCAGATACACCAAAGTTTCCTACAAACTCTGGAGCATGCCCTGACATTGCCTAAAATGGAGCAAAGTCAGCGGAAGAGCAGAAAAACCCCCAGACCTTGTCATGCATTGTGGAAACAGCCATGACTTCGTAGAAAAGCCCTTAGGCCAGTGGTTCTCAACCTGTGGGTCCCCAGGTGTTTTGGCCTGCAACTGCCAGAAATCCCAGCCATTTTACCAGGTGTTAGGATTTCTGGGTGCTGAAGGCCAAAACTTCTGGGAACCCACAGGTTAAGAACCACTGTCTTAGGCCAATACTCAAGCCCTGACTATCTTATCCCTCAATGTCCGTTTCTTTTCTTTTTTAAGTGGTCAGGCTAGGTATTGAACTGTGGGCAAAGCACTTAATACTGAGCTGTGGTCCACATAGTCACAGGAACCCTGCCTGAGATGCGGGATTTTTCTTTTCCATCATGGGCACAGGAAAAAAAAAGTTCCCTCATGGGCACAGGAGCCTCCGGTGGCACAGTGTTAAAGCGCTGAGCTGCTGAACTTGCAGACCGAAAGGTCTCAGGTTCAAATGTGGGGAGTGGAGTGAGCGCCCGCTGTTAGCTCCAGCTTCTGCCAACCTAGCAGTTCGAAAACATGCCAATGTGAGTAGATCAATAGGTACCACTCCGGCGGGAAGGTAGCAGCGTTCCATGCATTCATGGCAGCTACATGACCTTGGAGGTGTCTATGGACAACACCGGCTCTTCGGCTTAGAAATGGAGATGAGCACCAACCCCCAGAGTCAGACATGACTGGACTTAACGTCAGGGGAAACCTTTACCTTTACCTTAGGTGTTTCCTCCCTTCACCAAAAGGGATGTCATGTTTGCTTATGAGCTTCAGTCCCACTACATTGAATGAAAAAAATTAACAGGGTTAATGAATGTATTGCCCATGTGTTACCACCACCATCCCAGTTCTCCTATACACTTCTTAGAGGGCTGTCCCAACTAAGAACAGTCTCTGAGAATTGTTTACAAGAAAAAACTCCATGTCAAAATCTTCCTCTAGGTGGAGAATTGGCACATGAGAGAAATATCTTCATGTATATGTGTGCCTTCAAATTATTTATCAGTTTATGATGACACAATGAATTTTTATAGAACAGCTGTCCACAATGAGGGCCAACATCCTATGTCACCAATATACCCTAAATACTCATGTTTAAGTCTAGAGCTTTCCCCTTTCCACAGAATGACTCTTGACTTGTCCGTGGGTCATATTAAAATCCATAATTTTATCCCCAAAAGCTGCTCTCAACTTATACACGATGTCGACTGATTCCTGATGACTATGTAACTGCATACCATCTCCTGACCTGATTCCCAAAACCTACCTTAACAGCCAGCAGATGCCGCAAGTGAAGTCTGTTCTGCTGCCAAATAGGATGCAGAGAATGCAATTTCCAGTTCTTGCCAACCAGCATCTGTGTTGGGATGTGGAAGTTGCACAGGGGTTATGCTTCTTATTCCAATACCAGGATTTCATCAGATTTTTACATAGTAGTTAAAATGGAAGCATATTACCACAACTGTGAAGTGTGAAAGGGCCCTTATTGGCTCATGATCTGAATAGGGGAGAGGTCCAAGCTTCTTAGCTGCTCTGCTATACCATCAATTAATCTCTTGAGTTAACCTTCCACCACAATCTGGCAATTGCCAGCTGTGTTAGACTATACGACCCTTATCTGTATGTGTATGATGTGAGTTGCAGTCCTATACATCTGCAGTGTACTTGTTTGGGGTGCTGGTTGTCCCAGATTGTAAACACAGCTATTTCCTTATTTTGGATCTTACAGCTTAGAGGATAATAGTCACCAAATCTTAATCTTCCAAGTATGGGTGAGGAAGTTACTGTATTCCTGGATACACATAAAAGTCGAAGTTCCTTGCTTCATCGTTAGACTAAATGGCAATTATTTTCAGCAGAATCAGTTACATCTGATTAAAGCAGCAACTCTGTAAAATACTGCTATGGCAAATACAAAATGTGTATTCTTCAAAAGAACTGCTGATCACTTAGTTGTTAAGCCTATGAAGTATATGTGACCTACATGAAGACAACTTCAAGCTACATAAAGACAACTTCAAATATCTTATTTCATGTCAAACATTTTGAGAAAAAAATGTAAACACAGTGATTCAGTTCTGCTGTGGTATTATTATTCCCTATTTTCCTAACGCTGAATAGGTATACTGTCAAAATCATTTTTTCACCAAATATTTTTTCAGCCTAAGAAGAGCTAGTTTTATGTGTTTTTTAATGGACTACTTGATCTAATTAAAAAAAAACAGTCTCATGAAAACATATTTTCAAAGTTAAAGGTGAAAGATGAATGCTAGGGTTTGGGAAGGCCTTACTTGGAGTCTTCTGTTCAGAGGAAACCTTGTTTTGTGACTCAAAGAGCACCCTGTCTTGTTTTCTTTGCTGTGTATGAGCATTTCCCTGTGTTTCTAGTAAAAAAGAGAGATGGTAGAAATGGAGATGAAATTTAAAAAAGAGTTGCAAATTGAAGATGGTGGTCTTTGGGCTTCCTGTAAAATTCTGTGAAAGAAAAAGGTATTAATTTCTGTTTAGAAAATGCGGTTTTCTGCACAGAAAGGTTGTAATTGAAGATTTGTTCTGCAAAAAATATGTGCATGATTGATTTGAACATAAAAGAGTATTTTCTGCACATGAATTAATACTGCAGTGTTAAAATATTATTTTTCGTGCAGAAAATTATGTTTTCTGCATCCAAAATGCTGTTTTCTGCACAAATCTAGCATATGCAAATTTTTCACAGAATAAGTCCGGAATTGCAATAAGCCTTCAAAAACTGCATGGTTTTTGAAGATTTTCTCACAATGAGAAGGAAATTGCAGAATATGTTACTTCCTTTAAGAAAAAAATTAATGAAGAATTACATCCCTAGTGTTGGTGTAAGAGGACTGGGACTAAAGGGAGGAAGTGGATACTAATAGTGAAGATTATGGAAACTGGGTTGCTATGAGTTTTCCAGGCTGTATGGCCATGTTCCAGAAGCATTCTCTCCTGACGTTTCACCCACATCTATGGCAGGCATCCTCAGAGGTTGTGAGGTGTTGGGAACTAGGCAAGGGAGGTTTATATATCTGTGGAATGTTCAGGGTGGGAAAAAGAACTCTTGTCTGCCTGAGACAAATGTGAATGTTGCAATTGGCCAGCTTTATTAGCATTGAATAGCCTGGCAGTTTTCAGGCCTGGCTGATTCCTGTCTGGGGAAATTCTTTGCTGGGAAGTGTTAACTGGCCCTGATTGTTTCATGACTGGAATTCCCCTGTCTTTTGAGTGTTGTTCTTTATTTACTGTCCTGATTTTAGAGTTTTTTAATTCTGGTAAGCAGATTTTGTTCATTTTCATGGTTTCCTCCTTTTGTTGAAATTGTCCAATGGCTTCTCTGTGTAGTCTGACATGGTAGTTTTTAGGTTGGTCCAGCATTTCTGTCTTCTCAGTTAATATGCTGTGTCCAGGTTGGTTCATCAAGTGCTCTGCTATGGCCAGGACCGGCCCGAGGAAATTTGAAGGGGTACGCAAATATTTTTTTGCTCCCCCTCCCCTGCGCCACAGGAGGCGGGGCCAGGACTAGCCCCGCCTCCCGCGCCCTAACCCCGCTTCCCATACCGGGCGGCCACACCTCCTGCGGCGTGGGAGGCGGGGCCAGACCTGGCCCCGCCTCCGTGTCACACAGCCCTGCCTCCACCAGGTGTGGCCCCGCCTCCCAGGGGCTCAATAGCGCCCCTGGGAAGGTGGCGCCCAATGCGGGGGCGTGGCCAGCGTGCCGTGTTGGGCCGGGCCTGGCTATGGCTGACTTCTCAGGTTGAGTTAGTCTGCACTGCCTTTCATGTTCCTTGATTCGTGTCTGGGCAATGCTGCTTTGGTGGTCCCTATGTAGGCTTGTCAACAGCTGCATAGTGTACAGTAGACTCCTGCAGAGCTGAGAGGATCCCTCTTGTCCTTTGCTGAATGTAGCACTTGTTGGATTTTCTTAGTGGGTCTGTAGATAGTTGAAACCATGAACATGAACAAAATCTGGCTACCAATAGTAGTCCCCAAGGGGACTCAGCATAAAATGGCAAAAATTCAATGCCTCTGTAAACAAACAAACAAATACTGACATAAAAATCCCAGAGAAACCCCGCATATAAAATAACATTAAAACCTAACATCAATTTAAAATCTAACATCAACAAACAAAACCTAACATCTATGAATTAAACTACATGTAGTCAAACAAATTATACAAAAATTCTATAAAAATCTAAACAAGCATCCACATTGGTTTACAACAGCCAACTAGAGATCACAGAAGCAAAGACCTGAAGAAGTCACAGATTTGGGGAGGGCCACATTCTTGATTATTTTAAAGGGATTATTCAAGTGAGAAGCTCTTTTTCTTTATATGAGTAAAAGAATATACAGTCAAAAACAGTCTTTTCCTCCACTTAAACCATACCCAATCCTTAAACCTGGGAACCTGAACCCTAGAACCCTAAAATGAGACCGAGTGACATGAATAGTTCTGTGATAGACATTAAATATACAGGTTACAATTTTCAGAGATGGCTTCCAGAGTTTCAGGCAGTGAGCTATGGGATTTATCAACATTTAAATCACTTGGCAATTCATCAGACATTCAAGATAATGAACAGGAGCAGGCTGAGTGATTGTCTGTTAACTACAAGGCACTTATAATCTGTCCCACAAATGGTGGCATGACAGAGATGAAGCCTTCCTTTAGCATAGTTAGGCTGATTAATAATATTGGGAGGCTGTCTGACTGCAGAGTATCTAGGATGGAGTGATAATTGCTCCCTCTTACTATACATGCCAATTACATTTTGACTAGTTATTTATCAGATTCTGTTTGACACAACTAGCATTGTCCCTAGAAGACTGGGGGATGTGAGGAACAGATTGTTAAAATGCTTTGCCCAGTTATGCAGAGAACACCCATGCCACAATATTTAATCATGTCACTCCTTTTATTTATGAGTACTTTTATTTAAAGATTTCAAAGCAGTGTGAATATGCTCATAAAACATACTTCAGATGGGATCCTGTTGGTGACTTGCCCAAGCTTGCATAGAAGGGGTTGGGGTGGGGTTGGTCATTTGGAGGTTGGTAACTCACTGTTGCATTTTGATAGTACCCCACTAATGGCCACTCCTTTGCTAGTAGAGAGAATTTGAGAAGTGTAGCTCTGTTCCCTTAATAGTCCAATGCAAACTGATGACATCCTAAGAACCTCAGTGGAAGATATCCTTCCTCTACATTTGGTATGGGAATATAAGTAAGTAAGTAAGTAAGTACCTTTATTTTTCTATCCCGCCACCATCTCCCAGCAGGGACTCAGGGCGACTAACACGGGACAAAGGTCTGAAAACAATAAACAGAGTACAACAATTAAAACATATTACAATGTATAAAAACACAATAAAATTGACATTATGCAAAACAATACATTAACCATAAAAACTCATTTGAAGCATAAAATGAGTAAAAATAAAATAAAATAAGATGGACCACCAAGTTGGTGGAGGGTGATAGTGTCGAGGGGCCATTTGAACTAAATGCAATAATATACAGTAGAGTCTCACTTATCCAACATAAACGGGCCGGCAGAACGTTGGATAAGGGAATATGTTGGATAATGAGGAGGGATTAAGGAAAAGCCTATTGAACATCAAATAAGGTAATGATTTTACAAATTAAGCACCAAAACATCATGTTCTACAACAAATTTGACAGAAAAGGCAGTTCCATACACAGCATTGTTATGTAGCAATTACTGTATTTATGAATTTAACACCAAAACATCACAATGTATTGAAAAGATTGACTACAAAAAGGCAGACTGCATTGGATAATCCAGAACATTGGATAAGCAAATGTTGGATAAGTGAGACTCTACTGTAGTTATAAAGTGCTTCGGGGACAAAGTGCAAGCATTTCCCGACCATTGGTGGGGACGGACGTACAATTAATTATAGGGAAAGAGAACAGTGCGGCAAGTATATTAATTTAATTTTTTGGTCATGGGGAATGAATTATTCAAATGTGCAACGAAACAACCAAGTTTTTAACTCCCTTTTAAAAGATGCAAGGGTGGGAGCCTGCCTAATCTCCCTAGGGAAGGAGTGACTCTTCTAGCCAGACCCTTCTTTGATACTCTCCACAATTCAAAGTAATGGAATTGCCATGAATGGGCTATTGCATTGCAAGGGTTAATCCTGTGTTGTGATAGAGTCCCATGGTAGAATTCTACATGTGGATCTCTTACACTATAATCAACTATATGTGCCAATATAATACAATGCATAAAATGCATAAAGTCCATATGCAATGCCTATATTATTATCCAATATTGACTTAAATCTTATTGTCATATCCCAACTAGAGTGGACCTGTTGATCAATTGTTGAATAGGGAGTCAACATAAAGCTGGCCCTCCAGATGGATTCACTATTCATGGATTCAACCATTCACACTTCCTTTCCCCAAAATCCAAATACAAACTTTAATTTTGCCATTTTATATAAGGAATATCATTTTACTATACAGTTGTATATGATGAGACTTGAGCATTTAGGGATTTTAGTATTCATGTGTGGGCCTAGAACCGAAACCCAAGGCCCGCTGTATAGGCAAATCTAAGTGATATGATGGTTCTGCTGTGTAGTCATAACTAACAAGATAATCCAGGCCATGCTGATACACACAATAGTTTGAACAATATTAGCAGAGCTTATAAAAGTTTTTTTTTTTTTCACCCTTCCGCCTCGAAAAAAAGTGGCCATGTTAACTGACAAACTCTTAGAAAAGCAATTTTAAAAATCCCAAGATAGATACATTGACAGCACTTGCAAAAATAGGTAGCTCTTCAGCATATGTCAGGACATAATTGAGTATGCCACACGTCCATACTTAATGAAAGGGTTGGCTCTGGCAATGCTATACAATACCTACCATCCCTCCCGACCTTTCTGGCAATCCTCTCCTCTTTGTTTCACTTTGTAATCCTAAAGCGTCTGATGAGGGGGAAGGAGCTTCAGACAAAATTAATGAAACAATTCCCTCTTTACTGCCAATTCTGTTCAGTTAGAACTCCTAGAGGGCCCATTTGACATTTTATTTCCCATGTGGTAAGAGTGGCATCTGTCACCAGACAGCAGATGGAAGATAGCCGTTTCCCGTATGTAAGCTATGAATCATGATTACTTATCACATCCACTTATGACTTCTCAACAAGAAGTTGAATGGGATACAATAGGACTATAAGGCATCTGTTGTCATCTTAAACCTAATTGTGGGAATCGATCTTAGTAGACTGAACAGTGGACATGTACATTTGCCTGTATATGTCTTCGTGTCTTTAAAATAAAGGTAATTTGACTTGTTGAATATCCTCAGCATTGGATTCAGGATCTACCTTCTGCGGATGAAGAATTTCACACAGAGTTCATCTTTATTTTGATAGATCTTCCTCCTCTCCCAACATCACAGCTCATCCCATTTATCAGGATTCCCAACATTTTTGTGTAGTATTTTCAGAGGGCTGTCAAGAGGGGGATGGCAAAAATACAAAGTACAGGGGAAAGATAGCTCTTCCCACAAATGGCTTATTAGAGGAGTTAATGGAGGACAGAAGCCATAACAAATCCTCCTTGGCAGATCTTAAGAGCTAGCATTGTCAGTAGCACACCCTCCAACATTTTACAGATGAAAACCAGGAGCCAAACAAGCCAAGTAACATCAGAGTGTGGTCAAGACTGCAAAAGGCATTCATTAGGAAGAACACATAAGCTTCTTTTTTTTCGTGTCAGGAGCAACCGGAGTTGCTTCTGGAGTGAGAGAATTGGCCGTCTGCAAGGACGTTGCCCAGGGGATGCCCGGATGTTTTGATGTTTTTACCATCCTTGTGCGAGGCTTCTCTCATGTCCCCGCATGGAGCTGGAGCTGATAGAGGGAGCTCATCAGAGTGTGGTCAAGATTGCAAAAGTTATTCATTAGGAAGAACACATAAGCTAAAGATAGAATTGTGTTGTCGAAGGCTTTGATGGCTGGGACCACAGGGTTGTTGTCTGTCTTTCGGGCTGTGTGGCCATGTTCCAGAAGTATTCTCTCCTGATGTAAAGATAGAATTGCTTTTGCCTAAGCCTATGGGGAAATGAAGATTCTGCCAATCCTCTCCTTTCCTTGCACCGAATTAACTAAGGGCAAACTACTTTTACATACTGAACTAGGTTTCCAGCAACTGAAATAAAAGGGGGAACAGCAAAAGAAAAGTGGGAGAAGGAAATTGGGATGTCCTAAAAGCAACTGAAAAGGTGAAATTATAGATTAGTCAGGATAGCTCTTACCAAATAAAGACAGTTGGAGGGTGGGAGTTCCCAAATCCCACCATGCCTTTCTTATAGGATTTCGGGGTTCTACACCTCCCATGACATGATTTGAACATTTCATGAGATGGGATCTTAGCCATCCTTATATAAAGGTCAGACCACGAGAGGCCCTTAAGCAAGCTAAGGTGGTTCCCTACTTGTTCTCCTGCCCACAAGGGAAAATCTTATTATTCTGTCAGAGCACTTAATGATGTACTATTTAGTTTTGTTTCCTTTTAATATTATACCTTTCTAGTCATTCTCTTGAAGACAATGGAATTTTCTTTCATGCTAACCAAATTTCATGACAACTATGTGGCTATGAAATTTGTGGATCATAAGAAGATCCAACCAGTCCATACTCCAGGAAATAATGGCCAACTGCTCACTGGAGGGAAGGATATTAGAGGCAAAGATGAAGTACTTTGGCCACATAATGAGAAGACAGGAAAGCTTGGAGAAGACAATGATGCTGGGGAAAATGGAAGCAAAAAGGAAGAGGGGCTGACCAAGGGCAAGATGGATGGATGGTATCCTTGAAGTGACTGGCTTGACCTTGAAGGAGCCTCGATGGAAAAGGAGCTCTGGTGTGGGCTGGTCCATGAGGTCACAAAGAGTCAGAAGCGACTGAACAAATAAACAAGTGGCCATCCTCTTTTTCACCTTCCCTGGACAGCATCAAATAAATTCTATGGATTATAAGCAGTCACCTATATAAGAGCCTTCTACTACAGTTTTGCTGATGCAGAAATCTCTATTTAAAGACAGCAAAAATATAGGGGTGGGAGGAAGTGAGAAGAGCACTAAGTTAAGCAGTGGACCTGTTCCTACTGATTTACAAATGTGGAAACCACCATTCACATCAGGCAACTGAGAAATTGGCACACCTGTGTAAGAGGTTCATGCTCGATATTCCGGGTGCTTTTCTCTCTTTCAGGTAATTAATTTCTGTCTTAATTTCTGTAATGATACATTACATTAGCATTAGATTCTTGCCATTAAGCTTTAATTGATAGCTTATTATGTCATTCATGAATAGCTGAAGTTACCATGGGATGGATGGTTTTATAATGAATCAACCTTTTATGTACGCAAGCTAGGTATCAGCTCCTTTCTTCTGCCACAAAGAATAATGACAGCCTCCATCAGGAATCCCTTTGGTCCTCTTTGACTTGGCCTAGCTATAAAAATGTTCCCAGGGGTGTATCAACACTGCACAATTATAGAAGCTAGGCACCTCTATAAATGCTGTGGCTCTATCATTTGGAATCTGGGAATGTTTAGTTTGGTGGGATATCGTACAATCCCCCTAATCCACAGACTTAATATCCATGGTTTCACAAACACATGCTCCAAAAAATGTTTGTCAGCCTCTCTATAGTTTTTTTTTATTGTGTCAGAAGCGAACATACTGCAAGTCGCTTCTGGTGTGAGAAAATCGGCCGTCTACAGGGATGTTGCCATCCTACTGGGAGGCTTGTCTCATGTCCCTGCATGGGAATCTAGGGTTGATAGATGGGACTTCACCCCATTTAGCGGATTTGAACCACCGACCTTTAGGTCAGCAGTTCAGCCGGGCCAAGGGTTTAACACATTGCACCACTGTGGCTCCCTCTCTATGGTGCAATTCTATTATATGCACCATGATATAGGTTTCGACATTATCTGTGGTTTCAAGTATCCACAGAGAGTCTTGAAACATATCCTCTGTAACACCCCTAAGCAGCGCGAACACTGGAAACCAACACGGAGGCCAATAAACAATCTAATATCTTTATTAAAGCAATAAAAGTTCTAAACAAAAATAAGCAGAGTATATAGTCCAGCAGTTGACCTGTTATGGTTGAGCCTTCGGGCTCTGGTAATAGAGGAAGGGGGCGTAAGACTCCTCGAGAGTCAGACTCTTTCGAGGAGCGTGAAAGAAAGCAGCTCCGGGATTTGTTTACAGACCCGACAGATGAGGACTCATTTGAGGGTTTTTCTGAGGGTTTGGAGGAAGAGATGGCCAGCTCGGAGGAGGACGACATGGAATGGACTCGTGTGAGGGGGGATTTGGGTGTTGGGGAAACAGGCAATGAAAGCATGGGAGGTGACTGGCGGGTTGCAGGATCAGACCCATGGACTGGCTGGAGGGATGGAGCGGGATCCACAGCTGGGGATGCTGTGGGGCGTAGTCAAAGGTGCTTAAGCTCTGATGAAGATGATGACGTTGGGGCACCTGGAATTGGGATGGCAGCTGACAGCGATGATGAGCTTGAACTGGGATAAATTGGGGTTTGGGACCAATGTCTAATTGCGTTGGGCAAGGTAATCTGGACGGACGCTTGGGCTTTTGTTGGGGAACTTCCTGAAGACGGGTGTGATTCGTTACTGGATACCTTGGACCTCCGTCGTCTTTTTGACAGGCAATATCTACTCGCACTGGATTGACGCTGGACTGACTTCGATTCCGGATTATCCCTTCTGCTGGCTATCGGTGAGACCTTTGGATTTCTAGATGACTACGCTTGGCTATTGACCTCTGGACCGGATTGGGACCCCGCTGACTGCCTTTACCCTGACTGCTGTGCCTGGACCTGGATATCGTTGGCCGCTGAACCTTAAACTGAATCCTGACTACGACCACGCTTTTCGTTCGCTGCAGGAAGGAATAAACAAGCCTGGTTTATTCTCCTGCTGTTTCTGAGTAGCAGAGAGGAATCTGCTACCAGTCTGTTGTTTACATTCTGACTCCTGTTGATCCTCTTTTGCTTGCATTGTTTGCCAGGCTGAAGTAAGCACTTTTGATTTAATCCGGATTATACTTCTGTTTAACCCGGTTTATCCCTTTGAACCGTTTAAGCTCAAACTGAGCTGTTTTTTGTTACTTATCACACTGAAGCCAAGTGTTTGCCCTGTTCTTTGTTTCCTACAGGCGTTTTTAGTTCTGTAACCTCAATAAACTGAGTTTTGTTTTACTCGCTGGCGTTCTGTCTGTGACATGACCTTTTAGAGAAGATCAAAATTAGTCCAATAAAATGAAGTTATATGTCCAGTATTAGAGTCTAAAGTCTATAATCCAAATAACCGAAACACACAAACTCTTTGGAAGTTTGAGTGAGGGAAAAGCAAGGTTTCGCAGGAAGATTCTTGAAGTAAAGTCCAAAACAAGGATTCAAGGCTAGGCAAGTTATTTCGTGATGGATCTGAAACGCAATCCAAACTTGGCAAGGAGTGGGACGCAACTCCCAGACTACTCGTGAGTAAACGCGCCGGAGGGCCGCTTGAAAGCTCAGGAACAAGAGACAATGCTCTTCATTTAACAGTCACGTTGACACCGCAATAGGGAAAACTCAGTGCAGAACTTTTATTGAAGTTCAAGAGCTCCCCCCAAGCAGGTGTTTGACTCCCCAAATTTTCCCAGAGAACAGAGCTGTTTCAACATCACACCAGATGCCTGCCTCCCCGAAACTTCCCAAGGGAACCGATTTAGCCACAATCGCCTCTCTGCGCTAATCTCACACTTCTCCTTAAAATCTGCCTTTGGGAGCGATCTGTTTTGAGAAAAGCCCTTCTATCAAACACCAAACGTTCTGGAGAACCAGGCTCCGTTTCAAGGATGTCTCTAATTGGCTCTGGCACTGAAATGTCAACAGGAGACATCTGGAAAGGGACGGAATCTTGCTGAGATAGAAGAAAGCCCAAATCCTCTTCAGTTTTATCTATGATGGCTGCGTGGTCATGGGCCAAAGGTGCCTGAGACATCACATCCTCCACAGATACAAGGGTCAAACTGTAATTAGAATTCTGTAATATACTTCTCTGATTTAGAGCACTAAACCTTTCCAGGTATGGCAATTTACCTTTTAAACTAGGTTGCAGGCACCTATTTACTTCTGGACATGTGGATTAGGGGAGTTTCCTGATATTTTTGGCAGTCCATGTTGCATCTGGAAGGTTTTAGTAGTGTGCTGTATTTTTAAAATTAAAAAAAAAACGTTGAAGCTATGTTTTATATATGGTTTAAGTGTTTTAACACTCTTCAATCATGTTTTAAGAATATTGATATGTAATTAATGGTTTAGCTCCATCTTTTTTATAATTCTTGTCAGTTTCTTGAGTTCCATCATGAGAAAAAGGCAGGATATAAATGAATTAACTAAAGAAGAGTGCACCCACACATACACTAAAATCCAGGGCTTGTCTGGAATATTCCTGTTTCAGACTGATCCCAGATTCAGCTGACGTGTTCACACACTCGGTTTCCAAGCCAAAGAAACAGTGGGACTAGGGTCGAGAGCACTCAGCCTCAAAGAACCTGGTTCAGGGCCACAATATGGTTACATTTATCGATTCTTGTGACTGTGGCAGTCTACTGTCCTGAAGCAATAATTGTATGGAATATAAAAAATGCTAATATAATAGAATAAACACATCCTCGTCAAAAGATTTTCTAGCCATTGCAAGTAGGTAATGGCAGGTCACTGTAGTTGCAAAAACGTTGTCTAGATGTCGAGTGGTAATGACTCTGAACACAAAAGGGTTACTTTTAGATGTTCTTGTGACTGTAGCAGCTGGCAAAGAGCTCCCGAGAACTCTTCGCCATCTCTGGGCAGCTTTGTTGATGTGGCATTGATCCATTTACTTTCCCCTGTGGGCAGGGAAAGGGGAATGGTAGTGCCCAGCCATACTGAAAGTGGATTGATTCAAATTAGAGACGGTCCAGCTGTCCACACTGCTGTGAGATTAAGTCAGTCCAAACTTCACAGAGAAATGCAAACTTGGGTCTCCAGATACTGCCCATTTTGTTTGCTTCTTTAGAAATATTTCCAGAATGAAAAGGGAAAAGACGTTTCCTTCTTCAAGGTCAGCAAGATGAAATGGCGGTAAGGACAAACAAATGTCAGGGGCACAGACTCTATCCTGAAATATATACTGTTACTGAAATACTTCAATGCACACTGAGTATCTCTGGGGAAAATGGTTTGCAGTGTAACTGAGTGATCGTTTCAAGTAGAACCTGTAGCTAATTTTGTGGTCTGCTCCTTGACTTGCATGAACAGATGTCAAACTGCTGATATTCCTCCTTGGTTAAGCACTCTTAGGAATCATCGAGAGAAAGCGGAAAGGAGAAGCAGTTAACTGAACTTCTGTTTGTGCCTTTAAAGTCAACCCATAACTCTTTGTGGACTTAAAAGATGTCAGACAAGGGAAAAACCATGCCAAGTTCCACCGCAAACAGTGAAGCACAGCATACCTGTTGCTTTTGAGTTGGTTGGTAAATCTTCACATTTTTCACCTTCACAAGAAAGGAAAAAAGAGCATCATGCACAAAAGCATGAAGGTGTTTGCATAGTTCTGGAAGATCATTCACACCTTGTGGAGTCTTTTGGGGATTACATTATGTAGAAATATAGAAGACTCTCTGCACAAGAAAGGAATGCATTCCAGTACATTAAGCATGCTCACTGGAGATCCAGGAAGGCATATCTGTTCCTTTTCTTCTGGTTGCCCATCTGTAGCTTGATACTACTCAGATGTCACGATGGGATGGGAGCTTTCCCTGACATCATTAAACTGTGTTAAGCTAGCCTTTATGCTCTGCAAGGTACTGTTGGATTTAGACCATTCTTTTATCCTGAAGTTGCTAAGTAAATATTTTTGTTTGGAATCACTGCCTCTTGACATCTAGATAACTTTTTCACAACTGCAATGGCCTACTTCATTATCTGCTTGCAATAGGCCAGACAATCTCTGAATGAATATATGTTTATTATATTTGTATCCTAGCTTGGGTACCCGGCAATGCCTGGGTTATGGGAAAGGGGTCTTGTCTGTTTTTGGATGTGAGGTAATATCAGTTTGGTCATATGTTACGCTATGTCTTAGAAACAACTCAGTCTTTGCTTTTGTTTTTTATGAATGCTTACATTAGAAAATGCATAAGGATGTGGGTGAACTACAATTCCCCAAAATCTTGGGTCAACCCTCCCAAAATTCCCCCAGTATTCACAGTTGGCCATGTTGGGTCTATCTGGCAAATTTGGTCCAGATCCATCATCTGCTGGGTTCAGTATTCTTATGGATAAGGGTGAACTACGACTCCCAGATTCCCAGGGCAATCATCCCAAAACCATGCCAGTATTCACAATTGGCCATGTTGGGTCTGTGAGGCAAGTTTGGTCCAGATCCGTCATCAGCTGGGTTCAGTATTCTCTGAATACGGGTGAACCATAACTCTCTGATGCCAAGGTCAATAACCCGCAAAACCTGCCAGTATTTATAGTTGGCCATGTTGGATCGGGGTGCCAAGTTTGGTCCAGATCCATCACTTGCTGGATTGGTGTTCTCTGAAGATGGGTAAACTATAACTCTCTGATGCCAAGGTCAATCACCCACAAAGCCTACCAGTATTCATATTGGCCATGTTGGGTCTTTGTGCCAAGTTAGTTCCAGGTCCATTGCTGGTGGGGTTCAGAGTGCTCTTAGATTGCAGGTGAACTATACATCCCAGTCCCTACAATTCCTATCAATCATGGTGAATTCTTCCCAAACCTCTCTAGTATGCTCAGTTGCTAATCAATTCCTCTGTTTGCCGTGTGCCATAAAAAGGAGTAGGAAAGGGTTAAGGGAGAGGCAGTGGGCAGGGTCATGCAAATAGAGAGAGAAAGGAACACTGGGATGTGATCACTGTGACCTGCAATGTCCTGGGAGGGAGTGACTTGGTGGCTCCTCAGCACTGGGAACTATAGCCTGTTTATGGAGCCCAGAGGCTGTCTATGTGAGCGGACACCCATGCCACATACACACACATACACATTTTCACTTTTATTATGTGTATAGATTTTATATTTCAAATAATTATAATTATTGCTTCAGAACAGTAGAAGGCCATATAAAAATGTAATGTGGCCAATTTTACTTTTAAATGGACAAGATGACAAGATATATACAGTGTTGTCACTGGAATTGGTGTCACCCAGTGCATTAACTGATGCATGGACCCACACAATCCCTCCCCATATTGGACCATACAGAATTCTTAGTAATTAAAAATATTATTAATGTAATTTATCTCTGTTCACCCAGGCAGGCAGGTTATGGAAGGTATACAAAGAACAGAAACCAACCACATTATGACATACTTGCACTGAAGCCTCAGGAGCCCCCAGGGACGCAGTGGGTTAAACCCTTGTGCCGGCAGGACTGCTGACTTGAAGGTTGGGTTGTTGACCTGAAGGCTGCCGGTTCGAAACCAACCTGGGGAATGCGCGGATGAGCTCCCTCTGTCAGCTCAAGCTCCATGTGGGGACATGAGAGAAGTCTCCCACAAGGATGGTGAAAACATCAAAAAAAAATCCAGGCGTCCCCTGGGCAATGTCCTTGCAGGTGACCAATTCTCTCACACCAGAAGCAACTTGCAGTTTCTCAAGTTGTTCTTGGCATAAAAAATACTGAAGGTCCAAAAAACAATGACTGCCCACAATGCATTCACATATGCATATATTCATATATGCACATATGCCAGTTGTCTTATGAAATGTTGCAGGGTTTGTATTCCTGAAAGACAATGGATTTCATTCTAACTCTCATGATAGCAATGCCAGGGAAAAACCTACTAATATTACTCATAAAACTTTATAGACAGTCATTTTGGTGTCACCTGGTGTAATTCACACCCCCATACACACCCGCACCCTCCTAATATTGCCACTGGGATCATGTCACATTTCAAAGCCAACTGTCAGGGAAAGGGAAATATCAGTTAAAGTAGTATTGACTGCTCAACTGATTGTTTTGAAAATATGAACTCCTTCTAGACGGCAGTAATGCCTTTTGTGACCACAACAATTTTGGAATAACTCGGTTACAATGATATTTAGCCTCAAATTGAACATCATGTATTGGAATAATAGCTACTGCAGCAGAATACAGCACAAAGATGGGGGAAGAATTCTACTTTCTGGTACATCATAATAGCTGCAGAGCTTTACAATATTGTAATTATTTGTCAACATGGAGAAGAAGCATTGCCAAATGAAGATGTAAGACATTGCATGGGAAATATCAGCTTTGCCATAGATATCCTCCAGAACCCTTTATCTGCTTCCCTCAAGGTATAGATATGTATCACAGGATAAAATGATAAGAAATTCATTCTGGAATAATTTAGAACCAAACTAAATGGGATTTTAAACATAGAGACTTGCAGTTAACAGGGCTGTTTTTCACAGTCACGAGTGTTCAGGGAGGGGGATGTGTGCATTTCTTTGTATGAGTTGCAATCCAAAAAGGAATTTGCTCAAGCTGTGTGTGTGTGTGTGTCTGACTGTGTGTCCGTGTGTGTGTGTGTGTGTATGTGTGTGTGTGTGTGTGTGAGAGAGAGAGAGAGAGACCTTCTACACTGTCCCAGGATCTCATCCCATATTAGCTGCTTATCCCAGATTATATGTCATTGGAGTCTCAGATATAGTAGTTCAAAACAGATAACCTGGGATCAGATACTGAGATATAAGGATAGTGTAGAATGGGCCAGAGAGAGAGAAAGAGAACGAGATTCAGATTGAGACTTCATCCCTGCAAATTGTACCAGCAGAAAATGTTGCATTGATTTCGCTGAAATGGGAGACAGGAGTACAAATGACAGGCATTGGGCTCCAATAAACTTTATAACCACAGAACATAGCAAAGAATCACGACACAAATGGGTGGCTAGGACTGGGATGGGCGGAGTTATGAGCTCTGAGGCAGGGCTGAGCTTCTATCCCTGTCCTGCAGCGCCTGCCAGGACACAGGGGGCGGGGCTAGAGGAGGGGGTGGGGCCTCTTTCCAAGTGACTGATGGGGCTGAACCTCTATACCCCGCCCCCGAGTTCTAACAAGTGTCCTAAAAGGCCTCTCAGGAGAGGTATAGAGGCTCAGCCCTGTCTCGGGCTCTTGGAAGGAGGCCCCGCCTCATTCCCTAGCTCCGCCCTCTGCGTCCCAACAAGAGCCTCAGGAGAGGTATAGATTCTCAGCCCTGTCTCGGGCTCTTGGGAAGAAGCCACGCCCCTCCCCTGGCCCCGCCCCCGTGTCCTAATAGGTGCCATCACCGCCCCCCTGAATCGCTGCAGTGCCCACCAGGGGGCGGTAGCGCCCACTTTGGGAATCACTGCTCTATGAGATATTCATTGAAAAACTACAGCAAAATATGCTGCAGAATGTCCCTCCCACAAAACCATTTTTTTTTTCAATTTAATAAACTTTTTTCATGTTTTTATGATAGAATCAATTAGGAAATGACATTTATAACTCAGGAACAAAAATTATGTTACATAGTGCTGTCACAAAGTTTTCTGGAACAGATAATGTGTAACTTATCCAAGGTCACCCAGTGGATCTCCATGACCAACACCCAAACCATTATACCACTGTCTACAGTGTATCTTCCTGCATAACACCCTTTAACACATGTCACCTCAGGATTCAAGCTTTTGTTATCAAGGAATGGGGAAGAAAAATCTTGTATGATGGATTTAAAATATGAAGATAAAATATACATGCAAAAATAGTCAATTTTATGGCAGGTGTTTTTTTAATTAAAAAGTTTGCTCAGCTGTGTCTTTTCTTTGAGGCATATGGTCCTCAAGTAATTACTCAGTATGAAAAGTATCAACCAGCCCTATGGAAATTGCCCCCTGTTGCTGTCAAGGTTGGGATCAAATCATTTCAGTTGCACTTAAGATCCCTTGAAATTAATGGGCCAACTTCCTCAAACCTTAAATGAATCCCTGATTATTTCAATAGGAGTGAATTACATTTAATTTGATTCTAAGTGCAACATAAAATTACTATTTCTCTTATAGGACACAGTATAAGATGTGGGATATCAGGAAAATTTCAGAACACAAAAGGGTGCATAATTTGCTGGTTATTTCCTTCTTTCTTGCACAATTCACTGAACCATGTGCAAAGTACTGTAGCTTAATCTAGTGTAGAATGTAGTAAAGCTTAAATGTGGTTTTATAAGACCCTGTGGTTATATGTGCCAAATTAACTTTAGTGCTTTACACTAGCTGTGAGATTAATTGTAAATTAGGCCTTTGCCTTGCATCGTTGTTGAGCTGAAGGGGAACAATAATTGTACAGGAAAATGGCTCAGTTTTACCATATTCGGCATGTAGCATTATATGGCTGCAAGAAGACAGCCCTGAGAAAGACATTTGGTGGTATTGCTAGATTCCATTATAGCTCCCCCCGCAACACCTCCCCAAAACCAAACTGTTCTCTTATCACACTTGTTAGCATAATAAACCTTTGCAGCTACACTGTTCTTGTCAGATTCTGCAGCTGGAAAATAATAGAATGTAATAGCCCTCTTAGCCAATTTCACATTTAAGATAGGTCTCAATTTGTGAAAGGATTTTAAGTATATCTACTTAGTTTTCCATGAGATACAAAATGATGCTTTTAAGTGCCTTCTTCATCAGGGATGCTGTCAGATAGGACTTGTGGTTCATGAGGTTATTTTCAAGATGAACCACATGACCTCACTGGTCACCTGCCTGCCTTCAGCTCTGTGTTCTTCATATCACTCTCCTGGGAAGGAAAGGGTAATTTCTGGATCTGAGAATGAAATAAATGCCTATGAAATAATCATTCATGGCTTTAAAAAGAAAATCAGAAAAGCCACTTTGCTCACCACGTTTGTCTCACAGCTCTTGGCTAAACAGGATGCTTGGTGTCCTACAAAGGTATCATTAAATACATTCATGGAGGATGTTTTTCAATAACTACTAGGAAGAATATTGGTATGTATCCTTCAGATTCAGAGGCAGTATACCAGTCAGGATTGTGTATACCATTAGGCAGGTGCTGGAAAGGGGAAAGAAGCATCAGTTCTATGCAAAATACCATATATACTCGAGTATAAGCCAACCCGAATATAAGCCGAGGCACCTAATTTTATCACAAAAAACTGGGATAACGTATTGACTCGAGTATAAGCCGAGGGTGGGAAATGCAGCAGTTACGGGTAAATTTCAAAATAAAAATAGATACCAATAAAATTTCATTAATCGAGACATCAGTAGGTTAAATGTTTTTGAATATTTACCGTATTTCAAAGAAAAGCAATAAACTAGCTCTATAAGTGGAAAAGTTGGCGCAACAAAAACAATATGGTATCAACAATAACCTAATAATAATAATAATAATAATAATAATAATAATAATAATAATAAAAACTTCATTTGGATTCCACCGTATCTCCCCATGGGGACTCAGCCGGCTTCCAACATACTAACAGGCAAACATTCAGTGCTTATATAAACAATGCAGAACTAGATATAGATCTATAATTATAGATACTAATTTCACATATGCATTTCCCCCTGAAATGTTTGCAAATCCCTCCGTGTGTGCGTGTGCATTTCCCCTACAATATTTGCAAGCTCTCTCTCTCTCTCTCTCTCTCTCTATATATATATATATATATATATATATATATATATATATATTCATATTTATCTAGACATGTCTGTATATATTGGTGTGTTCATCTCCCCCCTGTAAGATTTCCAAGCCCTATATATCGGTAGGAAATTGTGATGACTCATGGGCCTTGTAGTCCTGCTCAGGACATTGTAATTCCTGATGAAGATGAAAACTTGGGTTTTTTACCTTCCCAGTCTGAACTGGATTCCTCTCAGCCAGATCTTTCCCAGGCAGATCTGGGAACCTTGCACCTGCAAGAAAGTTGTCTCCCAGAAGTATGTCAAACAAGCCCAGAGCCTACTTCTCCCGTATTCTTGCGCCGGGAGTTTTGTAAACAACAGAGAAGTTTAGATTCAGCTTCGCGCAGGAGTGCGAGGATTGCAGCTAAGAATGTGGCCAATTAAGACTGTTTCTCGTGAGAATCTTTGGGGAGTCTCACATCTGGTCTCAGAGTTAGCTTTCGGTTCTGATTCCCAGAGAACTGCTTCGGCGGGAAACTAGACTCTATTTAGGTGTTTTACCCGCGTAGTAACTTCGCGGAGTCAATTCGTCAGCCTACGGAGCGAGTTGTGTCTGGACAGCGCGCTCCGGTTCAAGCCTCGCTCCTGCTCAAGCCTTGCCTTGCTATCCAGCCTTCGCCTTGCTTCCCAGCCTTTGTTTATCTACGGACTTTGCCTTGTTTCCCAGGATCAATCCTTGCCTTGTTCCACGGATTTATCAAGTTATTCCACGGACCTTGTTCTTGTTCTTAGTTACCTTGTTCCACGTTCAAGCCTTGTTTCAAGTATCAAGTTATTTCCTAGCCTCGCTCAAGTTTCATGGACTAAAGGACCTTGTCATCTCCCCTCACTTTGCTTGGCAAAGTGAGTGTTTCGGTTATTGGATTACAACTTTGGACCTTAATATTTCTTATTGGACATTGCTTTTTTGGACTAATTCTGACCTTTCCTGAAAGGTCTAATTCTGGACTATTTTCTACACTTGTTTTTATTAACTTTATATATTCCTACAATAAAGATATTAGATAGATTCTGGCCTCTGTGTATGGTTATTGGTGCTCTGCAGCCTGGGTCGTGACAGTTTGACTCCGCCACCCTAAGCACCAATTAACCTCGGTCAGAATGTCTACCGGAACCGTACCTGGGCCGAGCGGCCAGCCGATTACCTACACCATCGACAAGGAAGAGGTGGACCGAATCCGTGATAAGCTCAATGCACAGGATGGAGAAATAAGGGGTTTGAAGGAACGCGGAGTTCGTCTCCCGGCCATGGCGTTGCCAACCAAGTTTACTGGAGAAGCTTCTAAGGTTCATGTCTTCCGTCGCCAATGTCAAGCTTATCTGGAGGCCCGTGCTGCCGAGTTTCCCCAAGAAGACATCAAAGTGGCATGGGTTTACAGTCTTCTAGACGGGCCAGCGGCCAGCTGGGCGACGGCACTGTTCGACCAAGCCTCTCCACACCTAAGATCAGCGCAACACTTCTTGGACCACCTCAAGGAGACTTGGGGAATCGAGGACAATTTGGAGGCAGCCGGTCACAAACTCCGTCGCCTTTTCCAAGGAGACAGACCTATGTCTCAGTATATAGCCGAGTTCCGAGTGCTGGCCCACAACACCGGCTGGAACGATGTAGCCCTCAGGGGACAATTCCGGGAGGGTCTCAACATTGAAATGCTGGAAGAAATCTCCAAGGTGGATCCTCCCCAGACCCTCGAGGCACTCATTGATCAATGTTTACGGGCTGAAGTCATGATTGCCAACAGGAAACAGTGGGTTCGAGGCCAGGGCAGTAGAGCCGGGGCAAAACCCCCCGCTCCCGCCAGCGTTCAGCCACGTCCGGTGTGGAGACCCCCACCGCCAACCCCATACCCCAGAGGAGGCGAGGAGGTGCCGATGCAGTTGGGCAATGTGCGTCCCAGACTGGATGCCGCCGAGAAGGCCCGTCGTCAACGCTTAAACCTCTGCTGGTACTGCGGGAACGGGGGCCACTTCGCCAGAGAGTGCCCAGCCAAAGGGAAGCCTGCCGCCCGTCTTGCGGCGGCGTCCTCCACGGAGACGAAGGCGTCTGAGCCGTCTGGCACACAGCCGGCGGGGGAAGCCAACGACCGGGTGTAGAGGGGCTCGCCAACCCGGTCAAAAAATCCATCCAAGAGCCGCCAACCGGGGTCCTGTTCCTTCTCGTGGTCACATTATGGTCAGCAAAAAGGGGACCCGTCATGATCCACGCCATGATAGACTCTGGAGCTACCAACAATTTCATCGATAGAGAGTATGCCGACTCTCTGGGATTACAATATCATGATTTCAAGAATGCCCGTGTGGTGCAAGCCATAGACGGCCGTCCCCTCAAGACGGGCCCCGTAAGTCAGTGGTCGGAACCCACCAGGATGTGGATAAGGGAACATATGGAAGAGATTTCCTTCTTTGTTACCGAGGTTCCCCATTTCCCTGTGATTTTGGGAATTCCATGGCTGACTCTCCACGACCCTAACATCTCCTGGTCCAACAGAGAACTGCAGTTTGCTTCACCGTACTGCCAAAACCATTGCCTCGTAGCCAAGGTATGCCATGCCACAGACACCGAGCCCATCATCACCTTGCCAAAGAAGTACTCCGAGTATTGGGATGTATTCAATGAGAAAGAAGCCGAAAAATTACCCCCACATAGACCTTATGACTGTGCCATTGACTTGGTGGAGGGGGCCCCGATCCCGCGAGGGCATCTCTACTCCCTGACTGAACCAGAGCAAGAAGCTCTCAGGGAATTCCTAGAGACAAACCTTCGCAAGGGATTCATCAGACCCTCTCAATCCCCAGCCGCCTCCCCAGTGATGTTTGTGAAGAAGAAGTCAGGGGAACTACGCTTGGTGGTGGACTACAGAGCATTGAACAATATCACCAAGCGGAACAGCTATCCCCTGCCTTTAATCTCGGATCTACTGGATCGGCTTCGAGGAGCCAAGGTTTACACCAAGCTGGATCTTCGGGGGGCTTACAACTTAGTTCGCATCAGGGAAGGGGACGAGTGGAAGACCGCCTTCCAGACCAAATTCGGATTATTTGAGTCCCGAGTTATGAATTTCGGTTTATGCGGAGCCCCCGCAACGTTCCAGCATTTTGTCAATGACATTTTTCAGGACTATCTAGACAGGTTCTTGATAATCTACCTGGACGATTTTTTGGTGTTTTCCAGATCACAATCAGAACATGAGAACCACGTCAAAATGGTGTTACAACGATTGCGGGATCATGGACTTTATGCCAAGCTGGAAAAATGCGCTTTTGATCTACAAGAGGTAGATTTCCTTGGTTACCGCATCTCGCCTCTAGGGCTTTCCATGGATCCAGCCAAAGTTTCAGCAGTATTGGAATGGCGGGCGCCAACTAACAAGAAAGAGGTGCAGCGTTTCTTGGGGTTCGCGAACTACTACCGCAAGTTCATTCCAGATTTTGCCCGCTGGTCCGACCCCATCACTAGCTGCATCCGTGGAAAGCAGCCTTTCCGCTGGACTGATCAAGCAGAGAAAGGGTTCCAGCAACTAAAGAAACTATTCACCTCCCAGCCAATTCTACAGCACCCAAATCCTGGAACCCCTTTTGTGGTGCAAGCGGACGCCTCTGATGTGGCAATTGGGGCTGTACTCTTACAACCGGTGGGAGATCACCTCCACCCCTGTGCCTTTTATTCTCGTCAACTAACCACACCAGAGAGGAATTACACCATTTGGGAAAAAGAACTACTGGCCATAAAGGCAGCCTTTGAAACTTGGAGACATTGGCTAGAAGGGGCCAAATTTCCCATTGAAGTCCACACTGATCATCGTAATCTAGAACATCTAAGAACTGCCCGCAAACTAAATCAGAGGCAGCAACGTTGGGCTTTATTCTTTGAACGTTTCAACTTCCAGATCCATTATGTGACCCCAGCCCAAACCAAGCAAGCAGACGCCCTGTCACGTAAACCGGAATACGCTGCAGGACGCAAGGAGACCTTTGAATCCCAACTGCTACAACCTGAGAACTTTGCCACGCTCACGGTGGGGAACACCAAATCCCTTCCCATTGGTTCAACTTCCCCTACTCCAGGACCCATCTGTGCTCAAGAAATCAGGGCTAGTCAGCAAGCAGATGCCTGGGCGCAGGACCAACTTCGCCAAGGTCTGCATTTTCCCTTTTCGCTTAAAGATGGGCTGCTCTGCTATAGAAATCATGTCTATATCCCACCCGGACCGGGCAGGGAAAAAGCGCTTCGTCTGTGTCATGACTGCAAACCAGCAGGGCATTTCGGACTATTTAAAACTATGCATTTGATCCTAAGGGATTTTTGGTGGCCCAAGATCCGCAAGGATGTGGAAAAATATGTCAACACCTGCCCAGTATGCCAGCGCTCCAAGATACGAAGGGAGAAGCCCTCAGGGCTTTTACACCCCCTTCCTACCCCATCTCGCCCATGGGAAATAATTTCCGCGGATTTCATCACTGACCTACCACCTTCCTGTGGGTTCACCACGATCTTAGTGGTGGTGGACCTATTCACCAAGTTAGCCCATTTCATTCCCTGCGAAGGCCTCCCCACGGCCAAGGAAACTGCGGATTTATTTCTTCAACATGTCTTCAGACTACATGGATTGCCCAAGAGTTTAGTCACAGACCGTGGATCTCAATTCACCTCTCGTTTTTGGAAGGCACTACAAAAACTATTGGGCATAGACTCTCGCTTATCTTCAGCTCATCATCCCCAAACAGATGGGCAAACGGAGCGCACCAATGCCACTTTGGAGCAGTATCTTCGCTGTTATGTAAACTATCAACAGGACAATTGGGCTTCTCTGTTACCACTGTCTGAGTTTGCCTACAACAATGGAGTTCAAGCTTCTACAAAAGAAACGCCGTTCTTTGCAAACTACGGCTTCCATCCACGTTTCTTTCCCCCTGTCATTGAAACTTCAGAGGTTCCCGCAGCAGAGGATTGGCTGCAGGAACTCACAGCGGTGCAACAACTTCTGCTCCAGCAACTGGACCAAGCCAAGGAGGACTATAAACGCCACGCTGACAAACATCGCCAGCCGGGCCCCGAAATCAAGGTAGGAGATCGGGTTTTCCTGTCCACTCGCTTTCTGCCCTCCCACCGCCCTTGCCGGAAGTTAGATGCCCGTTTCATTGGCCCCTATCCAGTGGTGGCGCAATTAAACCCCGTGACTTTCAAACTCCAACTTCCGCGTTCAATGCGCATTCACCCAGTGTTTCACCGTTCCCTGCTCCTTCCGGCGGATGGTGTGCGTCCTGATACAGACCAACCGGCCCCCCCTCCTGTTTTGATGAATGGGGAGGAGGAGTTCGAGGTTGAGGACATTTTGGATTCTCGCTTTCACCGCCGCCGCCTACAATATCTCATTGACTGGGTGGGTTTTGGCCCTGAAGAACGCTCTTGGGAAGACGCCTCCACAGTCCATGCTCCTGATCTAACCCGTCGCTTTCATCAGACCTATCCCGCCAAGCCGCGACCTCGCGCCTCGGGGAGAGGGCCCCAGTTTGGGAGGGGCCTTGAGGAGGGGGATAGTGTGATGACTCATGGGCCTTGTAGTCCTGCTCAGGACATTGTAATTCCTGATGAAGATGAAAACTTGGGTTTTTTACCTTCCCAGTCTGAACTGGATTCCTCTCAGCCAGATCTTTCCCAGGCAGATCTGGGAACCTTGCACCTGCAAGAAAGTTGTCTCCCAGAAGTATGTCAAACAAGCCCAGAGCCTACTTCTCCCGTATTCTTGCGCCGGGAGTTTTGTAAACAACAGAGAAGTTTAGATTCAGCTTCGCGCAGGAGTGCGAGGATTGCAGCTAAGAATGTGGCCAATTAAGACTGTTTCTCGTGAGAATCTTTGGGGAGTCTCACATCTGGTCTCAGAGTTAGCTTTCGGTTCTGATTCCCAGAGAACTGCTTCGGCGGGAAACTAGACTCTATTTAGGTGTTTTACCCGCGTAGTAACTTCGCGGAGTCAATTCGTCAGCCTACGGAGCGAGTTGTGTCTGGACAGCGCGCTCCGGTTCAAGCCTCGCTCCTGCTCAAGCCTTGCCTTGCTATCCAGCCTTCGCCTTGCTTCCCAGCCTTTGTTTATCTACGGACTTTGCCTTGTTTCCCAGGATCAATCCTTGCCTTGTTCCACGGATTTATCAAGTTATTCCACGGACCTTGTTCTTGTTCTTAGTTACCTTGTTCCACGTTCAAGCCTTGTTTCAAGTATCAAGTTATTTCCTAGCCTCGCTCAAGTTTCATGGACTAAAGGACCTTGTCATCTCCCCTCACTTTGCTTGGCAAAGTGAGTGTTTCGGTTATTGGATTACAACTTTGGACCTTAATATTTCTTATTGGACATTGCTTTTTTGGACTAATTCTGACCTTTCCTGAAAGGTCTAATTCTGGACTATTTTCTACACTTGTTTTTATTAACTTTATATATTCCTACAATAAAGATATTAGATAGATTCTGGCCTCTGTGTATGGTTATTGGTGCTCTGCAGCCTGGGTCGTGACAGAAATAATATATTCATATCTATCCAGACATCTCTCTTTATATAGACACTAGCTGTGCCCGGCAACGCGTTGCTGTGGCAAAGTGGTGGTGGTATTGGTTAAAAATTGTTGTGTAATTTTTATTTGACTTTATTTGCATTTTTATTAATTTTATTGTAAGTTATATTTTTATTTATTATATTTTATTATTTTCTTGTATTATTTTTTAGTTATTTTCTGTTATTCTAGTATTTTATTGTATTAATTTTTTAGTGTTTTTAATTATTTTTTATTGGGTTGCTAGGAGACCAAGTTGGAGGAGCTTAGCCTTCTAACTGGCAGCAATTGGATAAAAGCAATTATTCCTCTCTCTCTGATTAGGACTTTATTTTTCTTTTCTTTTTGTTGTATCAACCTAGAGGCGTGGATGATGGGTTGTGTCGTCAAATTTCGAGGTTGGGGGGCCTGTAGTTTTGTTGTTTTGTGGGTCGCCATGATGCCATCACTCTTTTATATACAGTAGAGTCTCACTTATCCAAGCCTCACTTATCCAAGCGTCTGGATAATCCAAGCCATTTTTGTAGTTAATGTTTTCAATATATCATGATATTTTGGTGCTAAAGTCGTAAATACAGTAATTACAACATAACATTACTGCGTATTGAATTACTTTTTCTGTCAAATTTGTTGTCTAACATGATGTTTTGGTGCTTAATTTGTAAAATCATAACCTAATTTGATGTTTAATAGGCTTTTCCTTAACCCCTCCTTATTATCCAAGATATTCGCTTATCCAAGCTTCTGCTGGCCTGTTTAGCTTGGATAAGTGAGACTCTACTGTATATAGATTTGCAGAGACTTGTAAACATATGAGGGTAAATTCATATATAAAAATAATGTATATGTATGGCTACAAATACACAGGTACATGGATCTATATGTATAAAGGATTTGCAAAGACCTGCAAACATATGAGGGGAAATTCATATATAAAATTAATGTATAGAAATAGATATACATATAAAGGTACAGAGAGACTGCAAAAAATTGCAAGGGGTTAATGCCTATATATCTGTAGGAGAGTTTAACAAATATTTCAGGGGAAAATGCTTTCATAAGATTAATGAATATATATTTTTCTTCTTCCTGACTTGAAAAGGTGTCTTTCTCTTTTCAAAACATTCCTTTGATTAAGAGCGAGGGAGGCTTTGCAAAAGTAAACACACTGACAAGGGAGGAGAAGAGAGAAATAGATCACATATTGCAAGCAATAGCCTGCAGGCTCCGTGCGACCTTGACCTTGACCTGATTATAAGCTGCGGGAGGCTTTTTCAGCTCATAAATAAGGGCTAAAAAACTCAGCTTATCTTTGAGTATATACGGTAAGTTTACAAGTTAGACCACAGTGTTCTAAAAGGATATGGTGGAAAGACTGGGGATTCATCTGAATTTTAATCTATGGCTAGCATCCTGTTAGTATCATACACAGTTGAAACTAAAAGTTATACCACATATTCATTTATGTATTTGATAATGGGAGATGGAGGAAATCAGCACCTCCACCTGCTTTTACTCTCTTCATGAACCACTTATCTGTTTTCTGGTTGATGCCCCTTCCAATGGCAATTCAGTGGCCATGGTGGGACTGAGGGCAACCAGCCCACCAGCACTTTTACTGAAGACACCCAGAGGAAGAAAAAGACACCCTCTTAGATCTTCCAGAGGTCCAAAAGAGTTGCATCATCTTCCTGTGGAGAGCTGCAGGAAAAGAGCTACCTAGCTGCCTGATCTTCATCCTCCCCGTTCTCCTCTGATCATGAGGAGGAGTCTCAAGGCAGAAAATTGATAGGCAGGGACAAAATATGATGACAGTAGGAACAAGATGCAATTCTCCTTGGCATAATTTATAATCCACTGTGCCATACTAGATCTCAGTCAGTGCTATAAATTGATCTGAACCAATTTTATAGCACTCTCTCCTTATCTTCCAGGGGATACGCTTCAAGGCATTCAGTGGACACCTGAAATCACAAAAAGTACCAAACCCTATATATGTTAATTTTTTCATACACACACACACACACACACTGTCCAAATTGTTTCCAACCCTAAATCAAATCTATCACAGGATTTTCTTGACAAGATTTGCTCAGAAGAGGTTTACCATTGCCCTCTTTTAAAGTTGCAAGAGGAGACTTGTGCAACATCACCTAGTGAGTTTCATGGCCAGACAGGGATTTCAACTCTGGTCTCCAGGATCATAGTCCAATAAACCCACTACACCTGTGATAAAGTAGGTGTTATTGTTGTTGTTGTCATCGTCATCATCATCACCACCAGCTCCATAAATGGGATCCTAAGTGGCTCACACTTAAAAAGAAATACAATTAAAATTTAAAATTAAAAACATGCAAAAGAAGTAAGATATAACAATAACTAATAGTAAGATGGAGCCCCGGCTGCGAAGTGTGTTAAAGCACTGAGCTGTTGAACTTGCAGACCGAAAGGTCCCAGGTTCAAACCCCGGGAGCGGCGTGAGCGCCCGCTGTTAGCTCCAGCTTCTGCCAACCTAGCAGTTCGAAAACATGCCAATGTGAGTAGATCAATAGATACCGCTCCGGCGGGAAGGTAACAGCGCTCCATGCAGTCATGCCAGGCACATGACCTTGGAGGTGTCTACGGACAATTCCGGCTCTTCGGCTTAGAAATGGAGATGAGCACCAACCCCCAGAGTCAGACATGACTGGGCTTAATGTCAGGGGAAACCTAATAGTAAGATAGAACAATTATAACAATATACTGTCATGAAATGTTATGTGAATGTGTGCACTCTCTCTATCTCTCTCTCAAAATTTGTTATTGTACCATAATATTTTTGGATTGCAATTACCCATAGGTAAACTGAAACCATAGAAAACAAAATTGTAGATAGTGGGGGACTACTGTCCTGGTTTTCACATGTATGTTTAGTTTTTCCATGAAGATCTATCTGGTTATAGATTTCTCTGTGTTTTCTAAAACATAGTGTGACTAAATTTAGAGATCTGGACCACCTTCATGCTGTTGCTCAATGGAGCAGGACACCTCACATTAGGGGATGATCCATCTTGCTTGTTGCTCAAATTGCAGACTGCCTCCAGTTCTGCTTACATGCGAGATACAATGCAAAATATTTTCGTTTCCTTTCAAAAATGCATTGTTCCTCCTCTGCCCACCTCCACCTATCTCTGTTCAACCCTCTAACGATACACAACATGTTTCCTAAAACAGAGTTACAAACCTACAGTTAAATCTGAAAAGGAAGATGTCCTCTAACTGGTGAGCAATTTTCATAATCTCTAGTATTGAAGGCATCCCAAAGAGTTGCACCTGCAGATGTAAGCAGATCTAGCAGATCTTTAACCAAAGCATCATTAAATCATTATATAGTATACAAAATATTTTCTTCCCTGGAGAAAGCTGGACAAGAGCCAGGGAAAGATGTTATATGGAGATCTATAGGAACACACACCTGCATGCATGCATGCGCAGACACACACACACACACACACATAATTATATAGGCAGGAAAGAAAGCCTTATTACTGGGTAAAACCACCAGCTCACCTGCACTTGCTAATTGCTCTGTTTGTGTAAGAATGGAAATCTCCTCATCAGCGAGGGAATATTTTTCTCCCCAAGAGACTTGCAAAGACATCGTTGTCTGTGATCTGTCATCTGTGACAGGCATCAGGAACAGTTTGCCAGCAGTGTATCAGGAAGGCTTACAATGGCTTATAATTTGCCTCCCCCTCCCCACTTTTTCATAAACTAGTATGTCAGCCACATTTTTATACTTGCACAAAACTTTGAAATCAAAAAGTACAAATGACTGATTTCCCATTTTTACCTTCCTATAGCACTTTTCCCTTCTTGAATCTGAAAGGACCGGGCTGTGGTTCAGGCTGGTTAGCAGCCAGCTGCAATAAATCACTCTGACCAAGAGGTCATGAGTTCAAGGCCAGCCCTGGGTGAGCACCAGAAAATTAAAATAAAATATAGCCCCTGCTCGTTGCTTACCTAAGCAACCTGAAAGATAGTTGCATCTATCAAGTAGGAAATTTAGGTACCACTTATATGTGGGGAGGGTAATTTATGACACCATAAAAATCATCCAGCCACCATTGGAATGAGGAGGTGCCATCGCAGTGGATGATGAAACAGCTGCTTCCCCTGTGACCGGAATCAAGCATACCCTCAGGAAGCTGGAAGCTGGAGAAGGTTTAAATTGCCTCTGCGTCTGTCTCTGTCTCTGTTATATGGCATTGAATGTTTGCCTTATATGTGTACAATGTGATCTGCCCTGAGTCCTCTTCGGGGTGAGAAGGGCAGAATATAAATACTGTAAATAAATAAATAAATAAAATATTTCCAGTTCATACCTGGTCAGTGTGGTAGTGGGCCTGGGCACTGTGAATCTAAAATGTTTTCATTCATAGGAATAATAATTGCATCTCACACACAGAAGATTACTATATGATGTTCTAAAACAGTGGTTCTCAACCGGTGGATCCCCAGGTGTTTTGGCTTACAACTCCCAGAAATCCCAGCCAGTTTACCAGCTGTTAAGATTTCTGGGAGTTGAAGGCCAAAACATCTGGGGACCCATGGGTTGAAAACCACTGTTCTAAAAGCATGTTCCGGAATTGCAAACCCAGAACATGCTGTGATAGCCCATCTTGACATTACACTTTTTTGCAGAAAGAGCTTTCAATTTAGCATATCAGCTCATAGAAAACTCCTCCCAACCTTTGCATTGCCACTCATTGGCCATCCCCCCCTTTTTTTTACTAGAAGAACAATACCATTCTGAGATTTGACTCATTCTCATGAGAACCCCCTATTTCGTGGCTTCATTACTGAGTGATTTTGCAGTTTGTGAAGGCAAACCCTCTCCAAACAAATTTTACCAATAAAACCCCATTTTTGGAGAACCAGAATGATATGGTTGTCACGCCCGTCAGTTGGGGTTCTAAACTTGCAACCCCCTTTCCTTAGAAGCTTTACCCTCTGGTACCCAAAACAAACTGTCTCTTTAACAAAGAAAATATTTATATAAAGGTATTTACAAATACAGCAGAATCCTTGGATTTTTTCGGTTGCTTCCACACGATGAATGCTGCTGCTGCTCAGTCAGTCATCTCCGACTCTTTGTGACCGCATGGACCAGTCCACACCAGAGCTCCCTGTCAGCCGTCACCACCCCCAGTTCCTTCAAGGTCAACCCAGTCACTTCAAGGATACCATCCATCCATCTTGCCCTTGGTCGGCCCCTCTTCCTTTTTCCTTCCATTTTCCCCAGCATCGTGATCTTTTCCAAGCTTTCCTGTCTCCTCATGATGTGGCCAAAATACTTCAGCTTTGCCTCTAATATCCTTCCCTCCAGTGAGCAGCCGGGCATTATTTCCTGGAGGATGGACTGGTTGGATCTTCTTGGGGTCCAAGGCACTCTCAGGATTTTCCTCCAGCACCAGAGTTCAAAAGCGTCTATCTTCCTTCGCTCAGCCTTCCTTATGGTCCAGCTCTCGCATCCATAGGTTACTATGGGGTATACCATTGCTTTCACTATGCGGACCTTCGTTGCCAGTGTGATGTCTCTGCTCTTCACTGTTTTGTCAAGGTTGGCCATTGCTCTCCTCCCAAGAAGTAAACATCTTCTGATTTCCTGTCAGCAGTCTGCATCTGCAGTGATCTTCACGCCTAGAAATATAAAGTCTGTCACTGCCTCCACATTTTCTCCTTCTATTTGCCAGTTATCAATAGGTGTAGTTGCCATGATCTTGGTTTTCTTGACATTTAACTGCAACCCAGAAGTCTTTATCTTCAGCAAGATGCCACAGTCTTGTTCTCCAGACGTTGCAGCAATAATACACCGCCGGCAACTCCAACTTGGACAAGTCAGCTCCAGCAACTCCAGCTCAGCATTCAACCTCAAGCTCCAACCTCAAACCTCAAGCTCCAACCTCCAACCTCAATTAGTAGTACTCCATCTCTAACAGGTAGCTTGATTGCTGCTGGCCGTACAGTGTTTGGTCATGATCCTTACAATCACTTACCTATTTTCACTTAAGAAATGATATAAAACTCTGACAATGGTGGTATGAGTGCTGGCCTGTGACTCTGGAGATCAGGGTTTGAATCCTTGCTTGGCCATTCCAAGGTTGACCTTAAGCAAGTAATACCTCGTCACATGGGGCTTTTGTGGCATCCTAGGATGTTTCCTTGCAAGTCCAGTGATGGATCGGCACATTGACCATCACACGATGTTGCTAAGCCCTGCCCACAACCAGAGGGAAAGCATTGTACAACACTTCCCTCGCAACACGGAAGGCTTCCTGTATTGTGTTAGTTCCAATGGAGCCAGCCTGGATCCGCACAGCTTCTATGAAGCTTCCCCCATGCGTTGGGGAAATATCATCACAAGGGAGCAGCATGTGGGGTGACAGATTGGCCCTGCTGCCCCCCACTTTGCTCATGAAGCCAGGCACTTCCTCTGGCTAATGTAATAAGGTCCTATACTCCTTCAGCCTCTGAGGAAGGCAAAGGCAAGCCCCCTCTGAACAAATCTTGCCAAGGAAACTCTGAGATAAAGCTGCCTTGGGGTCGCTGCAAGTTGGAAATAACTTGAAGCATACAACTTCTAGTAATACTACTACTATTCTATTAGGAATAACCAATAGGATTAAGGCCATCATTTTTTCAGCCCTACTACATCATGTCAGTAACAATGGGAAAACCACACTGCCCAGTGTGTCATGTCTCTGTTATGAAGCCATAATATCCTGTCAGTAAAGACTTTCTGTATATATTTCAGATTTCAATATTAATGTCAAAAATACGTAGGATGGTTTTACATAGGATTTGTGCTACATTAGAACAGTAAAGACAATATCACTTAAGTAAAATAGACATTAAATATTAAATAACCAAAAAAATAAGTGCCAAAAGAAGGGGAGATCTCTTTATTATTGATGCTAGCACTGGAACAACAAGAAAAATAAATGCAGATGAGAGATTCAGAGAGAGGTAGGGCTGTATTACTTTAGAGTAATGTTAGATGGTCACAGGGAGAGTAATAGAGGAACTGGGACTTGACATGCTCCCAGTAACATCATTAAGGATGCATCTAATATTAAATTAGGTTTAGAACTAGTTTCAACAAATCACATTTTCCCCTGTTTTGGAAAAGAACTTTTTCTCTGAGAGTACAATTTCTGAGAGTGGTAGTTCATCCACCGACAATAATTGCTGACACACTGACTGGGTTCATTAAACCACAGCATTACATAAAATAATGCCATATCTTGCAAATGAATTCATCTCTTTAACAAAGCAGAGGAGAAGGCTGGCCTTTCTCACAAGTACAGTAGAGTTTCACTTATCCAAGACTCACTTATCCAAGTTTCTGGATTATCCAAGCCATTTTTGTAGTCAATATTTTCAATATATCGTGATATTTTGATGCTAAATTCGTAAAAACAGTAATTACAACATAACATTACTGCATATTGAACTACTTTTTCTGTCAAATTTGTTGTATAACATGATGTTTTGGTGCTTAATTTGTAAAACCATAACCTAATTTGATGTTTAATAGGCTTTTCCTTATTCCCTCCTTATTATCCAAGATATTCGCTTATCCAAGCTTCTGGTGGCCCGTTTAGCTTGGATAAGTGAGGCTCTACTGTATATGGACTACCTTGAATCTCTGGAAAGTCTGCTGGAAAGTATCAGTAGTTTTTCCCTAAGGACTTGGTCATTTTCAGCTCTACCTGACTGGCACTGAGGGCCCTTCCACATAGCCATTTATCTCAGAATATCAAGGCAGAATAACCCAGAATATCTCTTTTGAACTGGGTGATCTCAGTCCACACTGCCATATATCCCAGTTCAAAGCAGATAATATGGGGTTTTATACAGCTGTGTGGAAGGGGCCTATGTTCACTGAACTTGGTCCCTTTCTGCATGCAAAACAAGTGCTCTCCTGCTGAGCTATGACTTCAGACTGTCTTAAAACACTGTAAAAGTGAGGAATGTATAAATAATAAGCTAACATGAACCTAGTCTATATGACTGCACAATTTCATTGCTGCCGTATTACCGAAATAATTCACACTGTAACATACATATTCATTGCATCGTGCATGTCTCTATACTTATTTTATATTTAATCAAGAGCAACTGAATCTCAGGAACAATGTTCTGGGTATTCAGCAACCACAGCATTACATTTTGAATATGGATCCCCCATCTCTGAGTCCTACACTGGATTCCTATGAAGAGAAAGAAGTGGCAGCTGTGTTTTTTGTTTGCTATTGCTAGTGTGTGCAATAAACATTTTATGACATAAACCGAAACTACTTTGGGATAGGATTCAGCGTCTCTTCAGGACCTTGCATAACCCGTTTGAAGTTAAATCGTGAAGTGGATTCACTATCCCACTAACTGTGAAGCTACTAGGCACCAAAGGGAGAAAGCATCAGCTTGAACAAACAATATATACTATATGCCGCATCATAGAGAGTTGGAAGAGACCACACAGGCTATCCAGTCCAACCCCCTGCCATGCAGGAAAACCACAATCAAAGCATCCCCAACAGATGGCCACCCAACCTCTGTTTAAAAACCTTCAGAGTTTGGCTGTAAAGCACAGTGTTTGGGAACATTACCAAGGTGAAATGAACCACCTAAACTGAGCTCTACAGACCAATGGATACTCCACCGAAGACATCAAAGGAGCTGCAAGACCAAGAACAAACCATGAGAGTAAAGACAAAGATCCACCCAGAGTAAAAGTTTTCTTACCATCCATCAAGAGAACCACTGACCACATAGGGAAGCTGATGAAGAAATACAACCTACAAACTATCCAGAGGCCCACTAATAAAATCAAAGGACAAGGAGATTCTGCAGGAGTCTACCGTATACCATGCAGCTGTGGACAAGTCTACGTAGGGACCACCAAACGCAGCATTGCCCAAACACAAATCGAGGAACATGAAAGGCACTGCAGACTAACTCAACCAGAGATGTCAGCCATAGCAGAGCACTTGAGGAACCAACCTGAAAACAGCATATTATTTGAGAACACAGAAATGCTGGACCACTCTAACAACCACTATGTCAGAGTACACAGAGAAGCAATTGAAACCCACAAGCATGTGGACAATTTCAACAGAATGAGGAAACCATGAAAATGAATAACATCTGGCTACGACTTAAAAACTCTAAAACCAGGACAGTAAATAAAGAGCAAGACTAAAAAAAAAGAAAGAAATTCCAGACAGGAAACAATCAGGACCAGCTAACACACACCCCATTCAAGTACTGGGATTCCCCCAGGCAGTAAACAGCTAGACCTTGAAACTGAAATGCTATTCAATGTTAATCAAGATGGCCAATTGCAACATTCACAATTGCGTCAGGCAGACAAGAGGTTTTCTCTCCCACCCTGGACATTCCACAGATATATAAACCTCACTTGCCTAGTTTCCAACAGACCTCACAACCTCTGAGGATGCCTGCCATAGATATGGGCCAAATGACAGGAGAGAGTGCTTCTGGAACATGGCCTTACAGCCCAGAAAACTCACATTAACCCATTACCTTTTTTGATAAGACTACTCATATTCCCAACCAGCAGAACTAGTAGTGGTTGTCCTGTAGTGTAGCTCACGTTCATTGGAAAACGAGCCTCCTTCAAACAGCATTCGGGCTTTCAACCCACCGGCTTAATTTGATTAAGCTTCCTTTCTAATGTGAATAACAAAGTGGCCCCCTTTAAGCGTGAGAAATGCTTTGGGAAATGAGCCATCCAATGCACTGCTTTGTTAGTCCTTAATGGAAAAATGGTCTCGGTGACTACATTATTGGAATCTTGATAACATTTGTGCATAGGCAAATGCATTTGGCTGGAGATTGTTCCGCACTTAGTGCAGAAGCTGGAGCTTGCTAAGCCCAGGCAATACATAGTGGGTTTTTAAGAGATGTAATTAAGAAGCCAATTAGGTGTTGTGAATAATGATTGCACAAGACTAACTTCCAAAATTAAGGAAATTGTGCTTCCATGCAGGTATATGAAGGCGGCAATTAGATAAACATAGGAATGAACAAAGCTATTGCCATTCCTTGTCGTTCAACCATACATCCAGTCTGGTCAATTTCTACATTAGTCTGTAATTGATGTGTTTGTGTGTGTGTTTACATGTGAGCCTTCAAGCCACCTGTTCACTTATGGTGACTCCATGAATTTCATAGGGATTATTTTAGAAAAGTAATAATCAGAGATGGGTTTCAGGGTTGTTGTGAGTTTTTCAGGATGTATGGCCATGTTCCAGAAGCATTTTCTCCTGACGTTTTGCCCACATCTATGGCAGGCATCCTCAGAGGTTGTGAGGTACAGTAGAGTCTCACTTATCCAAGCTAAATGGGCCAGCAGAACCTTGGATAAGTGAATATCTTGGATAATAAGGAGTTAAGGAAAAGCCTATTAAACATCAAATTAGGTTATGATTTTACAAATTAAGCACCAAAACATCATGTTATACAACAAATTTGACAGAAAAAGTAATTCAATACACAGTAATGTTATGTTGTAATTACTGTATTTACGAATTTAGCACCAAAATATTATGAGATATTGAAAACGTTGACTACAAAAATGCCTTGGATAATCCAGAACCTTGGATAAGCAAGTCTTGGATAAGTGAGACTCTACTATATAGAGAGATGAGTTTGCCAGTTCCTTCCTCTCATTTGCGACTGATAGTGGTCTCCCATTCAAGTACTAACCAGAATTAACATACTTAGTCTCTAAGATCAAATGGGACCTAGTGCCTTTAGAGTAGTATTAAGTCTCTAAAAACCTAAAACAGCACCTGGAGAGAGTCTAAACTGTGTGAGAGGGTTGTTAATTAATATCACATCCATTATTATTTATTTTCCTAGATAAATGCTTTTTTTTTCGTGCAAATGTTCCTGAAATGCATTTTCCTATACAGCTTTATTACATGCATTTTATAGGCCATTTTGCAGATCAAAACTGCATTTAAATTCAGGACATGAACAATGTGAAGGATAACGACCCATACACACACACTAGACTCCAAATAAGAATTAAGTCAGTTCTGTTTAAAATGCAGACTAAAGGAAATTCTCTGCTATCTCTAAGTTAAGGTCTATGTGGCGTGCACTTTCCTGGCTGTCTTTTGTTCAGTCATGATCGCAAGAAAAGCAATATTCTGCAATTCAGAGTATGTCCATGCTAGTTCCTAGGTCAAGCCTCAATCCACCGGACCATTAGTAACTCATTTGCGGATAGGAGCAAAGTTTAAGCAGCCCAGCATGGTAGTTGGTGAGAGGGAAGCTTTACATTGTCTCAGTTCTGCCTATAATATTGTTAGGACAATGTGATTACACAAAACCTGAAGTATTTTGTATTGCTATTGTGCAGCTCTCGGGACTAAGGTACATTTCTTGTATGCAGACTCCTTTTATGAGTTTCATTGATGTCAGCCAATAATAATGCCCCACAGCTGAGTAATGCAATGTCATTTGAATATTATAGAAGAGTGAGGATATTTATTTGGCAAATTCATAGTGAATATTATTGAGTTATCTTACCCAGGTTGAGCCTTTAGGTGATCCATTATCTCTTACAGAGGTTATTATCATGTTCCTTTAACAACAAAAAACAAAACTGTATGTTCAAAACAATTATTTTAATAAGTAACAAGAAGATGTACCCTTTATAAGGAAATGCTGAGTGCAGGAATGGATCCATGGATGCAATTGCCTGATAGCATGATGAAAATTTGACATTGTTGCGTTCAGAGGCCTTCAATTTCTGGAACAAATAACACAAATTCGTATCATCCAAACTTGGGAGTTTACCTGAATATCACCACTATCAGAGTGGCCTTGCCTTGCCATTCAAACTTGAATTTTGGATTGACTGAATTGGCTGGTAGGTCCACAATTCAAAATGCTGGGTCCAAAATTAAAGGTTTTAAGGGAACTGCTCCTGGTACTGCAGAAGCTATCTAAGTCTGAATCTACACTGCCCAAAATCCCGTTTCTAATCCCAGATTATCTGCTTTGAACAAGATTATATGGAAGTGTTGTCTCATGTAATCCAATTCAAAGCTGATTATCTAGGATAAGATACTGGGTGATATTATTATTATTATTATTATTATTATTATTATTATTATTATTATTATTATTATTTATACCTTGCTTTATCACTTCTGCAGGAGACACAAAGTGGCTATATGGGTTATATAACAGTGTAGATCCAGCTTAAGATGTTAAAACCTATACTCAAAATAAGTTCAGTATCTTGGATAGCTCCTGGAGAATCAAAGAATTGGAAGAGATGAGGGCCATCCAGTATAACCCCTGCCTTGCAGGAAAACATAGTCAAAGCACTCCTGACAGATGGTCATCCAGCCTTTGCTTTAAAATCTCCAGAGAAGGAGATTTTCTGCCACACTCCGAGGCAGCATACTCCACTGCTGAACATCTCTTACCATCAGGTAGTTCTTCCTTTTCAAGCAATTTGAATCCATTGCTTGGTGTCCTAATCTCTAGAACAGTAGAAAACAAGCTTTCTCCCCTCTCAAATTGAAATCCTTTCTAATATTTATACATAGCTATGTCCCCTCTCAGCCTTCTTTTATCTAAACATACCCAGCTCCCTAAGCTTGGCTAAGGGCTTGGCTTCCAGACTTTTGACCATTTTGGTTGCCCTTTTCTGGATACATTCCATTCTGTCACTCTCCTTCTTGAATTATGGTGTCCAGAATTGGACACAGTATTCCAGATGAGGTCTGGCCAAAGCACAATACCATGTGAGGCCTGATCAAAGTATAATCCCACATTTTACACATTATGTGAAAATGTGGAGGAGTTATGGAAAACCTCAACATGGAAAGTCTAAAAGTTAGCTAGTTACTGACTTGATGGGGTGGGGGTGCGACGATCAGTGAGCTATATGTTTATCCAGGAAATAACAAAGCCCAGCCTGGGCTAAAAAGTGGGTCTTTCAATAATATATATGAGAGTTTGATGAAAGTTTGCCTCTTCAAGCCTTCTGCTTGTGTGGTACACACTTCCATGAGCAAGCTTCCTCAAGGGATCTCTTAGAAGACCCTGTCACACAGTTTTTGAATTATTAACTCCAGAACATAAATTTCACATCATATACTTCCATATTCAGATGTTATATATGACTGTGTGCTTTCTGTACTGTCGGGAAATTTATGTTTCTAAGTCCATATTTCAAAAATTGGGTGACAGGGCATGTCAGCAGACCTAGTAAAAGTGGTTCATCCATTTGCTTTGCTTTTAACTTCTTTCTGGAAAGCTTGTAAAACAAGTGTTTCATTCACTCCCCTCCACCCTAGTTCAAAATAATGACAGGCATTAATTTCTCACTCTGTCCAAATTTTCTTCCCATGCCTTTCATCTCGCTCACCTCACAGAAGGGGTATATTTTTATTTTAAAAAATCCGGAGGATAATCATGGCTCAGAATATAAAATATATTGTTGCATTTACCCAACTTCTTCAAGAGATGAGAAGCAGTAAAGATACCCCCATTTGGTTTCCTTTGGAAGGAGGTTACTAGAGCTTTGGGGTGCAAGATCTAAGTGGTCAAGAGAGCAAAGGGTCAGTTGGGTTGACATTTAGGCTGAGCCCAAAATCTATCCCAGCCAAATGAATCTGAAGCCAGATCAATTCAATTAGTCTACTCTGCTTAGAACTAGTTGACCAATTTAGGGCACTGACAAATATCCTCACCCTGACCCAATGTCTCAAGGCATCCCTGATGGCTAACTGACTGGGTGGGCACAACTGAGACTAGCTAATAATATTCTTTGTTCCCCTGCCTAGTTATTCATGCCTCATCCATAATCCAGAAAGAAATGTCAGGAAGAAGAGAGCATTTAAATTAATGAAAGTTACTTGATTCATCCCAGCAAACTGGCAGCGTAATCTGCATGTCACTACATGTGATAGATGGCACATCATGCTGAGGCAGAGAGGTTTAAGTGGAACTCAGCCAAACCATTTTTTTTCCTAGGCACAGACCTGCCGGCATCCAATACGTTCAATTCCTTCCAAGGGCCTTTCTTAATAATAATAATAATAAACTTTATTTATACCCCGCCACCATCTCCCCGTGGGGACTCGGGGCGGCTCACATGGGGCAGCGGCCCAACCAACACAAGGACAAAATATAAACAACATAATACAATCACAATATAAAACAGATAAAACAGTAATGCAATATATCAATTAAAACAACAATATAGGATAAAAAATTACATCATATACAAATTACATTTCTTACCCATCAATCTCTGCTGTCCCACACTGTTTGGCACTCACTGGGGCAAGGTATTCAGAGACTGACCCTTTGGGATAGGCATCTCTTTGCACCAGGTTTAAAAAAAAACTGGTTTACTTATGAATTTTACCTGATTAACCAAATCCCCATGAGTGTCCAATGAAGTTTTTCTGTCTTGAGTGTCCACTGAAGTTTACTGATGGAGCCTGATTTCAAAAATATTTTGCATTTTGGAACTACTCTTCATGATTTACTTTTAAAAAGTTTCAAACTGCCCCTGAAATTCTTTTCTGGCTACGGCCCTGCTAGAGGCCCATTTGTAATACACCGTCAGTTATAATACTGTAATCCCACTGTATCTGCCATGGTTCCATCTGATGGAATCCTGAAATTGGCAATCAAAGGGATATTCAGGAGCATTAGCCACAAAACTCTAGTGCCTCACCAAACTGCAAACCTCAGTATTCAACCATGACAGTTATAGTGGAATTATTGCACTATAATTGTCTGGTGTGAAAGGGTTCCAGGTTTGGCCAGGCAATCGTTGAAGAGGTCCATAGAAAGCATGTCTATGATTGGTCAGGTTCCTTAACATCTAAGTCATCTAATGGAATGAACCAACACTTTCTCTTCTGTTTTAGTTTCAGTTGGAAAAAATATCTTTTGGGATTGCAATTCTCAGAATCCCCAGTTCAGGGCATGCTCTCTAACTGCCCTGGTTTGGCAGGGACAATCCTGATTAATCCTCTATTGTCCCATTTTTTCAGCTATTTTTAAAATGTGTCAGTTAACTCTCTCCTCTACCTTTGTCCTTGGCTGATTTCAATTGCTCCAAACTGAGTTGAAAATGCAAAAGTAGTTTGCTCTTGATTAACTTAGCAATGGGAAGAAAAGAGGCAGGACTTTTAGTCTTCCTTGTAGACTCATACACCCTCTCTTGGCTGGAGCATGCAGGCTGGAGATTTCTGGGATCTGTAGTACAAAAGGTCATTTTTCTGAGCTCTGCTTCAATCAGAAGATAAATGAAATCTACTAGTTATACTCCAGCACCTTGTACATGTAGAAAGGTACCTGCAGGAGGAATTAAACCAGTTTGGATGCAGCACTCCACAGCCTAGTAGTGATGCCAGCCTGACCATGGAGTGCCCTGTGAAGTACCATAGGTGCAGAGGGGAACATACTCATTTCAACCGTTTTGCCAAGATTTTTTTTTTCGTGTCAGGAGCAACCGGAGTTGCTTCTGGAGTGAGAGAATTGGCCGTCTGCAAGGACGTTGCCCAGGGGACGCCCAGATGTTTTTGATGTTTTACCATCCTTGTGGGAGGCCTCTCTCATGTCCCCACATGGAGCTGGAGCTGAAAGAGGGAGCTCATCCACACTCTCCCCGGGTGGGATTCGAACCTGGCAGCCTTCAGGTCAGCAACCCAACCTTCAAGTCATGAGGCTTTTATCCCCTAGGCCACCAAGGTATTAGAAAAGGCTCAGGCAGGGGGCAACAGGGGAGAAATTGCTCATTCCACCCCTCCTCCAGTCTAAAAATATCTAGTTAGCTCACCTTAGGGCAAGGCCTGGATTGAAGACCACAAAGTCCAAAGAGTTTGTAGGAAAAGTATACATGTTTGCTTATTAAGTCCAAACTATATATAAAAATAAGCAGGGTAGGTGAAGAACGCACTATTGTCTGCTGTTCTCTTTTGAGATTCCTACATGTTTAGGCATCACAAATCTGACCTCATAGGATGCTAGAACAGATCAGCATAGTTGTTCTTTGTATAATATTATCCCATAAATAGTGCTTTCAAAATACAGATGAGGGGGAAAACAACAAGGGGAAATTTGGAATGCCACTGCATTGAAACGGCATCATCCGATAGGCAGCATTTACACTCATTATCACACTAACCACCTAATCAGATGGATGCAGCAGAAGGAGGCAGCAATCAGCTTCACCACGAGGTAGAGAATCCGGCACCCCACACCTCACATTGCCCTCATTGCCCACCTTGCTGAAAGGGTGATCCCATGGCGGGAAGTGTAGAGTGTGTGTGGTGCACCCGGCTTCCACATAGATTGGGCAACACGGGAAGCCTCCTGTCTTCTCAGGGTGGTGGCAGCATGCCAGTTCTGCCCATCTGCACCCATGGAGCTGGCACAATGTCATTTGTTGAGAGCCGGCCAGCTTCGGCTGCCAAATTTAGTCCTGTGTGATGAGGTCGTCAATGTGTGATAATGAGTTTGGACACTGAATTCTGGAAGCAGCAAACAGAAAATTCTGCTCTGTTAACTAGGTGAGAACTATCATGAACCTACCAGAGCTGCGATGAGCAACCTATAGCTCTGGGTAGAACTTTCCCATGTGATGGCTAATGAAACTGCAATGAAACTCTTGGGCTCTCATCTGGCCCTGCAGGAGCCCCCGATGGCGTAGTGGACTAAAGCCTCGTGACTTGAAGATTGGGTTGCTGACCTGAAAGCTGCCAGGTTCGAATCCCACCCAGGAAGAGTGCGGATGAGCTCCGTCTATCAGCTCCAGCTCCATGCAGGGAAATGAAAGAAGCCTCCCACAAGGATGGTAAAAACATCAAAACATCCAGGCATCCCCTGGGCAACGTCCTTGCAGACAGCCAATTCTCTCACTCCAGAAGCAACTCAAGTTGCTCCTGACATGAAAAAATAATCTGGCCCTGCATATTCTTTCTACCCTGTTTCCCCGAAAATAAGACATCCCCAAAAAATAAGACCTAGTAGAAGTTTTGCTGAATTGATAAATATAAGGCCTCCCCTGAAAGTAAGACCTAGCGAAGTTTTTGTTTGGAAGCATGCCCAGTGCCTGCCAAACAGAACACCAGATAATGCAGGATTGGTAAATGTACATACCAGTTGTACATGGAAATAATGGTAGTAACAAGAAATTCTTGATAGGATTCAGTTTGTCTGGTTATACTGGTTTGTGATGACAACTACTGTACAGTATATAATAAATGTTTATTTTTTTGTTCAACAATAAATGTGAATTTTTCTTCATGGAAAAATAAGACATTCCCTGAAAATAAGACCTAGCACATCTTTGGGAGCAAAAATTAATATAAGACACTGTCTTATTTTCGGGGAAACACGGTAGCCATCCAGCCCTGGAGAACAGAAGGAGGATGGGCCATGTGAGAATTCTCTTTATGGGATAAAAACCTGCTGCAAACAAGGCCATGACAAGGACAGTTTCAATCCATATCCTTCTCACCAGAACTTGAAAAATGTACATGTTAGAACCACAGCTCCCAGAATTCCCCAGCTAGCAAGGCTACTTCTCCAAGCTATGCTTTGTACTGCCAAAGTTATGCATCGCTTTTTCATTCTGCGCCGGAAAGGAGCTCTGAACGCACACAGTTTTTGCAGAGCTGACTGTGCTAAGCCTCAAATGAATGGCACATAGCTCAAGGGCCCCATGGTGTCTGACAATAGTGTTCATCTAAGCCCTTCAAGGACAATTTTGATGAGACCAACTGAGGGACAACAGATATGAAGAATAAAGCATCCAATCACATAAGATGCCCGCCTTTCAAAGGCAGTCTTTGCTGAATCCCTGTATGGACACAGAAACATCCATTATTGGTTTTTGATGAATCTCAGAAGTGCTAGCTGAAGGCCTTCTTCTTTCTCTTAGTGACATGAAATGGATTCTGCTGAAGGCTCCTGACTAGATAATATTAACTACTGCTGATGTGTCTGCTTTCTAGTGGGATTTACTAGTGCATTTGTCTTAATTATTAATGTAAACTCGAACTTAAGAAGAATACATATTTTATTAACCATGAAAAATTGGGGGGAATTCCTTTGGCAGCTCTCCATTCATCGCAAGTTGTTCAAATAATTTTGAATTAAAAATCTACATTTCCCATCTCAATGGCTGAGAACTGTGCTGTCAGATTTCTGCCCGCCTGTTCCTTTGTAGGAGAAAGAAGAAGGCTGTAAAGACAACAGAGAAGCAAACTGGTTACAGATGAGGGGTGCCCAATTTACTCTGGGGTCCCTTCGCCTAAGCCAATTTCTCTCACACACTTAGATACCATTTCCTCCAATTTTATACTATTCAGAAACTCAAAAGAAGGACATGGAGACAACAAGTCTGTTCAGTCTCTTTTCTATTTCATCAGAATCTGGTAGAATAATGTGAAATACAACTGCAAAATATTCCGTTTAGCTACCACCAAAGCTTGGGAGAGTTACTTCTTTGGTCTACACCTTTCTCAGCTAGAAATTCTCAACTTTTCTGTCTATCATGGCTGATAGATGCTCACAGAATAATCTTCCATATGCTACAGGACTGGCCCCATCACTGGGCAGAATCAAATGTCCACCTCAAGCCACAGATGCTGGGAAGAAATGACAAAGGGAAACAAATTGTGTTTCCCAAGTTTTGCATATCTTAAAGGAGTCCATTATACTCAGTTGCAGCAGGAAATGATGTCTCAGCAACAGTGGGAAACAAAATTTCAGTTGCTTGTGTGGTGTGTTTTGTATGGAAGAGGCACTATCTGTCAAGTAGCAACAAGTCTTGGTTCAGTCACTGTCAACAGTTTAAAAAGAGGAAGCAGTTTGAGGACCAAGTTGGCTGTGATGTGAGCAAGATAATTGATCAGAACATCCATGATTTTGTTTCCAAGGTGTAATGGCTACGTTCAGGATAGAGCCTTGGAAAAAGGATCCAGAAATCAAAAACTGCAAATGCAGTCCTACTGTTTAGCACAGCAAGCTAATTGTTTCTGCCAGTTGCATTTTTAAAAAGTGTTTTTCCAAAAATCTAGAGTCCAGAGGGCTGTGTTACTGGGGAAGTTTAAATCTTCATAGTTTTCCCGATCTCAATCCCCATTACTAACTTTGTAAGAGCCAGCATGAAGTAGTGTCTTGAGTGCTGGACTGGGCTCTGTGAGATTACAGTTCAAATTTCTGATCAGTTATGAAAACCCATTAGGTGACCCTGGGCACGTCAAGCTCTCTCAGAGCCTTTCCACACAGCCATATAACCCAGAATATCAAGGCAGAAAATCTCACAATATCTACTTTGAACTGGGTTATCTGAGTCCACACAGCCATATATTCCAGGTGAAAGCAGATAATGTGGGATTTTATTCAACTCTGTGAAAGGGGCTTCTGCCAAAGAGGAAAGCAGTGGCAAACTACCTCTGAACAAATCTTGTCAAGAAGACTCTAAAATGGCCATACAGCCCGGAAAACATACAACAACCCTGAGATCCCAGCCATGGAAGCCTTCAACACAGACTCCACAATAAATCACTAAATGGCACAAGTTGACTCAAAAGTCCTAATAACAAGAACAACAACATAGAAGATATATTTAGTAATCAAATAAGTAAATGTAAAGGTTTTCCCTGACATTAAGTCTAATGTCCAACTCTGCGGGTTGGTGCTCATCTCCATTTCTAAGCCGAAGAGCCGGCATTGTCCATAGACACCTCCAAGGTCACGTAGCCGGCATGACTGCATGGAGTGCTGTTACCTTCCCGCTGGAGCGGTACCTATTGATCTACTCACATTTGCATTTTTTTAAACTGCTAGGTTGGTAGAAGCAGGTGCTCACCCCGCTCCCTGGGTTCAAATCGGCGACCTTTCGGTCAGTAAGTTCAGCAGCTCAGTGGTTTAATCCACTGCACCACTATGGCCTCCCAGTAATAAAACAGATATCCTGATATCACATCAGCATTGTTCCTTGTGGCCATCACCATATCATAATTAAGCATTCTGGAATAAGTATTTTCTCTCCTCTATTTTTAGTTTATCTGCTGTTAAGCAACTTCCCTAGTTGCAACTAGTTACTCTGGACTCTTAAAAATAGTGTGAACTTCACTATACAGCTATAAATCCAGTAAGAAAAGGATGAAGTGTTGCAATGTTGCAAAGTAAGAAAAGGATGAAGTGTTGCAAGATGACCCATCTATTATTCACTGTTGTAGAAATGCATCAAAACAGTAGAAATTCAGAATTCCCCCCCCCCCAAAAAAAATGGGAACACAATTGGCCAGGAAGAAAAATGACTGAATCAACTTCCATGCCCAGGCCAGTACTATCATCAGACAGAACGAAGCTGCTGCCCCAGAAGAGCAGATTTCAAGTGCCATGCGAGGGCAGAAAACTAGTTACTGTTTGTTTCATTCCTTTATTTTTACTAGAAGGAGTACTAGAAGGAGTAAGAAAGAAGGAGATATGCTTGTGGGATTTTCTGCTTCTGCTGCCAAAATAACCTGCCTGGCTTTGCTTGCTATATTCTTTGACCAGAGTGTCACTTTCTGCCATGCTTCAGGAAGTTACAGCTCTTGGGCCAGCCCTGCCTCAAACATTATGTTGTGCATACTTGCTGTAGATCATTCATTGTGAAAGACAATGGCATGAAAACAGAGCATTACTCTACTGCCGAGCAATTACTTTCCATGAAAGTTTAATGGTGACAAGGACACCATTACTTTAAGCTTTCCCCAAAGAATCAGCTGCACCTTTAATTATGCATTCAATGGCTGGGAAGGATTAAACTTTGTATGCTGGAACAGTATAAAGACTGTACCGATAAATCCACCAAGCAAACATCAGCATTTAGCTTTCAACAGTTGTGGTGTTAGCAAGGCCGCTGTTTACCACATTTACCTGTTTTGTGTTCCATGACATGAGAGTGTGACTTGCCTTTTATATTATGTCTCCTTTATATACAGTATGATATACAGGGGGTGAAATTCCTTTGCCATCTTTCTTCTAGCATAGTTTTCAGGGCACTGATCTGATCAATAGCTGGAATCAGAGCTTTTTCATGGCTTTTCAACAATTATTATTATTATTATTATTATTATTATTATTATTATGGGTTGCAACAGCTAGCATTATCAATGCTAGTTCAGGAATATGGGAAGTTGTAATCTAAAGATCAACTTGACTAAACTGTGACTAAACTTTTCTTAGATACCACTCAGTGGACCACCCTGGATCAATGCACAGGGGATAGCCCTGACGGGGACAGTGCATCACCACAGTCACACTTATGTAATCATGCAAATGCTCCATCCCCAATCATAGACCAGGAGCAACAGGAACATCCATGGGAGAGTAATGGGCTCTCGGATGTATCTCAATGGATTGTCATTGATGAATGCACTGGGGATGTTGAGGAGGAGGACAACACTTTACACCTACATGATTCACTTCAACAGGAACACTCTTCAGGGGACATACACACTGTCTTGCACAAAAGGGACCCTGTCAATCCTCAAAGGAAACAGGTCTTGGTAGTAGGTGACTCCCTCCTTAGAGGAACGGAAGCCATCATTTCCAGACCGGATGGGATGGCTCGAGAAACATGCTGCCTCCCGGGGGCAAAAATACACCATATCACTCAGAGGCTCAGCAGGCTCCTAAAGCCCCATCACCCTCCCCACCTTATGTTGATTCATGTAGGTACCAATGACACCGCTAGGCATACTTTTCAAAAGATCACAAATGATTTTCGAGCTCTGGGAACAAAGCTAAAACTGTATAATGTACATGTGATCTTTTCATCCCTCCTCCCTGTTGTAGGACACGGCTCTACAAGGGCCAGAAAAATAGTACAGGTCAATAACTGGCTCAGAAAATGGTGTCAAGAGGAGCATTTTGGCTTCCTTGACCATGGTCTACTCTTCCAAGAGGATGGACTACTGGCAAGCGATGGGGTGCATCTCACACAAGTAGGAAAACATCTTTTTGCACACAGACTCACAAACCTCATCAGGCGCACTTTAAACTAGATCCACTGGGGGAGGGGAACAACAGCCTGGCGAACACTATATTACCCACGACCACAGGGAACCGCCAAAAGGCTAAACGGAGGGCTGCACAAACACAGCAAGGACCAAGTACAGAGAGCACAATAATCCCAAATAAACAGTTCGAGGGGAGGTCACAGGGGCTTACATGTCTTTACACTAATGCTCAGAGCATGGGAAATAAGCAAGACGAACTCCAACTCCTAGCACAGCACCACACATACGATGTCATAGGCATCACTGAAACCTGGTGGGATGACTCCCATCACTGGAATTTAACCATTGAGGGCTATAACCTCTTTCACAGAAATAGAACAAAGGGGAGAGGAGGGGGAGTAGCTTTATATGTCAAAAACAGTTACGTTGCAGAAGAAATGCAAGACTGTAATCCGGGAAACCAGCTTGAAAGCATCTGGATAAGAATCAAGGGAACCGGGACTCAAAAAGATCTTGTCGTGGGTGTCTACTACAGACCTCCGAGTCAGGATGAAGGACTTGATGAAGCCTTCTGTCAACAGCTGACCAAACAGGCACAAAGAAGAGATATAGTAGTCATGGGCGATTTCAATTATCCCGATATCTGCTGGAAAACAAACTCAGCCAAGAGTACAAAGTCCAACAAATTCCTCACTTGCCTTGCAGATAATTTTATGGTCCAGAAGGTAGAAGAGGCAACAAGGGGATCAGCAACTCTTGATCTAATCTTAACAAATGTGGAAGACCTGATCAATACAGTTGAAGTAGTTGGATCCTTAGGGGCAAGTGACCATGTGCTCCTGCAGTTTGCAATACAAAGGAATGCTGAAACTAAGACAAGTCAAACACGCATTCTGGACTTTAAGAGAGCTGACTTCCAAAAAATGAAGGAATTACTGAGCGGCATTCCATGGATGCCGATATTAAAAAACAAGGGAGTTAAGGATGGATGGGAGTTTTTCAAAAGTGAAATACTCAAGGCGCAAATGCAAACAGTGCCAACAAAGAAGAAAAATAAGACAAGTGCAAAGAAGCCAGAATGGATGTCCAAAGAACTTCTAACTGAGCTAAAGCTCAAAAGTGACATGCACAAGAAGTGGAAAAGGGGAGAAATCACCAAAGAAGAATTCAAACGTATAGCCAACACCTGTAGGGAAAAGGTTCGCAAGGCTAAAGCGCAAAATGAGCTCAGGCTTGCCAGGGACATAAAAAACAACAAAAAAGGCTTTTTTGCTTACGTTGGTAGAAAAAGGAAGAAAAAGGAGGCGATAGGGCCATTGCAAGGAGAAGATGGGGTGATGGCGACAGGGGACAGGGAAAAGGCAGAACTACTTAATGCCTTCTTTGCCTCGGTCTTCTCAGAAAAAGAAAGCCATCTTCAACCTCAGCAACACGGAATGGACGAAGGATTGGGGGAAATCCAACCCCAAATAGGGAAACAAGTTGTCCAGGAACACTTGGGCTCTCTAAACGAATTCAAGTCCCCAGGGCCAGATCAGCTACACCCAAGAGTACTGAAGGAACTAGCGGAAGTTATTTCAGAACCACTGGCAATTATCTTCGAGAGTTCTTGGAGAACGGGAGAAGTCCCAGCAGATTGGAGGAGGGCGAATGTGGTCCCTATCTTCAAGAAGGGAAAAAAGAACGACCCAAACAATTACCGTCCGGTCAGCCTCACATCAATACCAGGCAAAATTCTGGAAAAGATCATTAAGGAAGTGGTCTGCGAACACTTAGAAACAAATGCGGTCATTGCTAATAGTCAACACGGATTTACCAAAAACAAGTCATGCCAGACTAATCTGATCTCTTTTTTCGATAGAGTTACGAGTTGGGTCGATACAGGGAATGCTGTGGATGTAGCGTACCTGGATTTCAGTAAGGCCTTCGACAAAGTCCCCCACGACCTTCTGGCAAACAAACTAGTAAAATGTGGGCTAGACAAAACTACGGTTAGGTGGATCTGTAATTGGCTAAGCGAACGAACCCAAAGGGTGCTCACCAATGCGTCATCTTCATCATGGAAAGAAGTGACAAGTGGAGTGCCGCAGGGCTCCGTCCTGGGCCCGGTTCTGTTCAACATCTTTATTAACGACTTAGACGAAGGGTTAGAAGGCACGATCATCAAGTTTGCAGACGACACAAAACTGGGAGGGATAGCCAACACTCCAGAAGACAGGAGCAGAATTCAAAACGATCTTGACAGACTAGAGAGATGGGCCAAAACTAACAAAATGAAGTTCAACAGGGACAAATGCAAGATACTTCACTTCGGCAGAAAAAATGGAAATCAAAGATACAGAATGGGGGACGCCTGGCTTGACAGCAGTGTGTGCGAAAAAGACCTTGGAGTCCTCGTGGACAACAAGTTAAACATGAGCCAACAATGTGATGCGGCTGCTAAAAAAGCCAATGGGATTCTGGCCTGCATCAATAGGGGAATAGCGTCTAGATCCAGGGAAGTTATGCTCCCCCTCTATTCTGCCTTGGTCAGACCACACCTGGAATACTGTGTCCAATTTTGGGCACCACAGTTGAAGGGAGATGTTGACAAGCTGGAAAGCGTCCAGAGGAGGGCGACTAAAATGATTAAGGGTCTGGAGAACAAGCCCTATGAGGAGCGGCTTAAAGAGCTGGGCATGTTTAGCCTGCAGAAGAGAAGGCTGAGAGGAGACATGATAGCCATGTACAAATATGTGAAGGGAAGTCATAGGGAAGAGGGAGCAAGCTTGTTTTCTGCTGCCCTGCAGACTAGGACACGGAACAATGGCTTCAAACTACAGGGAAGGAGATTCCACCTGAACATCAGGAAGAACTTCCTCACTGTGAGAGCTGTTCGACAGTGGAACTCTCTCCCCGGGGCCGTGGTGGAGGCTCCTTCCTTGGAGGCTTTTAAGCAGAGGCTGGATGGCCATCTGTCAGGGGTGCTTTGAATGCGATTTCCTGCTTCTTAGCAGGGGGTTGGACTAGATGGCCCATGTGGTCTCTTCCAACTCTACTATTCTATGATTCTATGATTCTATGACATTTATCCATCCAAAGCTATATTCTTTCATAGCTGAATGTCTACTGACTATTATCCTATAGTGGGTGGGATTAATGAAAGAGGCAGCCCCATGTCTGCATATCCTCAGGGTTCAAGTCACTCTCTCTTAACCTCACAGGAAGGCCACAGCAAACTGACGCTTTCCAATAAACTCCTGTGGTAAGTTCACTTTAGGGTTACTGAAGTTGGAAACAACTTGAAGGCACACAGCTACAAACACAGCATCATATCATGCAGATTATTGGTCCTGACCTTCAAAAGGACCCAGGTGTTTATTCTTTCTTCACAAGTCATTCCTATTAGTCACACTTTGTAGTTCCATCAAAAGCCCAAGAGTTTTGTAAAACGTTTCGCTTGCCTCAGGAGCCTGTATGATCTATGAAAATGTTCAGAAATGCTGAATAGTTGAAATCTTGGCTATCATCCCATGAAACAAGAAGCCAAGCTTTCTGGCTCTTCCTTCACTGCTTGTTTAAAGGGCCAGTCATCCTAGGTTTATAATTCCTTAATTCACTGTAACTCATTTGGACAGGTTACAGATAAAAGACTGAAGATGCATGCATGTGGTTTGACACCACTTTAACTGCTATGGTTCAATACTATGGGATCTTGGGATTCGTCGTTTGGTGAGGCACCAACACTCTTTGGAAGAGAAATCTTGTAAAAATTACAACTCCCTTGATTCTATGGCATTGAACCATAGCAACTGAGGTGGTATCAAATTGCATAAAATCTATAGTGTAGATGAGCCCCATAATTGAAAGCAATGAGCAAGAGTGGTAGACAAAAAAAGTCTTTTCCAAGCCTTGCTCAAATCTTCAAATCATGGGCTTCCTTCTTACTTTGATTAAATCAAATTCTGGCCCAGCTTTCGGGCAAAACAATTGTGAAAGTCCCAGATACAATAATCAATCTTCTGGCAATGCCTTTGTTAGTATTTGTAGCTGTGGGAAAAAGAGCCTTTTCTGAAATTACACAGTAGTACCAGCCTGCCTAACACTGATGTCCTCCAGAGGTGTTGGTTAGCAACTTCCACCATAACCAGGCATCATGTTTCAAACTGCAATTTTCTTTTCATAGCACAACAGAATGTTGACTGAAAAGCATGGAAATTGTAGCCTAATTGTAGCCCCTTACAAAGAGGCTTCAGATAGACATTTGTCTTGAAGTGTTGGAGTTCAGGAGCTGACAAAAGGCCTATGCCAGGGTGAACAACTTCAGCAGGTCCAAAATCAAACAATGTTCAGCAATTAGGATCCTCCTTTCAAGTTATGATTAAAGAGCAGATCTATCACTTCACTGACATGGGGTCCTTCCAGATAGCTTCACCTTATAGCAAGTTCAACCACAAAGCTGTCAGTTCTGGTAAATGCTCCCCTGCCATCCTAACATGTCCATTTGTAGTGGATTTTAGAAATCTGCAAGATGGACGGGAGACATGACTCTCTGAGATGTGCTGGACCTTATAAGCATTGATGTGGATATCTGAATGTGCTTACATGCAGATTTTTTTTGTCATTATCTCTCCTCACCCTCCTTTTGCCTTTACTTATCTCCTCTTGAACTTTTGGGGTCACTTGCTTGCCTTGATGATGCTCCATGTATAAATTCAAGCTCTGTTTAATTTCATAAACATCAGAACAAAAGAATGGTTGCAGTTCTCATGGGAATTGCTTTCCATTTGTGATTCCATTTAGCCACCTATGTGTTTACATTTGTTTACAGTTCTCATCAGCTGTTTCAGGATTTTAAAATGCAGACATGCACTGGAGCAGTGCACACCAGCTTATAGGGATGAAGTCACATGTTTTCCTTGAGTGTAGAGATATACAGTTATTCAATTATATGCATTTTTCGGCCAAAATCGGGTTTTAAGTGCACCCTTTTAACACGTGTTTTTTGGCTGTTAATATAATCTAGCGTGCATTTTCAGCAAACATCATTTAGCCGCCACACCTTTTATCCTGGTTCCTTCCACATATTAGGACCTGTGTAGAAAGGCCCATGAAAGCCATTGCTGAAAATTGTTCCTCATACCCATTTTTCACCCTCAGAAAACCTGTCATACGGATGTGGTATTATTATACCTTATTAGGGGGGGATGACGACAGAGTAATTACTCTGTTTTTCATGAGGTCTTTTGCATTACTTTTAATTGGAACTTTCACGTTCTATCCCTATTTTCCCTTGACTACCTTGTTTAAAAAAAGAAAATAATCCCAAACAATACAATTAGGATAACGTATCAGAGCAAAAAAAAAAACCGGTAAATATTATTGTCTTTCTTACCTTCCATATAAATTCATCCAACTAGGGATGATTTACACCCTAAATCCAATTTGAGGGATTTCTGGCCAGCTGCATTTCTGAAAGCCTACAATCTGGAGAGACTCACTTTAGAACTTTTCTGAAGTGTTGGAACATCTGTGAAGAAACCTCTATATTTCTAAAGCAAAAAATGAATGGCTGTATTTCACGGGATGTGCAAAGGGAATGTATTTCTGAAACATCTGTGTCTCTCTCCACCATACTCCCTCATCCAACTGAATACAAAATACAAGTAGTTTGGTTGAAGGAATAATCTCTAGCTAAAGGATTCCGATGCACTCCTTCTTAGGACACCAAAGCTGAAAAAGGAATTGGAGTAGCTCTAGAGAAGCTGGTAAATAAAGTGGCAGGGTCGGTTTGGTTTTTGGATTTTGCTTTGGGAGATTACTAGCTAAGCCTCTTTCCTAAAAACGCCAGCTAAACTCTTTTCTGTCCATGGCAAATACATGCTCCTTCTTACTCAATGGAATTGACTACTACGGTTTGCTTCACTTACAGCCCTTTTCCCCCTCCAAGCCAGCATCGTTTTGTGTGTAGAAAACCAAACAGTGCATTCACTTAGTATTAATCTTCACTTTCCAACAAAGGTTATAGTTCTCCCAACGGATGCAAATCTGAAGAAACCATAAAATTTACAAAGAGGAAACCGCATGGAGCTCCTCAATACTAAACACAAGATAAAACCTGAATACAACTGCTTCTTCAAAATAATAAGCACAAAGCACTGTAAAGATTGTGACAGGGCTGAACAGGCTTGAAGAGAAGAGGACTCCTTGTTGTCCCTTTGCTATTATTTAATGTCTCCGTCTCACCTCCTTTTAAGGGTGTTATGAGGATGTAACCAACCATGTTGCTTATTTGGACTTCTTCAGGTCAGTAACAAGATGGAGAAAACATCAATAAGGTCACGAAAAAGTATTCTGGGGACCTTTGGCAAGTTCTTTTCAATACAGCCCTTCCTTTACCAATACTTAACAGATACACTAATTTTATTTTAGGGTTTTGGGGAACAATGTTCTTTTGGGAACAATCATAAAATAATAGAGTTGGAAGAGACCACATTGGCCATTTAGTCCAACCCCCTTCCATGCAAGAAAAGCACAAAGTACCCCTGACAGATGGCCATCCAGCCTCTGTTTTAAAGCTTCCAAAAAAGGAGTTTCCACCACAATCCAAGGCAGAGTTCCACTGTTGAATAGCTTGTACAGTCAGGAAGTTCTTCCTAATGTTCAAGATGTTTTAAACTTTGTTTGTATTTCAAATACATACTTGTACCCTTGGTTCGCTTCTGACACAATAAATAAAATACCAGTTTAATTGCCATGGCTCAAAGGTATGGAATCCTATGATTAGTAATTTGGTGAGTCACCAAAAGGATAAACACCTTGTAAAATTACAACTCCCAGGATTCCATAACATTGAGCCATAGCAGTTGAAGTGGTGTCACGATACATTAACCCTGCAGTGTAGATGCACCCCAAGAGCCAGGAACAGCAGAAAGTAAGCTTGGTCCATCTTCTATGTGACATAACATGTATGTAAAGAGGTATTTCATGCCACCCGCCTGTCTTCTTATGCCAGGCTAAATCTACCCACTTGATTTTAGTATTTTTGTCTTTTGATGGAGAGACACAAGAAAATCCTCAATCTCAACACTTTGAAAAACTATATGTCTACTATACCATCTGCTTTCTGTCAACTGGTACAGTCTGATGCTCTCAAATGAAGTGTTGAAGATTCAGTTGGCAGTCTGGTTGTGGCTATAAAGGGAATTGGAGATGTACCATTTTATCATTTGTCTCAGACAGCAAGACAACTTAGGCTGGATCTGAAGACTCGTCACGTTCTTTTTGGACCCCTAATCTGTCCATCAGATTAAACCTACAGTCTAAACCAGGGGTCCCCAAACTAAGGCCCGGGGGCCAGATGCGGCCCTCCAAGGTCATTAACCTGGCCCCCGCCCTCATTTATAATATAATATTTTTATATCAGTTTTAATAATATATTATATATACATATGATATTGATAATATTATCATGTTATACAATGTAATACTAATAATAATACCATATAATATTAATTACATGTTATATATTACATATAATACTACAGTATAATGGTATAGTTCAATATAGTAATATATAATGCTAATATTGTGCTATGTTAATAATATAATATATTGTATGTACATACAGCTGCACTGAGTCCCCTTTGGGGTGAGAAGGACAGGATATAAATGTAGTAAATAAATTTAGTAAATGAATAAATAATTAATTTTAGACTTAGGCTCGCCCAAAGTTTGAAATGACTTGAAGGCACACAACAACAACAACAATCCTAATTAACTTGACTATCTCATTGGCCCGAAGTAGGCCCACACTTCCTATTGAAATCCTGATAGGTTTATGTTGGTTAAAATTGTTTTCATTTTTAAATATTTTATTGTTCTTTCATTGTTGTTGTTTTGCACTACAAATAAGACATGTGCAGTGGGATTTGTTCGTATTTCTTTTTCAAATGATAATCCAGCCCCTCAACAGTCTGAAGGATTGTGGACCGGCCTCCTGCTTAAAAAGTTTGAGGACCCCTGGTCTAAACAAAGCATTCCAGTAAATAATTTTTACTTATTGCTGTCCAAAACTATACTGCTGTCTGTCATTTGTAGAAAAAAAATACCAGGGTTGCTTTTTAAAGTAGTTTACTCTGTCTCCTGGCTGATTGTATTTTCTGTTTTGTTTTTTAATGTTGCAAAACTTCTGAAATTTTGCTTCAGAATGTAGCTAAAACAAATATGGCTTCATCCAATTCTTTTGACAAGCAGAACTGAATTTATACTAAAAAGGAAAGGAAGCCCATATGGCTAGACAGCTTTCAGGAAGGGGATGAAATAGCAAAGTTATGATAAAAAGAGTGCAGTGCTCCATTAAGCAATAGTTTTTTTTTTCATTTGAAAAGCTGTGCATCGTTTCAGAAGCTCCTGGAAAGCCATGTGGCTGCTGTGACTAGAAGGGCCTTTGCCCAGCTTCAGCTGGTATGTCAGCTACAACCTTTCCTAGGGATGATAGATTTAGCTAATGATTCCTGCTTTAAATGCTTTATGTGCTTCTCAATTATAATGCAATGTGCTCTACTTAGGATTGCCCTTGAGGTGTTTGAAAACTGGGGAATTTTGAGCTCCGAAATTCTAAACATTTTTAGCCAGGGTATCAAAAGCATTGCACAGCCAGGAGTTTGCTGGGGATTGCAATGCTTGTTGCTGTAATAATTCTGGATGAGGATTTTTATCATGTCAGATGCAACTTGAGAACATATTACAAGTAGCTTCTGGTGTGAGAGAATTGTCCATCTACAGAGATGTTGCCCAGGGGACGCCCAGATGTCCCCTGCTGGGGGGCTTCTCTTTTAACCCCACAAGCTAGAGCTGACAGATGGGAGCTCATCTCATCTCATGAATTTGAACTGGCAACCTCCATGTCAGCAACCCAAACTTCAAGTCAGCAGTTCAACCAGCACAAGGGTTTAACCGACTGCGCAACCGCAGCTCTTTGAATTGGGGTTAGGTAAAGGTTTTCCCCTGATGTTAAGTCCAGTCATGACCGACTCTGGAGGTTGGTGCTCATCTCCATTTCTAAGCCGAAGAGCCAGCATTGTCCATAGACATCTCCAGGTCATGTGGAGTGCCGTTACCTTCCCGCCGGAGCTGTACCTATTGATCTACTCAAATTTGCATGTTTTTGAACTGCTAGGTTGGCAAGAGCTGGAGCTAATAGCGGGCGCTCATTCCGCACCCGGAATTTGAACCTGGCACCTTTTGGTCCGCAAGTTCAGCAGCTCAGCGCTTTAACACACTGTGCCACCAGGGGCCCAAATTGGGGTTAAAACATATAAATTGTATTTCTGTTTTTTCCTCCACAAACCTTTCTGACAATTACTGACACCAACTGCAACAATTTACTCCCAACACCCAATGGATATTTTTTCATTCCAAGACATATCAGAACAATAATTCTTTACTCCTCATTTATCTCCCTTTCATGGTTTTTAAGATATATTACTATAGTGTATCAGAGTGCTACGGTGGCACAGTGGGTTGAGTGTCAGATTAGGACTCTGAGAGACATGTGTTAAAGTCCCTACACAGCCATGGAAATCTACTGGACAACCTTGAACAATTCCCACTTTCTTAGCCTAAAAGGAAAGCAGTAGCAAACTCCCTTTGAATACATCTTGGCACGAAAACACTATGGCAGGGTCACAGAAGTCAGAATTGAAAGCATATCATAACAACTACAATAACAACAACACATTGGATCCCCTAGAATGGCCCTTTTGCTTTCTCACTTGAAGAACTTTTAAAAATAAGAAAAATTGCACTTCAAGTCATAGGATCACAGCAACAAATAATGACTTTGTTTCTAAAACAGTGCCCTTGTACACGTCCAAGAAATTCCTCCTCCCATATGAGCTTAACATATATACTCGAGTATAAGCCGACCCGGATATAAGCCGAGGCACCTATTTTTACCACAAAAAAACCTGGGAAAACTTATTGACTTGACTATAAGATGAGGGTGGAAAATGCAGCAGCTATTGGTGCAGTTCAAAAATAAAAATAAAAATAGATACCAATAAAATTACATTAATTGAGGCATCAGTAGGATAAATGTTTTTGAACATTTACATAAAACTGTAATTTAATATAATAATAAGACTTTAATAAAATAAGACTGTCCAACTCTGATTACTTATATACTCAAGTATAAAAGGTAATGGTAAAAGTTTTCCCTGACGTTAAGTCCAGTCATGTCTGACTCTGGTGGTTGGTGCTCATCTCCATTTCTAAGCCGAACAGCCGGCATTGTCCATAGACACCTCCAAGGTCATGTGGCCAGCATGACTGCATGGAGCGCCGTTACCTTCCCGCCGGAGCGGTATCTATTGATCTACTCACATTGGCATGTTTTCGAACTGCTAGATTGGCAGAAACTGGAGCTAACAGCGGCCGCTCACGCCGCTCACGGGGTTTGAACCTGGGACCTTTCGGTCTCCAGCTCAGTGCTTTAACGCACTTCACCACCGGGACTCCTATACTCAAGTATAGGTCAACCCAAATATAAGCCGGCTAGGAACCTCATTCGAGTATAAGTCGAGGGAGACTTTTTCAGCTGCGGCACAAAGGTGATCAGAGAAGGGAGGGTAGAAATTTCTCTTTCCCCATCTCTTTCTCCTGCATTTTTCTGGCACCCTGGCCAGAGCCACTCCAGGTGAAGAGCGATGACCATCAGCCATGTCATATCCAGTGGCTACTGCTATGATAAGAACAAGAGAGGGAGAGTAAGGCTCCAGTGGTGCATAAACAGGTTCAGTATTGCTGGACAAACAGGACTCCTTCTCCTCTATGCAGTGGTGTAGGAGCTGCCAATGAAAACCATCCCAAGGCCAATTTTGAATTTGACACTGCGTATCAGCTCCAGGATATTATGTCCATGTAGAAATACCAATAAGGACATTATCCCACGAGACACAAACACACATTGTTTTTAAATGTTTGTAATCCATTTTTTGAATGGAAAACGACAGATCCCATCCCACGACGCAAGGAGACTTCCTGTCTGTGTGCGTCATGATTCGTTATGTAGTTGTTGAAAACTGTGTCCTAAAAGGGAGGAGGCAGAAAACAATCAGAAATCATCTCAGGAGCCTAGGATGCATTATATTCCATTTCTAGATTGCCAAAAACACATGGGATGGGAGCCGTCAAAATCGCAAATAATATTATTAGGATTTTTCCCAAAGAAAGAAAGAAACCATGCAGGAACAGGTAAAAATAACTTCAGTTCATACTCTCTCTATCCTTTCTGGCTACTTGTCTCCTCCTCGGCAGACTAGGAAAATGCACACTTGCAATCTAGTAGCTGATCCAATCAATTCATCAACACATTCAGAGGCTGTGAAATGAGACAAAGTGTTCAGCTTTAATAAATGAATCTGAACTGGTTCCAACTGTCACAAGACCTCCCAGAGCAGGAATAATGAACTAAGTTGTTTTGTTCTTATTCTGGTTAAGGCTGATGAGAATTGCAGTCAGTGACATCTAGATAGGCTCAGAATGGTAAAGGGTGTAAAATCCAGTAAACACCACAGAATAAAAGATAGGAGCAAAACTAGAACCAGAGCTGGCAGATTCTCAGAAAATCGCTGACCAGCGAGAATTTGAACTCTTGCAATGTCAAAATAAGACATTTTAACAAAAGTGGAGGGGGTGACAATCCACTTGCCCATGGGATAAGGATTAAAAGTGGCTAGCAATGGAGAAACCAGCAAATTCTGAAGACATGTGATAAGTACAGTGTTCCCTCACTTATTGCGGGGGTTAAGTTCCAGGACCACCCGTAATAAGTGAAAATCCACAAAGTAGAGACACCATATTTATTTTAATATTTATACATTACTTTAGTAGTTATTTTAAGTCTTTATCAACCAACTGTGTGCTGATAAATTGGGTCCTTCTCCTCCCATTGCCGCTTGGGCTCCTTTTCTCTCCCTTTGGCTTCTCCTTCCTCCCTTCCTCAGGCTGTAAATTGTAATTTTTTATGATTTATAATACTCTTTTAGAGTTTATTGAAAAGCTGCAGAACAGCGAATCTGCGAAAAGCAAACCGTGAAGTAGTGTAATAAATAACGGAACATTTCAATTGCAACGATAATGGACTAAGTAGAACGATTCCATGATGTTATTCCACACTTACACATAGTATAAGGTCCAAAGTTGATCAGCATGTGCAGTGGGTTGACAGAACTTTATAACAACATCTCAATTGCTGGACTTCTGTAAATCACGCTTGCCTTCATTCCTGGTATGCTTGTAGTTAGTAATCAAAGCCATGTTACTCCAAAAGGCTTTTGGTCCACAAAGGCAGTTTTGAAAGCAGCTTTTTAAATGGTTTTAGAGCTGTTTTCAGTCCTTTTCATTTTGATATTACCTGCATATGCATGGTTTTGCATCAAAACTCTTTCTTGAAATATCCTGGGTTCTCTTCCTTTGTGTCCCTCGTCCACCCTCTCCAATTGAACTCATGACCCATTTAAAATCAAAAATTGCCGTTCACCCATTTCCACTGAGGCCTTTTTAATTATTATTCAAGAATTATAGTCAAAGTGTTAAAAAGCGCTTTAGCAATATTAAACTAGTTAAGCATAGGGATACTTTTCTTTTATTGCTAGCATTCCTCTATTCTTCATTTGATCTCTGTTGAATCTGCTGCCCTGGGAACAGTTGCTGTTTCTTGGCAGTGGTCATTGTATCTCGCTCCAGGATGGCAGAAACACAACCGTAGGGAGATACATTTCATTCCAGGAAAGACTGATTTAATTTAATCTAAATTCCACCTGGAGAGTCCCTTTTATTTCCTGGAGTTCTTTGGGAAAATTACAGAACAGTGAAAATGTCATGTAGAATCCCAAAAAAAAAAAAAAATTAGCAAGTACAAGGGCAAAATCAGATATTTTTTTTCAGTCCATTCATTCCTAAGGAATGGAGCCACAAGTTTTCCCTTGCATGATGGGATATGTAGTCCAATTGCATCTGATTCTGGAGAGCAACATATTCCTTACTCCTACTCATAGAATCATAGAATCATAGAATAGTAGAGTTGGAAGAGACCACATGGGCCATCTAGTCCAACCCCCTGCTAAGAAGCAGGAAATCGCATTCAAAGCACCCCCGACAGATGGCCATCCAGCCTCTGCTTAAAAGCCTCCAAGGAAGGAGCCTCCACCACGGCCCCGGGGAGAGAGTTCCACTGTCGAACAGCCCTCACAGTGAGGAAGTTCTTCCTGATGTTCAGGTGGAATCTCCTTTCCTGTAGTTTGAAGCCATTGTTCCGTGTCCTAGTCTGCAGGGCAGCAGAAAACAAGCTTGCTCCCTCCTCCCTATGACTTCCCCTCACATATTTGTACATGGCTATCATGTCTCCTCTCAGCCTTCTCTTCTGCAGGCTAAACATGCCCAGCTCTTTAAGCCGCTCCTCATAGGGCTTGTTCTCCAGACCCTTAATCATTTTAGTCGCCCTCCTCTGGACGCTTTCCAGCTTGTCAACATCTCCCTTCAACTGTGGTGCCCAAAATTGGACACAGTATTCCAGGTGTGGTCTGACCAAGGCAGAATAGAGGGGGAGCATAACTTCCCTGGATCTAGACGCTATTCCCCTCTTGATGCAGGCCAGAATCCCGTTGGCTTTTTTAGCAGCCGCATCACATTGTTGGCTCATGTTTAACTTGTTGTCCACGAGGACTCCAAGGTCTTTTTCGCACACACTGCTGTCAAGCCAGGCGTCCCCCATTCTGTATCTTTGATTTCCATTTTTTCTGCCGAAGTGAAGTATCTTGCATTTGTCCCTGTTGAACTTCATTTTGTTAGTTTTGGCCCATCTCTCTAGTCTGTCAAGATCGTTTTGAATTCTGCTCCTGTCTTCTGGAGTGTTAGCTATCCCTCCCAGTTTTGTGTCGTCTGCAAACTTGATGATCGTGCCTTCTAACCCTTCGTCTAAGTCGTTAATAAAGATGTTGAACAGAACCGGGCCCAGGACGGAGCCCTGCGGCACTCCACTTGTCACTTCTTTCCATGATGAAGACGACGCATTGGTGAGCACCCTTTGGGTTCGTTCGCTTAGCCAATTACAGATCCACCTAACCGTAGTTTTGTCTAGCCCACATTTTACTAGTTTGTTTGCCAAAAGGTCGTGGGGGACTTTGTCGAAGGCCTTACTGAAATCCAGGTACGCTACGTCCACAGCATTCCCTGTATCGACCCAACTCGTAACTCTATCGAAAAAAGAGATCAGATTTGTCTGGCATGACTTGTTTTTGGTAAATCCGTGTTGACTATTAGCAATGACCGCATTTGTTTCTAAGTGTTCGCAGACCACTTCCTTAATGATCTTTTCCAGAATTTTGCCTGGTATTGATGTGAGGCTGACCGGACGGTAATTGTTTGGGTCGTTCTTTTTTCCCTTCTTGAAGCTAGGGACCACATTCGCCCTCCTCCAATCTGCTGGGACTTCTCCCGTTCTCCAAGAACTCTCGAAGATAATTGCCAGTGGTTCTGAAATAACTTCCGCTAGTTCCTTCAGTACTCTTGGGTGTAGCTGATCTGGCCCTGGGGACTTGAATTCGTTTAGAGAGGCCAAGTGTTCCTGGACAACTTGTTTCCCTATTTGGGGTTGGATTTCCCCCAATCCTTCGTCCATTCCGTGTTGCTGAGGTTGAAGATGGCTTTCTTTTTCTGAGAAGACCGAGGCAAAGAAGGCATTAAGTAGTTCTGCCTTTTCCCTGTCCCCTGTCGCCATCACCCCATCTTCTCCTTGCAATGGCCCTATCGCCTCCTTTTTCTTCCTTTTTCTACCAACGTAAGCAAAAAAGCCTTTTTTGTTGTTTTTTATGTCCCTGGCAAGCCTGAGCTCATTTTGCGCTTTAGCCTTGCGAACCTTTTCCCTACAGGTGTTGGCTATACGTTTGAATTCTTCTTTGGTGATTTCTCCCCTTTTCCACTTCTTGTGCATGTCACTTTTGAGCTTTAGCTCAGTTAGAAGTTCTTTGGACATCCATTCTGGCTTCTTTGCACTTGTCTTATTTTTCTTCTTTGTTGGCACTGTTTGCATTTGCGCCTTGAGTATTTCACTTTTGAAAAACTCCCATCCATCCTTAACTCCCTTGTTTTTTAATATCGGCGTCCATGGAATGCCGCTCAGTAATTCCTTCATTTTTTGGAAGTCAGCTCTCTTAAAGTCCAGAATGCGTGTTTGACTTGTCTTAGTTTCAGCATTCCTTTGTATTGCAAACTTCAGGAGCACATGGTCACTTGCCCCTAAGGATCCAACCACTTCAACTGTATTGATCAGGTCTTCCACATTTGTTAAGATTAGATCAAGAGTTGCTGATCCCCTTGTTGCCTCTTCTACCTTCTGGACCATAAAATTATCTGCAAGGCAAGTGAGGAATTTGTTGGACTTTGTACTCTTGGCTGAGTTTGTTTTCCAGCAGATATCGGGATAATTGAAATCGCCCATGACTACTATATCTCTTCTTTGTGCCTGTTTGGTCAGCTGTTGACAGAAGGCTTCATCAAGTCCTTCATCCTGACTCGGAGGTCTGTAGTAGACACCCACGACAAGATCTTTTTGAGTCCCGGTTCCCTTGATTCTTATCCAGATGCTTTCAAGCTGGTTTCCCGGATTACAGTCTTGCATTTCTTCTGCAACGTAACTGTTTTTGACATATAAAGCTACTCCCCCTCCTCTCCCCTTTGTTCTACTCTAATGGGAAATGGGATGGTTGACTATCAGTAGAACTAGAGCCAAAACCGGGGTACTTACAGTAAGAGGAGGCAGACAGTTGTATACATTAGCATGAAACATTAAAAAGGATATGCCCCCTTTGAAATATCACAATGATACTAACCATGAGGTGTATCTACATGAGGCAGGTCAATCCAGGCATTTGTGTCCCATAACTGGCCCAAAAATAACATGTACTTGCTGAATCTGGGACCATATGTCCAGTCAATCCAAGACATCCCCTTCCTCGAACATCGCCTTGTTTGTCTTTTGCCAAAATCACTCAACACAGGATGATGGTGATATGCAGCGAACATGTTCCTGAAAGATGGTCATCTAAACTCTGTTTAAAGACCTCCACAAATAAAAAGTCCATTGCTTTTTGAGTCAGTCTATTCCACAATTTAATACTCATGTTTTGGTGGAATATTTCTTCTGATTTGACTCCCATGGTTCATGTTCTAAGCTGGCTCAACACTGTAGAATTAATGCAGTTTGACACCAGCTTAATTGCTATGCTATGGAATCCTGGGAGTTGTAGTTTGGTGAGCCACCAAAAAGATAAACACTTGCAAAATTACAACTCCCGGGATTCCATAGCACTGAGCCATAGCAGTCGAAGTGGTTTCAAAGTACATTAACCCTGCAGTGTAGATGCACCCCAATAGTCATCAACAGCAGAAGGTCAGCTTGGTCCATCTTCTAACCATGGGATGTATCTACATGAGGCAGGTTAATCCAGGCATTTGTGTCCCATAACTGCCCCAGAAATAACATGTACTTGCTGAATCGGGGACCATGTGTCCTGCCAATCCAAGGCCTCACCTTCTTGGACCGTCACCTTGTCTGTCTATTGCCACAGTCACTCCTCAGCACAGGATGATGGTGACAGTGTGTATGTGGATAATGGATTGGGCTGAAACGTACCTATTCAGCTATTCAGACAATTATAAGGCCCCCCATATACTTTGGAGTTTCCTGCAAACAAAGGAGTATCCCCTGGGGAAAGTTGGTTTAGGGGCTAAATACTCTAGAATGGTACTGGTAGTCCCCATAAGTCATGAAAACCGCAGTGTCAGATCTGGGGTGAGGATGGTTTTTATTGGTGTAGATGAGCCCCATGCTAGCAACCTTTGAATGCTGAGTACTGGAAATGAAATATGTGAGAGAATTGGCCATATTGTGTCTCTTACATCTTTTAAAGTCCCAAAGCAGTGCTTTTCAGGCTACTTTCCCCACAGTGTAACTGGGACTGGTGCTTTATTTGTGCCATTTGTGACATTCGTTCCTTTTTTCTTGGAAACTTGGGATCAGCATCCAATGATAACACTGTTCCAGGGCTAGAAATGTCTGGAGCTCTGAACAGAATAACTCTTGAGAGAAGTTAGAAGTACACTGTAAAGTTTTATTGCGGGTCTCACCTTTTATAGACGGAAGATGGCATGCAGGCATGATAAAGTGGCAGTCATAAACCTGTGGCATTGTATGACTGAGACCTTAGGATCACCAGTGAGCAGGCAAGGGGGTGAAATGTGTGTGTCATTTTTCATTGTCCTTCCAACATACTTAGCAACATTTTGGACAGAGAATGAATCATGGCTCAGGCAACACTAGATTTTTCTGCTCCTGCAGTGCGTGTCTCTCTCAGTCAGCACATGATGTACTTGTCATCCTCTTATCCTCACACCACTTCTAGAAGTTGTCAGACTATTGTTGTTATTCTCTTTTTTAAAAAAAAATCTTGCACTTTCTGAGTGTTATTGATTTAGATGCATACTACTGCTAACTGTATAGTATAGTAACCTGTATCAGAGGGTGGGGAGGAAGAGAGACACTTTGGAGTTTTACAACTAGCTCTGATTTTGCTTCACCTTCAGCTTTGACCTTTGATTAGCAAGTAAGAAATTCATGGTTGTCCTCAATCTCCTTTGATGACAATGAGTTAGTCAGCCGTTAATAATTTTTCGAGGTTAATTTTCAAGGCAGAATGACCCCACCATGAATAAGATTTCCACCTTTTAATTTTAAAATGTCCATGCCTGCCCACCTGTACATGCAGTTCTCTAAACTTTGAACAGCCCAGTTTAACCCCCTACTTCTCCTGAGATGGCAACTCAGTCTTGTGATGTGAGGCATTACTTCTTGCTCTAAACTAGGGTTGCCAAGCTGAATATAGGACAGGGCTCCTGCATCTTTCATAGTTCACAAATCCTTAAACAGAAAGACATATTAAGTGGAGTACATGACCTCTCCTTCCGCACCCCCAACCTGCAAGATAAGGTTTTCCCCTGACATTAAGTTTAGTCGTGTCCTACTCTGGGGGGTGATGCTCATCTCCATTTCTAAGCCGAAGAGCCAGCATTGTCTGTAGATGCCTCCAAGGTCATGTGACCGGCATGACTCCATGGAGCACCATTACCTTACTGCCAAAGCAGTACCTATTGATCTATTCACATTTGCATGTTTTTGAACTGCTAGGCTATCAGAAGCTGGAGCTAGCAGTGGGAGCTCACTCTGCTCCCTGGATTTGAACCACTGACCTTTCAGTCAGCAAGTTCAACAGCTCAGTGTTTAACTCACTGTACCATCGGGGGCTGCTGTATTCCTCTTCAAATGCATCAGTTTGTTAGTTAGTGGAAACTGGGGTGAGAGGGGAGCAGAACACTGTTAGTCTCCTCGCTCTAAGACCTGTATACTACAAAAGTCACAAAAGTCCTGTTCTGTATTCAACTTCAACAGTCTAAATGAAGGGAGAAACAAAGATAGGGTGATGGGTGACTTGATGAACTTTTGAGCTGGCTGGGGGTTAATTGATAATTGGGCAGAAGATTTTATTGTTAACCAGGAGATATGTTTATCGGATGATTATATTATCAGCCTGAATGAATGATTGCATTAGCCCCATGTATATGTCCCATCCCTGTGCCCCATGTACTAGGGACCAGTGTTTGGACAAAGATCACATCCTCAGATTTTATCTTGCTCCCTAAAACAAGATCCTCAAGCAGGAAGTTTGTTGGTATAGGAAAGAATACATTTTGAATGATTCTGTGCAATGCATCTTCCTGCATTTAGCAAATGCACTCTTATCTATTTCACCACGAGTGTCCTTTTTTCCCCTCTCTGCCTGCACACAATTTGAGCTTCCTGTCCTTTTGGGTAAGTAATAATATATAGAACTCAGGCCCTTAATTATAAGCCTGCATTTCTCCATCTTTTGTAGTACATCATGTCCTGGTACTTTTCTGCATGGCTCAGTGGCTTTCTAAATCGTTACAAGACATTAATGCACTTCTGCTGCCATCATACCTGAACATTAAACCAACTCCCTTCAAATCATCATGAAGCCTGCAAAATAGTTACTGAACATGGTGCAGCAAATCATCCTTTTGAACTAGTGTTTTGGAAGCAAGAATGTTTATCTTCTCTTATACTTTGGCCTCCAGTTCAGTCTCCCCTATTTCTTCAGAGGCTTTAGTTTCAATCCTCTAGTTGCTGGGTGGGATATTCCCCCCTCCCAAGCAAAAGTAAGTTGCCATGAGTTATTTGTGTTTTGAAGCAAAATATTTCAAGGTGTGGAACCCCGGTGGTGAAGTGTGTTAAAGCACTGAGCTGCTGAACTTGCAGACCGAAAGGCCCCAGGTTCAAATCCCGGGAGCGGAGTGAGCGCCTGCTGTTAGCTCCAGCTTCTGCCAACCTAGCAGTTCGAAAACATGCCAATGTGAGTAGATCAATAGGTACTGCTCCAGCAGGAAGGTAATGGCGCTCCATGCAGTCATGCCGGCCACATGACCTTGGAGGTGCCTACGGACAAGGCAGGCTCTTCAGCTTAGAAATGGAGATGAGCACCAACCCCCAGAGTCAGACATGACTGGACTTAACGTCAGGGGAAACCTTTACCTTTACCTATTTCAAGGTAGCTAAATTTTCACCAAACAATTAGGACCCAATAGTTATACAAAATACCTGCTTCTGGGGGAAATGAAAATGAGCAGAAGTGCATTTCTGATATGATTCAATATATGTGCCTTCCTTTCTCTTACTCTCCATTGAGAGATAGCTAGCAGTTTGTTATAATAAACACGTGCACTACCAAATTGACCAATATGCAAGTATATTAGAAGACTTTAAAAGAATTACCGTACTCCATGCAGTGTGTAAAATACCTTGTAACCATGGTTACTAGCATAGATTACCTTTGAAATTATGTTAAATGGACAAGAGTCACATCAACATGCCTATAGTTGTCACACACAGCCTCAATGTTCAGAGGCGCTATATATTAAAACAAAGTGAACAAAATGAAATGACTGTTTCATTTTCCTTTACAGCAGTGGTTTCAAGCTCATGACACTCTGAAAACAGAGGAGTTCCAGACATGAATCAATCAGGGGCAGTTAATGACTCTGAACAATGGATTCCCCCAGGAAGGAAGAAGCCAGGAGATGAAGCTATTCAATGCTAATTTGGGTGATTACTTACAACATTCACACTGGCCTCCAACTGAGTTCTTCTCTCACCCTGGACTTTCCACAGATATATAAACCTTCCTTACTTAGTTTCTCCATACCTCACAACCTCTGAGGATGCCGGCCATAGATGTGGGTGAAACGTCAGGAGAGAATATTTCTGGAACATGGCCATACATCCCGGAAAACATACAAGCCTTCGACAACACGCTGACTAGTAGCTACTGTTGCTGATAGGATGTTTGGCCCAATAAATTTAGGGCAGACCTTCCAGGGCAATGTTTATCTTCTTGTTTATTGATATATTGGTGCCTAATACTCTTGTTCTTCTAGTCCCATTGCTCTTATTAATATCCCATTTTAACTCCATTGAATTTACAGTGGTTTACATAGCTCTCCTCCTCCTCATTTGGTTTATAAAACCAACAACCAAGCAAAACCTCAAGGTCAACCAGTGAGTTTCATGTCACTGTGGATAGGCTTGAACCTGGATCTCCAACAGTCTCGACTACACCATTCTTGGGGCCGTTTATCCAGGATCTGATCCCAGGTTTTCTGTTTATCCCAGATTATCTGGCAGTGCAGACTCATATAATGCAATTTAGAGCAGAAAACCTGGGATCAGATCCTGGGATATAGAGCCTGTCTGGAAGGGTCCTTGGTCTGCATGGGAGAGTGACCAATGCTCTGTGCATCTATTTGGGGCAAAGTAGACTGGCTGGCTGGCTTCCTATTGAGATGGGAGACACAAATAGGAAATCAATCACGGGGCTCGCAAATTCATAACATCTACAATGCTAGAAAATAGGAGCTGATAACAAAATGCAGACTCCACTAGTGGGAATTTTCTCTTTTCATTTGGTTCTCTACTTAATCTCTTGGTATCAAAAGCTCCTTGCCCCAAGGATTTCAAAATCTCTTACAGAGAACCACTGGTTAGGGATGGTGGTGGTTTGTCTGTTCTCTCATGGATATTGGGAGAGGGATATGGAAGATAATGAACCAGATTAGAAGCATGAATGATTTTCATGGATTCCTCAGTGTGCATTAAGCCAAGTGCTTTCAGGCACTTAATTCTCAGGATGCATTATTGTCAATGAATTCTGTGTTAGAATGATTTCAGTATACATGTTGTAGATGAAAATGAATCTTCTCTCTCTCTCTCTCTCTCTCTCTCTCTCTCTCTCACTCTCTCACTCACTCTCTCTCTTTCTTCCCCCATTTTCTCCTACCTCCCTCTCTTGCTTGCCCACCCATACTCATTTTTGTTCTTGTCGTGTATCTCCCGGTTCCCAAGGTCATCCACACAGAGCTGCTGACTGACACAATGCCTTTTTCTTCTTTCCAGCCAATCCTTCTCACAGGCATCCATAATTTTTTTATTGTTCATTTGAAATGCAACTTTCTTATCTGTGCTGAGCCAAAGGGGCTCTTTGAGCTCACTGGACTTGTGGAGTAGCAGCACCATCTTCTGGATTTCAGCAGCATTGGCTAGATACTTCTGTCATTCTGTTCCTTTAGGAGCATCCATTAACACTGCGGTCCTTCTTTGGAAAACACCTATCTCCTCTACAGTTCCAAGTTCACTGGGGTTGAGTGCACAGGACTCCTGTGAAAGGGAAAAACCGCAAATACATAGCTATTTCTTTTACCCAAGAGAACATCTCTGAGAATTTCCAGTTCTTCCAGCATTGCTATATGGTCAACTTCTGCTGGAAGCTGTCTATAAAATTACACTGGAGGATCCAGAGATTCCTAAAGATGTGTTCTCTCTGCCCCCTTCTACACTGCCATATAAAATCCAGATTATCTGCATTGAACTGGATTATATGGCAGTGTAGCCCATATGAGTTGATAATGTGGATTATCTGCTTTGATGGAGCCCCCAGTGGCATAGTGGCTTGAAGTCTTGTGACTTGAAGGTTGGGTTGCTGATCTGAAAGCTGCCAGGTTCGAATCCCACCCGGGGAGAGCGTGGATGAGCTCCCTCTATCAGCTCCAGCTCCTTGTGGGGACATGAGAGAAGCCTTCCCACAAGGATGATAAAAACATCAAACCATCAGGGTGTTCCCTGGGCAACATCCTTGCAGACAGCCAATTCTCTCACACCAGAAGTTACTTGCAGTTTCTCAAGTCGCTTCTGACATGAAAAAAAAAAAGCTGCTTTGATAATCTGGATTATATGGCAGTGTGGAAGGGGCCTCTAGGAATCTCTAGATCCTCTGGCATGGCCAAAGGAAGTTGACCATAAAGTCACACTAGACTTGCATTGGTTCTCAACCTGGGATCCCCAGATGTTTTTGGCCTACAACTCCCAGAAATCCCAGCCAGTTTACCAGCTGTTTCTGGGAGTTGAAGACCAAAAACATCTAGGGACCCCAAGTTAAGAACCACTGTGCTAGAGGATTTAGAGATTCCTAAAGATAACATTTTAATCAAATCCAAGAATAATCAAATCCACAAAAGTCAAGACCACAAATGAAAATCAGGACACATGGCAATGCAATATTAGGATATTAGTCAAGACAGCTTGTGTTTCTAAATGCTTTACAACTGGACCCTCGGTTTCACTTCTGATACGATAAATTAATAGTCAAGGCAGCAAACTTTAGAAATGAGGAAGACAAACTAAGAGAGGCTACAGCAGGTTGCTTTTGATTGCGCCAACTGGAAAGGGAAATATTTCATTCCTTCCTTTCCTCTTTCCTTTCTGAATGAATGGAGTGCAAACTAGTTTTGCATTTCGATTTATTTTGCAGCACTTGAGATAAACTGAGAACAGAGGAAGAAATGGGGAACAGAAACAAAAGCCAAGCCATGCTAAAAGTCATTGAAAAAGTGGTACAACAAAGGATTAAACTGAACCGAGCCTGTCAAGCTAGGAGTGTTGAGTTGTCCCTGAAGGGAAAGTATAACTTATTATATCTCTATAAAACGTTCCCACTTGCATGACCTGATTCTTTTTATTTTTAAAGCAATTATTTTTTTCAAAAAAGAGGGCTGACCTGCACAAAGGTGGAAAGTTAAAGAGTATCCCCATTTCCTCCTCCTCCTTTATTTATAAAATAAAATGAGAACAATATAATTAAAAACATAGCAATCTTAGGACCTAAGCAGGTTCATATCAGGTGTCATCCAGCACATGCAGTGATTTTCTCAGCAAGATTCTTGAACACCTTAAACCAGTGGTTCTCAACTTGTGGGTCCCCAGATGTTTTGGTCTTCAATTCCCAGAAATCATAACAGCTGGCAAACTGGCTTGGATTTCTGGGAGTTTTAGGCCAAAACACCTGGGGACCCACAGGTTGAAAACCACTGCCTTAAACATTAAAGAGAGAAGGGGAGAGAGATGTAATGGGGAGATGCAAAAGGTACTAAAACAGGGACCAAGATGAATAACTTGAAGAATACAAAGACTGGTGAGAAAGGAAAAGATTAGGAAAGTCCAAGTGTCATTTGTACCATGCCACTTGAGCAAAGACACCCACTGACAACCACCACCATTATCTATAAATGCGGTCATTTCATCAGAGCTCACTCTGTGATGTGAAATTTGTTATTTACTCTCAAGTCAACATCAACTTACGATCATCCTCTAAATAACCCCATTCGTCATCCCTTTCCTCAGGCCTTACAAACTCAGGACTGTGGCTTTCTTAGTTGAACCAATCCACCCAAAGTATAGTTTCCGTCTTTTGTTATTATCTTCAACTTCACCAAGCCTTTTTGTCGTTCCCATTCAGTCACATGATCTCATGATATGCCCAAAATTTGGCAGCTTTCATTTAGTCAGTTTGATTTCTAGTGAGGCTTCAGGTCTGTCTTGCTTTAGAACTGATTCATTGGCCTTTTTGGCCGTCCATGGTATCTGCACAACTTCTTCCAGCACATTCAAACGAGTTGCTTTTCTTCCTTCCAGCCTTCTTCAATGTCCAGCTTTCACAACCATACATAAAAAATGGAAATCCTATAGATGGAAGACCTTGAGTTTGATATTCAACGATATATCACATTTGAAACTTGGAAGCTAGACTAGGCGATTTCAATTCAGGACAAGCACAAGAGCTCTCAGGAAAGGAATATATATTTTTTTTCCATTGCTACCCCCTCTTTAAGAAAACCAAAAGATAAAACGGGTGTAAGCTGCATGTGTGAAATGGGACAGAGCACAGAAACGTCGCTTCTTTAGAGAGCAATTCCCAGAATACAACAGCCAGTGTGGACAGTAGCTGTCATCCAAAAAAAGGAATGTGCTTAGAGTCCTGTGCTTAGAGGAAGGGCAGAAAATGTCACTTATACGGCATTGAAAAGAACAAGTTATTCATACATTATACATTTTTAAACTAGATATCCCTAGTGGCTCAGTCCTGTTTCCTGAGCTGTCTTTTCAGCCACCGAATTATGCAAGCTAATCTTTTAAATGAAGGAGTCAGATGGGGGATAAACCTCAGTCTCTCGGTCCACAACCAAGGCAGGGGTAGGCCTGTAATTACCTTATTCTCATATGTGAACTCATTGGGAGTTCTTAAGCAAAATCCTGTGGCTAATTACGCACCCCACAGGAGCAGTGCATGACTCCAAATATTTGTTCATCTTCATTAAATATCCCACATAAAAACCTTGTCTCTGAGCCCTGTACACAGTGTCGTGCAGCTTTGACAATTTATTGCTGGCAGAAACAAGTCCCTCTTAATCAAACCATTCTTACTGTGAAATAAAACATGTTTTCAGATAAATGAACCTTATGGCTACTTAACAAACCTGAATTAAGCAACAGCCACGGCTCTAAACCGCTGGGAGGTAAAACTTGGCCACCATTTCCTCGGCCTATGGTATCTTTAAAACATATGGTTTACATGGGCATTCAGAGAAAACCATGCCTTCCCGGGTCAGTTTGCTGGTTTTAAGGGGTCCCCAGATGTTGTTGGATTTCAGCTTCCAGATGTCCCAGGCACTATAACCAATAATTGGGAATTCTAGGAGTTATCCTTCCACATCATCTGAGGACACAAGGCTGGGAATAAGAGTTTCTAGACCTCAGGGCTCAGCTCTGAGATGTCAAGATCATCCCTAGGTGAGAAATAAGGTTTAAATTCTCCAGTTGTGATGGGTTCAGCTCCAGGTAAGAGAAAGGGTGCCAACCTCCAGCAGCAGATTTCTACAATTCCAATTTTTAATTGATTTGTTGCCGAGACCTGTAAAATAATCCAGCAGGTCTGTGTATTTCCTTAGCTCTCAATCATTGCACTTCCAGGGATCACCCTCTGCTCTGCTTTATGTCAATTTTTCTGGCTAGAGTAAACTTTCCTTGATTCCCTCGATAAGTAAGAACAAGTAATGCCCTTTACTTTAACCAGGGGACTGCCCTTTAGAGTTGGAAGAGACCTCTCCAAACAAGAAAATATGGGAGTAGAATGACAACTCTACCCCTTCCTTGCTAGTTGCACAGGCACACTGTTATGACCCAGATTTTTTTTTTTCATGTCAGGAGCAACCTGAGTCACTTCTGGTGTGAGAGAAGGACGTTGCCCAGGGGATGCCCGGATGTTTTGATTTTTTACCATCTTTGTGGGAGGCTTCCCTCATGTCCCCGCATGGAGCTGGAGCTGATAGAGAGAGCTCATCTGCGCTCTCGCCGGGTGGGATTTGAACCTGGCAGTGATTGTGACAACATTGTGACAACATGCCTTCAAACCGTCCAAGTCTAAAATACAGGTGGTAAAGCTTCCTTTCATCTTTTGAAGCCTTTACTAAACAAGTTAAGATCAAGAACCATGTATTTACAGATTTTCAGACCGTGTGATTGATTCCCTACTTTAGTCTATACAATTCTCTTCAAACATTTTGTTATGTTATATACAGAAGAGGAGAAAACAGAAAGCCATTATATCTGAGGCCAAAAATAACAAAAACAGCAGATTGGCAATAGATTTTTCCTCATGTCAGCCAAAGCCCAAACTATGTAATTACTGTCTGAAGACCCACAATATAGGTAGGGTAGGAGAAGACATTCTCATCTTGTGCCTATCCCCAGTGTTTCCCCAAGTGTACACCAACTAGGCACAGATCAAATGTCATCACAGCGGGGAGAGGGGGGGAATACTGGCCGCTGTGTTGCTCCATTTTCTTCATCGCCTGGGCACACTATAGCTGTTTCTTTTCTGTTTCATCACTCATCACTAAAACTAAGAAGACATAATCAAAGTATTTGCCAGTTTCACATTCTTCACATCTATCCATTCAAAGACTAGAAAACACCTTACCATCCTCTACAAGTTGGTTTATGTTGTTTTCACTTAAGTTCTAACAGATTGATAGGGAATAAGCTACCTTCTGCCAACTTATTCTACTGATTTGTCTAGGATCATAGAATCCTATAGTTGGAAGAGAGCCCAAGGATCTTCCTTCAGACAGGAATTACATAGCTTGGGCTCTGACTGGTGTGAGGAAAGCTGCCATTGCTGATTTTCCTCCTTTTTCTCCTCCTCTCCTCCTCCTTCTCTTTCTCCTTGGACTCAGATATAGTGGCCTGTTTTCTGCTCTTTCATGTCTAACATGAAAGAATGTTTGAACCTGTAAATAAATTGCTAACAAAAAATCGGGCCCCAAATTATGAATTATGAGACGTGATTCCATTGAGACATATAGAGCGTCCATGTTGCCTTTGTTCTATAGTAACCCTTCATGAATTGCTTTGGAATGTTACACAACACACCACAGATTCCAGGGAACAGTCCCTCAAAATACCATAATCCATCCTCAATGAACTGGGAGACAAGAGGAGAACACACAATAGATTTGTGTTAGAGTCTTTTGGGTCCTTTTCCTGTTTCATCTTATATTATCTAGGAACATTTCCTCTCCTAAAGCCCAAACCAGACTCATCCTTGTGACACCCATTGAGATGGCCATGACCCTAAAACACCCATTGTTTATCTTGACTTAACACCATTGTAACCACCAGGACATTAATCCCATTATTGATTGATTGCCACACCACATTCCTTTCCAATTGAACTGCTCTAGGAGCAAATCAATAAAAAGAGATACTCTTCAAAATAATCCAATGACAGTGTATTTAAGTTTCCTGCCACAACAAAGGCATGTTCTAGACCAATCATAAGCTAACATAGGAATCTTGAATAGCTGTCAAATGTAGTAAGTATGCTCTATATTCACAATTGCAGTGTGTCGGTTCTTTGGAGTGTTTTCTCCACTGACACTCTCTCTGCTCATTGAGAATAAACTTCTGATTTTGTCTTCAACCCATCTGTGTCATATCTGGCCTTTTGAGAAGCTTGACACACTGGACTCTGAACCAACGGTTCTTGCTGAAGCTGAAACCACAACAAAATGGTTCTTGATCTTAACTTGTTTAATAAAGGCATGAAAGAGATGAAAGGAAGCTTTGCCACGTGTATTTTAAACTTGGATGGTTGAAGGCATTCTGTCACAGTTGTGTTGTATTAATTCTACAATATAGATGCAACCTCAGATTCAAACCACCATTAAGCCATAAAGTTCACTGGAGTAGGCAACCCAGCCTTCCTCATAAGATTGTTGTGAATGGGGAAAGAAACTATGTTTTCATCTTGTTTCTTGGAGGAAAGGTGAAGTTAAATTTAAGACATTAAAATCATTATACTCAAAACAATATAAACCATTCAACATAATAAAATAATCTTATCTGCCTGGCATGCAAATGTTATTCAGAATATAACCATTTTACTTTTCTTCCAGAAGATCAATGTGAGAAAAATCTAAATCAGTTTGCAGACAAAAAGCTAGAATAAGGCTACACCCAAAGAGAACAAATGATATGCAGATTATTTCCATGTAAGACTATTCTCAGAGAGACCTGGAAACTGCTTATATTACATTATACTTGCACACATTTGCTGCATTCCTATAGATTACATATGCATGCATATATGTCTGTAATTATCCTGGTGTATTTGGCATTTAAATAAATTAGCTAGGAGAAATTATGTTCTACCATCTGCTACCTTGCACTAACTCCCTGTAACTAAGAACGCAAAAAGCCCCAGAGAATAAGCACGAGGTAGAGTAGATTCTCTTAAAATAATTGAACATAATTGTGCATTTAACAGTTTAATATAATACTCTTCCGCAGATGTGCAAATAATAGAAGAAGTTATTCACTACAAACCATATGTTGGAGCTAAGGCTGCATTAGAAGAGACCAAAGGAATATGAGACAAGGCTGACTCAGAGAAATGGATCGGCGGTTATTAAAAGGCACCGTTTTAAAGTGTGACCTTAATTGAGGTCTCAAAAATAATTTCTTGCCGTTATTAAAAAAAAAGGATATATATTATTCTTTTGTGCCCTCTCATGGCCAATACTAGCAATGCAACCTACTTGTTTACAGGCTGCAATGCAGCAAATGCTTTCAAATGTAAAGCTTAAAACACACTGGCCATGGTTTCCACATTGTGTTTCAAGATGCTAAGGATTTTTCAGAAGCTTGCCAAATATGAGAAAATCAGCAGTTGGTGGACAAAGCTTTCTGGAAAACAGCAGAAGACTGCCACAGTGATGTCCCCAGCAGTCTACAGTTTAGGATGTCCCTAGGTAGGATAAAAAGGTCAGAAAATCCCTGATTTTGTTCCTGTTCTTTATAATTTTATCTTGAAGATCTATACACATTTTGTTCATTTCAGAATATTTTCTGATCAGATCCTTTTTATATCAGCTTCCCAAGTTTCAACAAAATCAGAAACAACAGGAACAAAATCTAGGGTTTTTCAGGCAGTCTAGATGAACTCTCAGAAATGCCACAGCTTGGGAGCAGCCACCAAGAAGACCTTAGGTATTCCAACACTAAATTAGTACAGGTTGAGCATACGTTTTCTGGAATTCCAAAATTGGAAACATTCAAAAATCCAAAAATGTCCACAAGGGTGGCCCAATAGTGACACTTTTGCTTTTAGATGGTTCACAAACTTTGTTTTAAAGCACAAAATTATTTTGTAATATTGCACAACACTAACTTTGTGCTCTTTGTAGAAGACATACAAGAGACATAAATGGCATTCTAGTTCGAGCATTCTATGTTCTAGCCCAGTGCTGCTCAAAGTGGTGGCTGCTGACCTATGGCATGTTTCCAGGAAAGAAAGAAGCATGTATGAGCAATGGGCATAAATATCTTAGTGGTCCCTGGGACATTAGGGCAGGAGTCCTCAAAGTTTTTAAGCAGAGGTCTGGTTCACGGTCCCTTAGACTGTTGCGGGGGAGGGGGTATAGTTTGTAAAAAATGAACTAATTCCCATGCACAATGCACATATCTTATTTGTAGTGCAAACAAAGCCATGAAAGAACAATACAATATTTAAAATGAAGTACTATTTTAACAGGAGCCTCCAGTGGCTCAGTGTGTTAAAGCACTGAGCTGCTGAACTTGTAGACCGAAAGGTCGCAGGTTCAAATCCGGGGAGCAGAGTGAGTGCCCGCTGTTAGCCCCAGTTCCTGCCAACCTAGCAGTTCGAAAACATGCCAATGTGAGTAGATCAACAGGTACCGCTCCGGTAGGAAGGTAAGGGCGCTCTATGCAGTCATGCCGGCCACATGACCTTGGAGGTGTCTACGGACAATGCCGGCTCTTCAGCTTAGAAATGGAGATGAACACCAACCCCCAGAGTCGGACACAACTGGACTTAACATCAGGGGAAACCTTTACCTTTACCTTTACTATTTTAACTCACGTAAACTTACCAGTATTTCAATGGGAAGCGTGGGCCTGCTTTTAGCTGAGTCAAGTTAATTGGGATTGTTGTTGTGCACCTTCGATTCATTTCAGACTTAGGGCAACCCTAAGTCTAAAGTTTACATTGGGGGCTGGGTAAATGACCTTGGAGTGCCGCATCTGGCCCACAGGCCTTAGTTTGGGGACCCCTGCATTAGTGTGTCAGGGAGGGCAGAGTGTCAATCCCGCATTTTAGGTGGCCTGAGAAACACTGTGCTACTTCTGGTCCTCAGAAAGAGATAATAGGCAGGGAAGAACTCCATCAAGCCTTAGACTCAGCAGCGAATACAAGACTTCCCTTCCAACCAGAGGCGGTCCAACCATAAGGCGAACTAGGCACTCGCCTGTGGCGCCATCGCCCCGGGGGCGCCATCGTCCTGGGAGGAGGGCACCACTCTCCGCCTCCTTCTCCTTCGGACCTCCCAGTGCCCGCGCTGGGCCTTCCGGCTGGCGCAGGCCCACCTTCGCACCACATGAGCTCACCTTTGGGGCCTTCAGAGATTGTGAGGTCTGTGGGAACTTGGAAGCTTGGTATGTGGGGTTTATATATCTGTAGAAGGTCCAGGGTGGGAGAAAGAACTCTTCTTTGAAGCAGGTGTGAATGTTGTAATTAATCACCTTGATTAGCATTTAATGGCACTGTGACTTCAAGGCCTGGCTTCTTCTTGCCTGGGATAATCTTTTTTTAGGAGGTGTTAGCTGTCCCTGATTGTTTACTGTCTGGATTTCTTCTGTTTTCAGAGTGTTGTTCTTTATTTATTGTCCTGATTTTAGAGGGTTTTTTTTTTAATACTGAGGGCTATCTGGGTTATCTAAGTCTACACTGCCCTATATCCCTGTTCAATATTTAGTGCTAAATTTGCAAATATAGTAATTCCTACATAACATTACCATGTATTGAACTGCTTTTTCTATTGTTTTGTTGTAAAAAAATGATGTTTTGGTGCTTAATTTGTAAAATCATAATGTAATTTGATGTTTAATAGGCTTTTCCTTAATCCTTCCTTATTATCCAACATTTTCGATTATCCAATGCTTTTATTTTTCAGTGATTGGGGTTTTTTTTGGGGGGGGGCACCAAAATTCTTTTCGCCTACACTTGAAAAATACCTAGGGCCGGCTCTACTTCCAACCCAACTGCCATTGGGTTGTTGTATGTTTTCCAGGCTGTATGGCCATGTTCCAGAAGTATTCTCCCCTGACGTTTCGCCCATATCTGTGGCAAGCATTCTCAGAGGTTGTGGGTGAAACGTCAGGAGAGAATACTTCTGGAACATGGCCATACAGCCCAGAAAACATACAACAACCCTGTGATCCTGGCCATGAAAGCCTTCGACAACCAACTGCCACTGCCCTGGCCTTGGAAAATAGGCAGCATCTACCAGACTCAATCCCCTCCCTTGCTGCCATTCCCCGTTTCCTTATGTTTTGTGTTCTTTTTTCAATCACGAGGCTGAGGGCATGGGATTGTCAAATTCATGATTTGCAAGATGATCTAAAAAGCTTTTGGCTGAGGGCTGAGGTATACATGCTCCAAATTAGGATTAATGAAATAAATAGTTCACAATCTCAGGTCACTTGCATTGATGGCAAAGTGAAGAGAGAACCTGCTGACCTAATTTAGCCCTTAGAGGTTTCTCATCCAGCCTGTCAGGCTTCACTCCATGGGCTCTATGCTTTTCTCTTGCTTCTTGCAAGCTTAGACATTTCTCCCATCTAAATTGCCTTCAACTTAGGCCCTTCCTCCTCTCTTAAGACTGGGTCAGAGCAAAGGGATAGTTGTTGATCAGAACTTGAAGAGACAATTTTGAAAGATCAGATAGAGACCTCTATACACCATATCTCTAATCCAAAAATCTGCCCTTCCCGCAGAGCTCTGAACCAAAGGAAAGCCCTACTTCTAGGATTGCCAGGTTGGATACATTATGCAGTTCCTGTTAGTTTAATCCTGAACAGGTCATAGTGCAGGAAATAGTATGATAAAGCGTCATTAAGAGGGATGTCCTTTACTTTCCAACTACCAACTTTTAGCTGTAGATGTAATCTCCCAAGAGTGATATTTCCTCAACATTCCTTTGCCCACCTCTACTGGAGAAGGCAATGACCTTATTGGAAGAGGAAAGCTATATTTGTAATTTAAGGTATGATTTTGTTGTTTAATCAGTGAATTATAATCCTGGAAATGAGGGTTCAAATCCCTGCTCATCCATGGAAATCCACTGGGTAACTTAGGGCATGTCAGACTCTCATCTCAGAGGATGGTCATGGAATGCCTCTCCTGCACAAATCTATCCAAATCTAGGGTCACTTTATGGTTGCAATAAGCTGGAAATGACTTTAAATGGTTCCCAAACTTTGGTCCTCCAGATATTTTGGATGTCAGCTCCCAGAATTCCTGACTATTAGCCAAGTCAGTTAGGGGTTTTTTTTTTTTGCGAATTGAAGTCTTAAGAAGGCTTTGGTTGCTGATATGGGAGGAAAGGAAACTAACCTCTGCATTGACCACAAGAATACACAAGGATATTTGTGTATTTTGCTAACAGGAATCTAGGCAGTATCTGACCAGTGAATTATCAGATCAGATCTACAGTGAAACTTATATGCCAAAGAAGTTCCCTTCATGAGAAAGAAGAAACTTTGTGGTAAGATCAATTTATGCCAAAGAGAAGTTTTTGCCAAAATTCCTTTCATTTCATTACCAATACTCTTTGTGCTTGAATAAGCCTTGCTTTTCCTCTATTTCCATCACAAGGCAATGGGCTGCAGTTTAAAATGACAATATTTTTCTAGATTATTCTAAAATAGTAATTTTAGAATAATGATTTTCAGGAGTAAATCAGCTGTATCTCTGAGGTTATTGTTGTTGTTGTTGGACTAATCCAGGCCCTCAAATGTTGCCTTAATGCAACACCTAGCATTCTTCACCATTGTCTATGTTAACTTGCAGGACTCTGTAGTCTAGCCACATCCAGGGGGGTACATGGTCCCCATTTCCTATCTAAACCATTCTGCAGTCCAGAATTTTCAAAGCAAAGTTAGGTACTTCATCATATTATTAGTGTGATCTTCCGGAAGTTTTCTTCACTTTTTGGGCTTTTCCAAACATGACTTTTAACAGTATGACTATTCAGTGTAAACAGGTTCTACCGATTTGTTAATTTTTTTACAACTGGATTGGTTGGCATGGAAAACCCTGAATAGGTAATTGGAGGAAATAATTGCTCATTGTAAATGGTTGTGTAAAATCATTTCAGCTGGCTGTTCTGGGTTTCTTAAAGGCCTGGAAAAGTGAGGCATATGTGCAGAAAGAGCTCTAGCTGCTAATAGCCGGAACACAATGTCCTCTGCCGTAAATTGTTCCACTCCAGGCCATTGAGATAGGCAGTATTAGAACAAATGCGAACAGGCTGTACTCGAGTGACTTCAAGGCAATAACAGAAAAGGTGGAAGGCAAAAGACCCAGGTGGTTAAAGCAATCTGTACTGTGTCCCAGTCCGTCAGAAGTCTTCCTCAGTATGATTTAGTCAATGTTTTGGTCAATGTGGTCTTGGGCTATTATTTCAATAACAGGATAATGTAAAATTATTTGTCTACATAAAGTGATTTGCTTTTCTGAAACAGAATACCATTGGCTGGAGTCTGCTAGTACCTGAGGCCAGTATAATTATGTCAGCCTATGTGATCATGGCAAGATGCAGACTTTATGGGCACATTCATCATGAAAGACGTCATGCACTGGTAAAATACGTTGCTCAGAGGAAGAGATTTTGTCTGCCTTTCTTCACTACGTTTAAAAAGTGCAATTGCCATGAAAGGGCACTAAAAGTATTCAGGTCATAGTCTTAATCATAGAACTATAGAGTTGGAAGGGCCAATCAGTCCAATCTCTGCCATGCAGGAATACACAATCAAAGCACAAATGACAGATGACCATCAGACCTATCTGAAAACCTCCAGAGATGATGACTCCACCATACTCCAGGGCAGCATTTTTCACTGTCCTTGGAAGCACTCTTAATGCTCGCAAATATGGAAGCCTACAAGTCAGTCAAGAACAGACTTTTGGATCTTGATTTTCATAATCTGACCCTTGCAGCAAAAACAACTTGTTCCTGTACCACATTAATTCCATGTGACTTTGAAGTCATGACAGTATAACCTTGCATTTTGATTAATCCCTCCCAGAAGAGAGCTTTGACAACTGCACAATGTAATGTTGACCAAAGACATAGCTCTCATCCTAACTGACTCAGCAACTCAGATTACATCTCCCAACATCTAGGCAGGCTGGGGATGATGGGGACATACATCCCAAACACATGTCTCAGACATCTGACTGGTTAAGAGGAGAGAGATGAATTTTTGCCTAGCCAACTCTCAGGCTGATGGGACCTCATGGAAGTTGCAACCAGCTGGATCTGAAGCTGATGGGGTTCCAGCCTTACCAGGGACCTCTTTACACAGTGCTTTCAGGGCGTGCCGTTGAGCCAACAATCGGCGGCAAAAGGGAAGGCACGCAGATTTGACTCATGGTGCCCTGCATGTCTTCCCTCCTTCCATCACATGTAAGGTGAGCTGGGTGGCACATGTGCCTTCCCTCCTTTCTCCATCATGTTTCCTCACCATGCTTTCCCCCATCGTACAGAGGAAAGGGGAGCAAACTATACTCTCATCCCCACTTTGGGAGGAATGTGGGTGAGGCCTGCCATGCATGGTGTGATGGTGCATGGCAGGCCCTGTCCGTACCATGCAACAAAGTGGCAAAACAGGGGGAAATGCCCTGTGTGAAGAGGCGGCAGGTCTTGCTCTACAGCTCTACAATTTTATAAAAGGTCCTATTATATGGTGATAAATTTTCTAATGTTACCATTCAAAAAATTGAAAAACAAGCAATGAGTATTTCTAACAAATACCATGACAAAATGCCTAACCTGGGCATTCTCTAGTATATAATAAAAATGAAAGTATGCATTGTTCCGTCCCCCAGGACGATGGTTTGCCTTACCTATTGGTCGTTTGTTTGTTTTCCCTCCTTTGCATTTTGTTTCAGCCTCTGGCTGCAAAGCCCAGGAAAAGTGGCTTGGAATCTGCAAGAGCTGGCTGCAGTTTTCTTTGCAGTGATTGGTCAAAGAATGCAACATCTTAGGACCGCCCTTTTTACCAGGGTCTAGTCTCCATTTTGGAGCTTCATTCTGGCTATAGTCTTCCAACGTGCTGGAGCTGTGCAAGGCTAACTGGGACAAATCATCCTCAAAACCAGGCCAATCTAAGCCTATCCAAATTAGATAAGTATTGAATTATATTGATCTGGAATAGGAAATCTAGTTAGAGGAGCAAAGTTATTCCATCGCTTCTAGAACTAATCTTTGCTGTAAAGATAGGGAAGGAAAGAGTTTCTCCTTCTAATATAGACAGCGTGATTAGGGTATAGTGGTTTTATAATCACCTTTGCCTTCTGGAACCAGGGATAATTCTGCAACTAAAACCTATGGAAATTTGTTTCATTTTCTGCAACTTTAAGATCTGTGCCAGGTTTACAACCTTGTATGAATAAACATCCTTTTTTGAAGTTATCCAGACTCAGTCGTTCAATATCTATAGGACAGCTTATAGGGATTTGCAGTTCGCCCGGATAAAGGACAGCACGTTTCAGTTTTATAGTTTTTTATTGTCCGGCGGACGGCACAGTTTTGAGGGAGATCAGCGGTTTTTCCGCTTGAGCTAGCTTGCACGGCTTATAGTTTTTTATAGTTTAGGAAGTTTAGTATAGGCCGCGGCTTTTCCGCCTGAGCTCAGTCTGCATACCTAAAGACTCTACCAGCGTCTGAGGCAGTGGAGCCCGCTCTCAGACCTGAAGGAGTCAAATAGTGGGGCTCTATTTCCTTGCTATTTGGCTCGCGTGTGCGCACGTGGCCCAGTGGCTTTCTGGGTTTGCACAGGCTGTGCAGTTCCCAGCAACGTCCAGGGCTCCCTCGGCGGTAGACCTCGAGCCGCGGAGCACCAGCGACAGTTCTTTGGCTGGCTCTGAGGCGTGGAGCCCACCAGAACCAGGCTAGAACCTGGACAGGCCTGGCAACGCTGCTGCGAGTTCGGCCGGAGCACTCAACCGGCTTTGACAGCCTCTTCATCAGGAGTTCGGCCGGAGCACTCGGCCGGCTTTGACCTGCCTCATGGTCCGGCGGTGGTGACCTGCCTCATTGACCTGCGGCGGTGACCTGCCTCATTGTCCTGCGGTGGTGACCTGCCTCATCGTCCTGCGGTGGTGACCTTCCTCATCGTCCTGCGGTGGTGACCTGCCTCATCGTCCTGCGGTGGTGACCTGCCTCATCGTCCTGCGGTGGTGACCTGCTTCATCGACCTGCGGTGGTGACCTCCCTTCACAGCGGGGAGGAGGCGTCTCTTCTCTCCTCCTTTCCAAAGCCAGCCTTGGTGCTCCTTCGGCGGCAGGCCTCGAGCCGCAGAGCACGAGGTGCTTGAAAATTTGGCGAAGTCGCCATTTTGGCAGTTTACGTCACTCGGGCAAGGGAGGTATCAAGTGGCAAGTTGCTGTCAGTTGACATTTTGCAGCTTGCCTACCAAAGTCTGGCGCCAAAGGTCACAATCTTTGTAAAGTATAGTTACTTAGTGATATATATTGCTATGGTTAAGTGTTGTGCATTGTATTATATATTGCATTTGCTTTTATTGTAAATTTACTTGCTGGTATGTTGTATTTGCCTTTGTTGTAAATTTACTTGCTATTAAGAATACATAATGTCTATGCAATTTCAAGATGATACAGATGGTATACCTCCTTCTGAGGCTGAAAGTAGGAATGAAAGGCCCCAAAGGATAAAGCACCCTTCAGCCAAGATGCTAGCCCATCTAATAGATGAAAAGGAGCTCCTCCATGTGAGGTTAGGTTCGGCATGGGAGCGAATTGTAACATTGATGGACAGAATTGAGAGCTTGGGTATTACAAGGGTGCCATCCATATTACAGACAGACCTTGAAGAGACCTTCGGTATTTGGAGGGGTTTGGTGTCTAAGATAGTCCAGGTCCTCGAGCGCATTAACGCCAAGGATTCAGAGTTAGAAATAGTGAGTGTCTTAGCTGACACTAATGAGAAAGAAAATAAGGTGAGGGCAATTCTAGATGCCTTGGAATTTAGTTCTCCATCTGTTAATCTAAGGTCTGAGCCAAAAGGAAATCAGTCTTCCTTAAGCAGCCATGAGACCAATCTTTTAAAATCACCTGCTGTGGCACTTAGTCTTAAGTCCAACCGCTCTAGCCAGGTATCTAAACTAAGGGAGTGTGCATCATCTAAACATAGCCACTCTAGCAAGTCTTCTGCTGCTGGGAGTGCCATCTCTTCCCTAGCTGCCTTGCACATTAAGGAGGCTGCACGTCTAGAGCTAAAGAGCAAGGTAGCGGGGGCGGAGGCTGATGCTAAGGCAGCTGATCTCACCCTTCCCTTTAAAGAAGAAGAGCAACGACTGCAAATAGAACAGGCCCGTAGACAAAGCGAAATGCAAATAGAACAGGCCCGTAGACAAAGCGAAATGCAAATAGAACAGGCCCGTAGACAAAGCGAAATGCAAATGGAACAGGCCCAAAGGCAAGGTGAAATAGAAATGCTTAGAATAAGGATGGATGCTACTGCCAAAAAGGTAAGGGCTGAGACTTTGGCCAAAGCCCTAATTGAGCCACTCACAGAAGAAAATGTAAGCCAGTTACCAATACAGGATCCTTCTGCCAAAGTGTTTGCGCACCTTGGCAGCATGAACAGCCAGTTTTCGGATGAGGAACAGGGAGACTTCTCTCCTTACCCAGAGCAGGGCCCCAAAGTCACTTTTGAGTTTCCTGCAGAGCAGAGCGTCATAGCGGGGAGCTCACCCTTGCTCGAGCTACCTGTGCCTCCTGCTAAAACCCTAGGTCAGTCAGTCAGGGCCTCAAGGCCGAGTGCTAGTTGGCCCCTACAGACAGCTGCACAGGGAACCATCGATTCGTCAGTGGTCGATGTCATCCCTCCAAGAGGCCAAAGGTTGACGCAAGGTACACGGTGGGAGTCCACTCCACAACAGCAAACTCCTCAATTGTTCCCTTCGACGTCAGAGTCCCAGCTTGTCTCCATCATCAGAAGCCCCAGAAGAGATCTTAAGGACAAGGGTGTCGAAAAGTTTTCGGACAAGCCTGAGGAATTTCTTCTCTGGAAGGCCACCTTCCAGAGAGCAATCAGAGACTTAAAGTTATTGCCTGAGGAAGAACTGACTCTTCTGGCTGCATGGTTGGGCCCAGCCTCATCCTCACAAGTTAAGAAGATCTACGCAGCCCACGTAGCCGATCCCGACAAAGCCCTGGAAAAGGCCTGGGCCAGGTTGCAGCAGAGGTATGGGTCCAGCACAGAGATTGAAGCATCTCTTATGGACAAGCTCCAAAGGTTCCCAGCTTTAAAACTCAAAGACTTCAAACTCTTGTGGGACCTTAGCGATCTCCTTGCGGAATTAGAGTCGGCCAAGGAGAATCCAGAACTGCCCGGTTTGAAGTGCCTCGATCAGCACCTGTCCCAGAGGCAGATCTTGACCAAGCTGCCCTTCACTTTGCAAGAACGCTGGGGACAGGAGGTCTTCAACTACAAGGAGGCCCACTCCCAGGCATACCCTCCATTTTCTCATTTGGTCCAGTTCATCACCAGGGCAGCCAGAGAAAGGAATGATCCACAGACGGGCCTCCCCACCTTATACCAAGGGACCCAGCCAGAGAAGGCACCTAAAGTGGACAAGAAACCATCTAGAGAGGCCAATAGACCTGTCAGCGTAAAGGCAGTCGAAACTCAACACAAGACTGATGAACCCAGGTCGGAGGTAAAAGAGGTGCTCTGCCCCATTCACCAAAAGCCTCACAGTTTGGCCAACTGCCGGGAATTTGGCAAGAAGCCTTATAAAGAAAGACAACAGATTGTACAGAAGCTGGGCATATGTTTTAGGTGCTGTGGAGCAACTCCTCACTTTGCATCCAACTGCAAAGAGGACGTCAAATGCGCAAGGTGTAACAGCCTTAAGCATTGCACCGCGATGCACAACTCTGACGCTGTCTCCCGCGCCAAAGGGGACACGTCTTCCAAAGAAGGGTCATCTACTGAAGCCACCAACATGCAGGCCGCGTCACGGATGCAGGAGGATGCTCCATCGGTCGCCTGCACTGAACTATGCTCTAACGTGCACCAGTTCAGAGTCTGTCATCCTATCTGCCTAGCGGATGTATATCCATCCAAGAGCCCTTGGCTTAAAAAGAGACTCTATGTGGCCCTAGATTCACAGAGCGATGCCTCCCTAGCTACTCCAGAGTTCTTCCGCATGTTTGACCTTAAAACCAAGATGGTCGATTACACCATGACTACATGTGCAGGAAAAAAGAAGTTGCAGGGTCGCATAGCATCTGGCTTTGTTGTCTCCTCTTGCGACCAGAAGAGACAGTTCAAGTTGCCAGACCTGATTGAGTGTTCCTCCATCCCTCGGAACAAAAAACAAATTGTAACTAGAGAAGTTGTGGAGGCTCATCCACATTTGCGACGGTTAAAGAATGCTATACCAGCCTTTCGGCCAGATGTGGACATTGCCCTTCTGCTTGGTGCGGACTGTCCGAACTTGTTCTATGTGAACGACCAAGTTAAGGGACCTCCAGGGGCGCCCATTGCTCAGCTGCTACCACTAGGCTGGACAGTTACAGGCCCAGTGTGCATAAACAAGATGCACCCACCATCGTCGTTGGACTCCAATCAAGCACAGGTGCTTAAAGGTGGACGTCCTACACTTGTGCGCAGTTGCCTAAGTCACATCTCAGTCTACTGCCAAGCAATAACTCCAGAGTATTCCTCCATCTTCAAAGTCTCTGAGAGAGACGAAGCCACAGCGCTCTCGAAAGATGAGCAAAGGTTTTCGGACATTATGAATGCTCAAGTCTCACGAAGTGCAGAGGTGAAAGCCTGCAAATCAACCACAGAAATCAAGATGGGCCAAAGATCTTGCCTGGAACCACACCGTTTTGAATGTTTTTCGGAGTGGCACAGTCTTCTTAGAGCAGTTGCTAGGCTTATACATCGTTTAGCTTGCAAAGATAGTGAGCCTTTACAGGTCCAGGATATGATAAAGGCTAAGAGCGTCATATTCAAGTCAGTACAGAGATCTGCTTTCAAGCAGGAAATAGCTAGGCTAGAGCAAGGGCTCAACATCCCTAATCAAAGTCTTCTAAATGAGTTAAACCCATTTCTAGACAAGGAGGGTATTTTGAGAGTTGGAGGAAGGTTAGCCAAAGCTAAACTCAAGGCGTGCATAAAAAACCCCATCATCATACCCCCTAATAGTCACACTGCATTGCTGCTCGTTCGGCATCACCATGAAAGGATCCATCATCAGGGTAGAACTCTAACTGAGGCAGCCCTTAGAAATGAAGGTCTGTGGGTAGTTAATGCCAAAAGGTTGGTCAACAGTTGTATTTTCAAATGTGTTAAATGCAGGCGCCTTAGGCGAAACTGTCAAAGTCAGTTGATGGCAGAACTACCTCAGGATAGGACTTTGACAGACCCACCCTTTTCCCATGTGGGAATCGATGTGTTTGGTCCTTGGGAGGTTGTCACTAGGAAAACCAGGGGTGGTGTTGTAAATAACAAGAGGTGGGCAGTTTTGTTTACTTGTTTAGTAATACGAGCTGTCCATATAGAAGTCATAGAAGGGATGGACACTTCATCATTTTTAAACGCATTAAAAAGGTTCATAGCCCTCAGAGGGCCAATTAAGTCAATTCGGTCGGACTGTGGCACCAATTTTGTAGGTGCGACCAAAGAACTCAATTGTGTGTCTAGGTTTGGGAGAGACCCAAAGGTTCAGAACTTTACGAATACTGAACAAATTATGTGGACTTTCAATGTTCCTCACGCCTCTCACATGGGTGGTGTTTGGGAGAGGATGATTGGTATTAGTCGCAAAATCCTTAATGCCATGCTTTTGAGTCATAGGTCATTGACGCATGATGTTTTGGTGACACTTATGGCGGAAGTTACCGCAATTATCAACAACCGGCCGCTGGTTCCCCTTACCAGTGACCCTGAGAACTTACAACCACTGACTCCTGCACTTATTTTGACACAAAAGGTGCCAGGATGGAAGGACATCATGTTGCCAGTTCCGGACGGAACTCACCGTGCCCTGTGGAAACAGGTGCAGTCCTTGGCCAACCACTTTTGGAAAAGGTGGAAAGCTGAGTACTTAAGCCAGCTTCAAGCTAGAAGAATCTGGCAAAGCCCACAGGACAACATTGAGGTTAACAACGTTGTGTTGTTAAAGGACAAAGACTTGCCCCGCCATGCGTGGCCCATGGGCATTGTATTAAAGACCTTTCCTTGCCCGGACGGTAAGGTCAGGAAAGTTCAATTAAAGACTTGCAACAGAGACAAAGTGTCCATTTTGGACAGACCAATTAGTGACCTCGTGTTGCTTATTGGAGATGTTTAAAGTTCTAGTGTTTGTATTGTCATATGTGCAAAGGTGTTTGTATGTTTTTGAGTGGTAAATTCCCACATCCTGGGAATTTAAGCGGGGAGTGTTCCGTCCCCCAGGACGATGGTTTGCCTTACCTATTGGTCGTTTGTTTGTTTTCCCTCCTTTGCATTTTGTTTCAGCCTCTGGCTGCAAAGCCCAGGAAAAGTGGCTTGGAATCTGCAAGAGCTGGCTGCAGTTTTCTTTGCAGTGATTGGTCAAAGAATGCAACATCTTAGGACCGCCCTTTTTACCAGGGTCTAGTCTCCATTTTGGAGCTTCATTCTGGCTATAGTCTTCCAACGTGCTGGAGCTGTGCAAGGCTAACTGGGACAAATCATCCTCAAAACCAGGCCAATCTAAGCCTATCCAAATTAGATAAGTATTGAATTATATTGATCTGGAATAGGAAATCTAGTTAGAGGAGCAAAGTTATTCCATCGCTTCTAGAACTAATCTTTGCTGTAAAGATAGGGAAGGAAAGAGTTTCTCCTTCTAATATAGACAGCGTGATTAGGGTATAGTGGTTTTATAATCACCTTTGCCTTCTGGAACCAGGGATAATTCTGCAACTAAAACCTATGGAAATTTGTTTCATTTTCTGCAACTTTAAGATCTGTGCCAGGTTTACAACCTTGTATGAATAAACATCCTTTTTTGAAGTTATCCAGACTCAGTCGTTCAATATCTATAGGACAGCTTATAGGGATTTGCAGTTCGCCCGGATAAAGGACAGCACGTTTCAGTTTTATAGTTTTTTATTGTCCGGCGGACGGCACATGCATGTTACAGAATGGCTCCAATATGGCTTGATAGATCTAGACCAAACTAGGTATACAGACCCATCATGATCCAACTTAAAATACTGGCAGGGCTTGAAAGGGGGTGATATAGGATGCTAGTTGGAGTCCAGCCTAACGATGAGTATTTTTCATCAATAGCATTAGAAAATGCAAACTCGGGCAATGTTAGGTAAATAAACTGGATATGTGTGTGTGTGTGTGTGTGTGTACATACACACACACATACACAACCTTAAAAGATGTTTTTGAATCTACAGGCAATAGATCGGTGACATTATCTTTCTGTTGTCTAGGCAACTGGCCGAATGCTTTGGGATCAGGCAAGATGAAAGTCACAGTACAATACAGCCAATAGTAATATTAATTCCCATCCGTAATAATATTTATAACAGAGTTGCAATTCTCTCTAAACAAGTGGCTTGAATAAAATAAGAAGTGCTGAACCAAACTAATGTAATAAGAGCATTTCTAACAGGCATCATTATGTTCTGTAACACATAGGCCGACTGAAAGCAGCAGAGACAGACTCTTGATGTGCTGTATACGTTTGAAAACGGAGGTGCTGTTTCAGGCCATAAACCATTCCTTACATGTAATAATTTTGACAAATAATGGAAAGGAATCATCATTTGCCATTCCGTCGGTATATAGTGGTGCTCCATCCATATGGCTTTGGTGGTGTGATCTGTCTGTGTCTGTATGAAAAATGCCACTGACAAGGTGTCCTCTCTAAAAGGTAGTGAATTGTATTTATGCGGGCCTCCTGAGAGATTCTACGTAGGGTGACACTTGGAGACACAGCAATTACACAGGGATCTTCAGAAAGTCAGAGCTGTCTGCTTTGGTTACATTCTGCACTAGGTGAAGTAGATGCTGATAGTCTCAAAAAAGCTACTGGGGCTAACTCTCCAAATTCCAGGCACCAAGAGATTATTCAAGACAGACTTAAAATGCCAAACAGTTTTAACAGTTGAATAATGCTCTGCATCAGCATATGTATTTATTCTGTGTTGCATAGCTAACTTCCCAAAACAGAGAACAAAAACTATTGAAGTTTTGGCCTAGTGAAAACCAGCATAGCCAGCACTGAAGGATTATGGAAGATGCCGTCTGCACCAACTAGAGTCATAATTCCCCCTCCTGATTTAGATTGATGACAGCTGATGCAAGACAAATAGCATGCAACTTTGTCCAAATCTGACCCAGCAAAATGTTGCAGCTGCTGCTTCCTTCTCCTTTTTATATTTTATTCCAGGTTTTACATAGGATTGCCAGGTCTTGGGTATGGATGGCTTCAGTATGCCATTATATTCACCATTTAAAATAAATAAATGTCCAAGCTCTGTTTTATATGGCAAAAGTGATGGAGGGTATTTCAGTACAGCCTCATCCATCCCATCTCCCCAATTGGTAGATGGTTCTCTGGACATTGGCGGCTCCAAGGTTTTTGGCTGATATCTTTGTTCTTAACCCAAAAGATTCCTGAATGAGGGCAGATAGTAATGCCATCACTTTGACTTGACTTCATGATACTGTTCTGTGGCACTGTTCCTTGCCATGAAGCCATCTGAGTAGAATCAAAGTCTCCAAGCTTCATGCTGGAGCATGAAATTGTGTTTGCTTATGAAGGGGCTATCCACACTGCACAATTATACTAGTCTGAAGTCACTGAATCAACCATGTTTCCATTCGACAGAGTCTTGAGATTTATCACTTGGGTGGCATTTAGGACTTTATCACACAAGGCACAATTATGGCAGGATAAAAGTACCATTCGGTAAAATTTATTGCACAACATTGTATATATCCGGAAGCCACATTGCACTTGAATTGTGTTTGGATTGTTTCTTTTCATTGATGGGGAAAACCCACCAATGAATCCAATTTCTTCTGCTACTCTTCCTGGTGCAATAATATCCTTCCAGTGCAGGCTCAATATTGTGAATCAGAGGAAATTTTTGTGTTGAAACTGTGCAACTGTGCTTTTGCAGAAAAATAAGTGGGTGGGGGCAGTTTGAAAAAAAACACATTGCCATTGAGTAAGGCACATATAAATAAGAAATGAAACTTTGTAGAAGTTGGGGAATTCACATCAACAAATTCACACCATAGCAAGGTGTGCCAGTTATTGTTAGAATAATAGAGTTGGAAGAGACCTCATGGGCCATCCAGTCCAACCCCCTGCTAAGAAGCAGGAAATCGCATTCAAAGCACCCCCGACAGATGGCCATCCAGCCTCTGCTTAAAAACCTCCAAAGAAGGAGCCTCCAATAGCAATACATTTCTGTTTGCTTAAAGGACACAACTGCAATGTAATAATGGTTTAGGTAGGGAAAGGTTTTCCCATGACACTAAGTCCAGCCATATCCAACTCTGGGGGTTGTTGCTCATCTCAATTTCTAAGCCAAAGAGTCAGCATTGTCTGTAGACATCTCCAAGGTCATGTGGCCGGCATGAATGCATGGAGTGCCATTACCTTCCCGCAAGAGCAGTACCTATTGATCTACTCAACATTTGCATATTTTCAAACTGCTAGGTTGGCAGAAGCTGGGGCTAACAGCGGGCACTCACTCTGCTCCCCGGATTCAAACCTGTGACATTTTTGGTCCGCAAGTTCAGCATCTCAGCACTTTAATACGCTGCGCCACTGGTTTAGTATGATAAATTCCTTAGAATTCTGTACTACAGAACATTTGGGTTGCTGTGAGTTTCCCGGGCTGTATGGCCATGTTCCAGAAGCATTCTCTCCTGATGTTTCACTAACATCTATGGCAGGCATCCTCAGAAGCTGTTGTGGTCTGTTGGAGACTAGGCAAGTGAGGTTTATATATCTACGGAAGGTCCAAGGTAGGAGAAAGAACTCTTGTCTGTTGGAGGCAAGTATGAATGTTTCAATTAGTCACCTTGATTAGAACTGAAAAGCCTTGCCATTTCAAAGGCTAGCTGATTCCTGCCTGGAGGCATCCTTTGTTGTGAGATGTTAGCTGGCCCTGATTGTTTCATGTCTGGAATTCCCTTGTTTTCAGAGTGCTGTTATTTATCTACAGTCCTGATTTTAGAGTTTTTTTTTAATACTGGTAGCCAGATTTTGCTTATTTTCATGGTTTCCTCCTTTCTGTTGAAATTGTCCACTTCCTTATGGATTTCAGTGGCTTCTCTGTGTAGTCTGACATAGTGGTTGTTAGAGTGGTCCAGCATTTCTGTGTTCTCAAATAATATGCTGTGTCCAGGTTGGTTCTGCTATGCTATGGCTGACTTCTCTGGTTGAGTTAGACTGCAGTGCCTTTCATGTTCCTTGATTTGTGTTTGGGCAATGCCGCATTTGGTGGTCCCTATGTAGACTTGTGCACAGCTGCATGGTATATGTTAGACTCCTGCAGAGGTGAGAGGATCCCTCTTGTCCTTTGCTGAACGTAGCATTTGTTGGAGTTCTTTCTCCCACCCTGGACTTTCCACAGATATATAAACCTAACATGCCTAGTCTCCAACAGTCCTCAACAACCTCTGAGGATGTCTGCCATAGATGTGGGCGAAACATCTGGAAAATGACCACATAGCTCCGAAAACTCACCACAACCCAGTGATTCCAGCCATGAAAGCCTTCGACAATACAGAGCTTTTGTTTAGTGGAAGAGACTTCTAAATAATTCACCATACCACAGACTCCAGGATTCAATAGGTCGGAGCTACCGCAGTTAACATATCATATTGTTATATCTGTGTAGTGCAAATATACACTTGTTTTCCTTACAAATGGTTTCAGGTATTTGGCAATGGAACCTGAAGTGGATTTTGCAGCCCGATCTCTGTGTGTGAGGAGAGAAAGATGTGAAGAGAGGCCTGGCACAACAAAGAATACACACTGTGCTAGAAATCTTTTTGTTAAAGAAAACCAACTTCTGCATTGCTTCCACTATCTGGCTAAAAATCTTGTCCCTCCTTAGCTTCTAAACAGACAACAGCTTTTCATTTTTTTGAGTTCAAAGACTTGTCTCCCTCTTCCTTTCTTATAATGGGAAAAGTCTCTTGAAGATATCAGCCTCGCCTTAATACTTGTTAGTGCTATGAAGCCATTACCGCTTCCCTGTTATCTCTGCTAACATATGACTTTCCATCTTGTCTAATAGGCTGTACATTTGACTGCCACTATGGGAATAGTTGACAGGGAAGCAAGTGGCATGCTTTGGGGGGGGAGTATATATTTTCACTATTGAGAGACAAAATAGAGAGGGTAAATATCTTTTTTAAAGCCAGGTTTAGCTGGTGGGTGCATATGTGAATCACTTTCAAGGTTTGCACAGCTGTTTTTAAGACAGGTATGAGAAGGTTAGGAGAAAGTCAGAGCTAACTAAATGCCTCCAACGGAATCAGGAAATAATGAGACACAGCATTGTGAAAACAAAATGGAATTAACAGACAGTCAGTTTCAGGTTACCGGAGTGAAGTCAGCAATCATCAGAACTTTTATTTAATCCTTTGGTTTTGATATAGCACTTCCAAAGCATGTGTAGAATTTGATGGAACTGGTGAGAGAAAGGCAAATCAGTGATTCCCAACCTTTTTTTGACCAGGGCCCATTTGACCAGAGCCCACTTTGACCAGGGACCACTCTCCAACATTAGTACCAAAAGGGTTATTAATAATTTTTTGATCAATATAGATTTGGTTTGGTTATTTTGGGTGCTGATTCAGAAAATTGCATTGGATAAACCAGCTCTGGTTTCTCAAACAGAACATATGCCATCCAGTAGTCGCCATCTGCTTGCCCACAGGAAACCATATTTAATAATCCAGAGCTGATATGGTCTATCCAATGCAATGGTCAGCTCTGCAGAAAGGAGGTGAAATAAAATAAAATAAAATTAATTAATTAAGAGGAAGGAGGCTCACGGACCCGATTTTCATTCTCATGGCCCACTGCTGAGCTGGGGCCCACAGGATGAGAACCACTGCTTTAAAGACACGCTTTGAACACCCCCAATTCATCTAATGTAGGATTAGGAAAGAATTGTGCCTGAAACCGCAGAGAACTATTGCAGACAGTCAGTGATCACGATATGCAACAACTGCCGTGCTCAGTGTAAGGAAGAACATTCAATGCACAAGAGCACCAGGTCACAATAGGTTTGGGATTGTTTTAAAGCCTGGAAAGAGTGGTGATATAATAAATTGATTTCAACTGCCAGACTTTGGAAAAGTTTCTTTAATTGGACTACAGCTCTCTGAATCTGGTTAGAACAATGGTTCCCAATCTTTGATTGTTCAGATGTTTTAGGTAAAGGTAAAGGTTCTGATGAGTAAATGACAAAGTTGACATGGTCTGATTTAAGGATGAAGCATGAGGATCTTGGATGAATGGAATTAATTATATATATGTTTTTAAGGTTTTTATAATGTGTTTTAACAATGCTATTAATAAATCTGTTTATATTGTTTTGTTTTTATGATTGTATTTTGGGCATTAAATTTTGCCAATGTTTGTAAGCCGCCCTGAGTCCCCTCGGATGAGAAGGGCGGGGTATAAATGTTGTAAATAAATAATAAATAAATTTTCCCCTGATGTTAACTCCAGTCGTGACTAACTCTGGGAGGTTGGTGCTCATCTCCATTTCTAAGCCAAAGACACCTCCAAGGTCATGACTGCATGGAGTGCCGTTACCTTCTCGCCGGAGCAGTACCTATTGATCTGCTCACATTTTCATGTTTCCAAACTGCTAGGTTGGCAGGAGCTGGGGCTAACAGCGGGCGCTCATTCCGCTCCCGGGATTTGAACCTGGCACCTTTTGGTCCGCAAATTCAGCAGCTCAGCGCTTTAACACACTGTGCCACCAGGGGCCTCACAGATGTTTAAAGATGTTTTAAGACCTCATCAAATGCAATTCCTGCCCTCCCATTTCCACACACATCTAAAATAGTTCCCTAATGAAGCATCATGGAGCCTATCAAGCGATGCATGCTTCATGTCAAGAAATTATATTCTGAGCTCATGATTTGTATGAAAATAGGAGAAAGCAGGGAAAAACACATGGGATGGGATCTAGCAAATTTGTTAGTGTTGAATCACTTCAGTTACATGAAGTAATGGGTGTTCCCATGGGGCACATCCTACCAAGCATTGATATTTCTCTCCTAAAATCCTGTTTCATGAGCCTGGCATGGTAAAATTTTAAAATTAATTTAATCATCAGAAATATCAAAATTTCAAGATATCACCAATTTGTTTTTTCTTGTTATTTCTCCTTCATAATAATCTTGACTTTCGAAATTGCACTACTGCTGGCTTTTTAGCATTGTTTCAGATTTCTGCGTTTGAGGGTGATGACATGGGGGGGGGGGGGGACTGAGGGAAACCCAGAGAAGAAGTGTCTGCCTTAAGAATGATGCCTCCTGCCTCCTTGAGAGTAAGATTAGTTCTCCTGCTTTCCTCTGCTTTACTCCATTTTCCCCAGCTACATTTGATGTCCTTGGGCCTCTTCTACATTGCCATATAATCCAGATTATCAAAGCAGATGATCTTCACTGCCAGTTCAGATTGGAGTGTCAAGAAATTATATAAAATCCAGTTCAAATAAAATAATCTGGATTTTATATGGCAGTGTAGAAGGGGCCTTAGACTTTAATTCCCAGAAGCCTTGGGGCCCTTCAACACAACCATATAACCCAGAATATCAAGGCAGATAATCCACATGCTTTGAACTGGATTATCTGAATTCACACTGCTATATAATCCAGTTCAATGTACAGTAGAGTCTCACTTATCCAACGTAAACGGGCCGGCAGAACGTTGGATAAGCGAATATGTTGGATAATAAGGAGAGATTAAGGAAAAGCCTATTAAACATCAAATTAGGTTATGATTTTACAAATTAAGCACAAAAACATCATGTTATACAAGAAATTTGACAGAAAAAGTAGTTCAATACACAGTAATTCTATATAGAAATTACTGTATTTACGAATTTAGCACCAAAATATCATGATGTATTGAAAACATTGACTACAAAAATGCGTTGGATAATCCAGAACGTTGGATAAGCGAGTGTTGGATAAGTGAGACTCTACTGTAGTATTATACAGCTGTGTGAAAGGGGCCTTGGTCAGTTTGTACTTAAGTGAGAGATCTGGGAGATAAAGTCCAAACCTTCTGGAGGACCAAGATGGGGAACTATGGGTTGGACAATTCTGAACTTTGTTGTATTAAGCAAAGAAACATTTCTGATTTCTGCATTTCACACAAAGAAAGACAGTTCCAAAATATTCCTGCTTAAAGCTGAAATGACACCATCCCAACAGCCAGGTTCAAAATAACTGGGACAATATTTTAACCTATTGAAATTTTCTGTTGGCTAGTCTTTTTTTTCATGTCAGGAGCAACTTGAGAAACCGCAAGTCACTTCTGGTGTGGGGGAATTGATCATCTGCAAGAAAGTTGCCCAGGGATACCCAGATGTTTTACCATCTTGTGGGAGGCTTCTCTCATGTCCCCGCATGGAAAGCTGGTGCTGACAGATGGAAGCTCACCCACTCCCCAGATTCGAACTGCTGCTCTTTTTGTCAGCAGTCCTGCCAACACAAGGGTTTAACCCATTGTGCCACCGGTGGCTAGTGAAGACTTTTCTATTCAGGTAACTGAACTCTTTCGATACTCAAGAGATTTTTAAATGGATGTGCTGCGTTTTTAAATATTTGAACAATTATTTATTATTAATATGGAATTTTAAAATTGTCTTAATTGGCATTTAATAACATAAATAATGTATGCTATTTACAACATGCATAATTTATTTTTTTAATTGGAACCTTTTAAACTATTTTTTTAAATTATGTTAGGAACCACCTTGTAACCAAATCCTGGTAGAAAAATGGTGTATACATCAAAATGAATAAATAACTTTCTTCTTTATCCCAAAATGCATGCCATGTTGTGACAGCTGAGGGCTATTCCTAAAACAAGGCCAGTCCTTTAAAAAAAAATTCCCTCATCCTTTGAACTAAAACCCAAAGCAGAACCCAAGTTACTACCCTATCAGTATCAGAGCTGCTAGTTTTCATTGATACCAAGAGAATTGCTCACACGTTGCATCATTCTTGTTTAGCCAGTTGTGGAAAAGAAAAACATTAATGTCCATTGTGTACTGGAAGAGGGATGCTGCTGTAGGATTTTATTAAGTGTAGGGATACTTTCACATTAAACCATGACAGCACTTTCACTCCACTTTAATTGTCATAACGTAGTTTCATCCTATGGGATCCTGTGATTTTCAGTTTAGAGAGGAATATCTGAACTAGAGAGGTCTTACACTTCTCCAAACTACAAACCATAGAATCCATCCACAGCTATTAAGGTGGAATCATAGTATGTCAAGAAACTGAGGTACTACCTACAATGCAAATGCAATGATAACATGATAATGCAGCTATCAGTTTTAATATGATATACAGTGTTCCCTCACTTCGCGGTTCACTTTTCGTGGATTTGCTGTTTCACAGTTTTTCAATAAACTCTAAAAGACTATTATAAATCATAAAAATTACAATTTACAGCCTAAGGAAGGAAGGAAAGAGAAGCCAAAGGGAGAGAAAAGGAACGGGAGGAGAAGGAGGCGATTTATCAACACACGATTGGTTGATAAAGACTTAAAATAGTGTCTGTCTACTAAAATAATGTATAAATATTAAAATAAATATAGCATCCCTACTTCGCTGATTTTCACTTATTGCGGGTGGTCTTGGAACGTAACCCCCGCGATAAGTGAGGGAACACTGTATATCAGATTTGCATAAAGAAAGCTGAAATAAATTATAAAAAAACATATTATACTTCTGTTTTCCTTGTTGAGCATCATTCTAATGACTGGGACCATTAATGTCAGCAGTTCAATGAATTCATCTGACCTTTTTTCAAGACTTGACGCAATTGTGGGAATATGATTCAGTCCTTGGATAGTCCTTTTAAAGTCTAAAATCAAAGTCAGAGTGAATTCATACCACATTTTACTTGGAACTCTGGACTGAGACACAGCGTATTTTCAGGTCTGGATTCATCTAAATGGGGTGTGATGGAAGGCAGCCTGGAAATTATCAATCATGCACATCAAAATCTATCATTAACTTCTTGACAAAACAAGCACCAAAGTTCCACACATAGAATTCATATTATGAATATGACCTAGTGAACTAATGTGATTTCTTTCTGATCACATAGGCTTAAGTTTGGACTACCATCTCCTAAGAATTTTAGTCAGCCAGGTTTCTGAGATTCAGTGGGAGTTTTTCAACACACTCATGCATAACTGGGTAGTGTGACAATGAGCCTCGAAAGAAAACTGCTTTTCCCCAAAGCTTTGATTCTGTACCAAATCAGAAATTCTCAACTCCCAAAAAACCTTAGAAATATCCAGTTTTTCATTTTATTTCTCTCATACTACCTTTTGTTGTTTATTAGAAGATAAATAGTTCAGATTATGCGATCCTGAAAAGGGGAATTTTGGTATTCCAGATTAATTTAACATCGAGCAGTTGGGTACTGAACATCAGCAATTTAAGATATGCAGATAACTCCATACTACTAACAGAGAATAGCAAAGATTTGGAATGATTACTCAAAAAAGTTAAGAAATAAATTCCAAATGTGGGTTTGCAGTAATAAAGGCATTGAAATTATTCAAGAATCTCCATAGCTTGTACCTGTCATTAATCAGAATGAAGACTGCAATAAAAAAAAATCAGAAGGAGCTGAGTCCCTTTGGGAGATGGTGGCAGGGTGTAAATACAGTTTTATTATTATTTTTATCAAGTCTTAGAAGGGCAGCTATGAAGGAACTAGAGAACCTCATGAAATGTAAATTTGTGTCACCAAATGTTAAAGGTGGAGCCCCAGTGGCGAAGTGCATTAAAGCACTGAGCTGCTGAACTTGCAGACCGAAAGGTCCCAGGTTCAAATCCCGGGAGCGGCTTGAGCACCCGCTGTTAGCTCCAGCTTCTGCCAACCTAGCAGTTTGAAAACATGCAAATGTGAGTAGATCAATAGGTACCACTCTAGCGGGAAGGTAACAGCGCTCCATGCAGTCATGCCGGCCACATGACCTTGGAGGTGTCTACGGACAACGCCGGCTCTTTGGCTTAGAAATGGAGATGAGCACCAACCCCCAGAGTCAGACATTACTGGACATAACGTCAGGGAAAACCTTTACCTTTACCTTTAAATGTTAAAGGCAGGGTAATCCATGGATAATCATATCCTTCTAATTTCTACGTATAGTTGTGAAAGCTAGATAGTGAAGAATGCTCAATGGAAAAAAAATCAACTTATTTGAAGTGTGGTGTCAGAGAAGCATTTTATGGGCCATGGGCTGCTAAAAAGACAAGGAAATGGTTCCTATAACAAATTAGGCCTGAATTCTTCCAAGAAACCAAGATGACTAAACCGAGACTGTTGCACTTGACCATTTCATAAGAAGACATGATTCACTAGAAAAGACAATAATGATAGGAAGGCAATAGGAAGAGAGGAAGACCATATTCCAAATGGATAGACTCAATCAAGGGAGCTACAGCCTAGTTCTGAAAGACCTGTTGATGATAGGTAACTTGGAAGTCTCTCATTCAGAGGATTACCACAAGTCAAAAACAACTTGATGGTGATTAATAACAATTACGGTGTAACTAAAATTGTGGCATCAAAATAGTACAAAATAAGACCTGATTGTGTTATTGAAAGTCTATGTTTATATAAAAACAAAAGGAGAATGCTGGTGTCAAAATTAATTCTGTGCATTGATTAAAAGCATCCTTGATTGATTGATTTATTTATTTATTAATCACTCAAGAACAAATGAAATTCTAAAAACACACTGTTCTGAAAAGATCTATCCTCTCTTAAATTCAATTACACTGGAACCTCCTGTGCTTTATATCCCTGCAGTCCCACTTAATCATTAATTACAGTGTCTTTTATTGTCTCCCATGTTGATTGCATGTCTGATATCACAAATTGCTTAGCAAGTTGACTTAACACCTTTGCTAATTGCTCTGTGGTGCTAAGCTTTAATTTTCTTTTCTTTATTTCTCCTTTTTTTCGAACATGGGAGTGTTTAGCTGTTTGTTTAAGAAAGCCCCTTTATATGCCAAGTTCTAATATCTGTACCTAAAAGCATAGAAAGAAACAGAGAAATTTGCATCTGAAATTTCTTCTGTGAATTGTTTAGGGAGTGACAAAGCCCCTTCACAACACTGAGGAGTTGCTTGAAGAACTGCTTTTTGACTTTTTGACTCTGTAAATACCAAACATAATACAGTCATGTTCTGTGACATTTTGCATATAAAAACAGCATCACTCTTCACTGGTTTGTTGCTGTTGATATTGTTGTCATTGTTGTTGTTGCATTACTTGTAATACTATTCAAGCCCCTGGTTGTGACAGCCCCACTAATCGCTCATCTATTTCCAAGCACAATTCAACGTGTTGGTTTTGACCTATAGCCTTACAATGCATGACAAAGGTCCAAATTATCCGAAAGATCATTTTCTCCCACATTTTGAGATCTTTTGAGGAGGCACTTCTCGCTATCCTACCACCTTCATAAACATATGTGGGGCCGGACTGTGGCGCAGCTGGCTAGTAACCAGCTGCTATAAATCACTACTGACCGAGAGGTCATGAGTTCGAAGCCCAGGTCAGGTTAAGCCTCCGACCATTAATAGCCCCGGCATGCTGTTGACCTATGCAGCCCCGAAAGACAGTTGCATCTGTCAATTAGGGAAATTTAGGGACGCTTTATGTGGGAGGCTAATTTACAACACCGTAAAACTGCCAGCAAAACACGAGGAAAGGAATGCGGAAGTACAGCCACTACTGGACGGTGAAGCAACAGCTCCCCCTGTGGCCGGAATCGTGAAGCTGGAAAAATGTTAAAAATGCCTCTGAGTCTATCTAATGTAGGTTGTTTGTCTGTTGGCATTGAATGTTTGCCATATATGTGTTCATTGTAATCCGCCCTGAGTCCCCTTTGGGGTGAGAAGGGCGGAATATAAATACTGTAAATAAATAAATAAATAAACATGGTGTTGTTGAAAACCAGGACCCCAAAATGAACCCTGGAATCTGCAGCTCAATAGATGTCAGCAATGAAGTCCACAATGATTTCCTCAGTTCCAGGCAACTTCCCAATGAACTTGCCAAAAGATGCACAAACACCATGTGCCCTAAACATCAGGGAATACCTCAACATTTAGTTCAAGGAAAAACTTTAGTTCCCTCACAATGCTCTTGGGAGACACATAATGGGTTTAGGAAGCGCTACAGGTTTTTTCCCCAGATTTCATCAGACTTTATTCCAAGGAATGTTTCCTTATCCCAATAGCCAAATAAGACCCCCTCACTGGGGTCCCATTGTGGCTATGCCAACACCCCTGGCACCTATTGTATGTCTAGCAGAAACCCATTATCCCGTTCCAGCCAACCAGGAACAGAGCCATCAAATCCCATTATCTCCAACCCAGCCACATTCCTTACCTCCTACACCCCTTTTGTGGCCAGACCAAAATAGCAGATCAACTTCAAATATAGCCAGTGAGTTTATTAAATTTTTCACTTATCAGAGATCCTAGCCAGTACCAACCTGGATGATCAACATCTAACAGGGCAAAATCTCTTTGTTTTAAACAGCTGTCAAAGTGCTATAAATAAATTCATATGTTCACAATTCCGCTTATGTCAGGCTTTGGAGCACAGATTCTGCTGACATCCACTTTGACCAAGGTGAATAAAGAGCTCTATTCTTTGCCTTCACCTGTCTCCATCTCATTTGGTCCTTTGGGAACTTGACATACTGGGTTGTGAACTTACGGTTCTTGCAGTAGCTGAAATCACTCAACAATGGGAGAGGGCCTTCTCAGTGTCTGCTACGAGGCATTGGAACTCTTTCCTTAGTGAGGTCAGCACCTCACTACTATCCTTCAATTCCTTTTCATTTTGGCTGGTCTTTGAGGGCTGATTCAGAATGTGCTGTATTGTCAATTGGTTGTTTTCTTGATTTATTTCTTTTGTATCAAAGGTAAAAGGTAAAGGTTTCCCCTGACATTAAGTCCAGTCGTGACCAACTCTGGGGATTGGTGCTCATCTCTATTTCTAAGCCGAAGAACCGGCGTTGTCCTTAGACACCTCCAAGGTCATGTGACCGGCATGACTGCATGGAGTGCCATTACCTTCCCGCCGGAGTGGTACCTATTGATCTATTCACATTTGCATGTTTTCGAACTGCTAGGTTGGCAGGAGCTGGGGCTAACAGTGGGCACTCATTCCGCTCCCGGGATTTGAACCTGGGACCTTTTGGTCTGCAATTTCAGCAGCAGGAATATATAGGACCTCAAAACATGTGCATTCGATAATGGTTAAGCCCCTGTCCATGAATGCCTAACCCTAACTGGCTGTTAGACTGAACTCAGCATTTTACCCCTAGCCCTGGTCCTATAATCCGCTTTTGCACAAGCCCATGCCCATCTCTCTCTAATTTCTGATTTGCCCACCATATTCCTGATTCTGGTTATTGAGCTTTGTTTTGATTTACAGGGTGAATGTCCCTTATACAACATATATGGGACCAGAAGTATTTTGGAATTCAGATTTTATTTCACTTTTTGGAATATTTGCATAACATTTAATGAGATATCTTGGAGATGGGACCGAGTCTAAACACAAAATTCATGTATGTCTCATGTACACCTTATACACATAGCCTGAAGGTGATTTCATAACCAAGATGTACATGAAGCAACATTTGCATACATTAAGCCCCCTGGTGGTGTCACAGTGTGTTTAAGCGCTGAGCTGCTGAACCTGCAGACCGAAAGGTCCCAGGTTCAAATCCCGGAAGCGGAATGAGCACCCGCTATTAGCCCTAGCTCCTGCCAACCTAGCAGTTCGAAAACATGCCAATGTGAGTAGATCAATAGGTGCCGCTCCGGCGGGAAGGTAAGGGCGCTCCATGCAGTCATGCCGGCCACATGACCTTGGAGGTGTCTACGGACAACGCCGGCTCTTCGGCTTAGAAATGGAGATGAGCACCAACTCCCAGAGTCAGACATGACTAGACTTAACGTCAGGGGAAAACCTTTACCTACCTAAGCCATCAGCAAGTAAAGATATCTCAATCTCAATTGACAATTTGGGATTTCAGAGTATTTTGAATACTGAAATTCCGGATAAGGAATGCTGAATATGTATGCACAGGCATGCTTCAATCAACAGTACCTCTGAGAAAGAAGATCCATCTGGACAATTTTGGAGCAGTGGAGATTTCTGTATAAGGAATAGTCAACCTTTATTTATGACACATCAGACACAGTCTGATTTTCCCATTTCTCTCTACTGCCAAAATCGTGTCCCACTGAGTCCATCATGGCAACTTTTGGAGGGACTTCATTGGGCTCTGTTTCAGCACCTAATGGCACAAAGTGGGGAAAAGATGAACCTGAAGGGGGAAAGAAAGTGGGGTGACAAAAGATGAACCTTGGTGGGAGAGAACAGAGTAAGACGGTTCCCTGCTCAGTCCCCCGCTTTCTACCACTTTCCATCCACTCATGATGAGGTCCTTAGTATTTGGCCATTCTTCTAAACACAGCAGAAATTCCCAAATGCTAACAAATCATCACAAGTTCTAATTCTTAGGGATATTATCCTTCAACTAATTAAAATGACCCACAGTGCCCATTTGAAGGATTTTAGCTCCTAGTAGTCATATTTCCAACTACTCAAATTTTGCATTTCTTAAGAATTTGTGCACCAGACATTTTTCCTGAGGCAATGCAACAAATATCACTCTACATCAGTGGTTCCCAACTTGTGGGCCGTTGCTCACTAGTGGGTTGCGAGACCTAAAATAAGGTCCATGAGACATGTGGGGAAAATCAGCTCTAGATTATTAAATATGGTTTTCTGTGGGTGAGCAGAGGGCAACTACCGAATGGAATGTGTTCTGTATCAGAAACTAGAGCTGATATGGTCTATCCAATGCAATTTTCTGAATCGCCACCCCAAATAACTAAACTGAAACTAACGTTGACCAGAAACTGATTCATAACCCTTTTAGCACTAATGTTGGAAAGTGGTCCCTGGTCAAAAAAAGGTTGGGAACTACTGCTCTACATGCACCAATGTCAAGGTGCATAGTTCCCAAATTCAACAAAGTTGCTTTGGCATACAGTATAAGATAGTCATAAATTTGCCAGTAAAAATGCAGTCATAAACTGAATAGTTAAGTATTTTTGTCCTTTCATGACACACCAAGTCTATTGTCTGCTTCAGTTTGTGTGTGTAATAGGCAGAGTGTCATCTCATGAATGCTTATTAACCTCTTAACCAAAGTAACATCAACCTTTGCTTCTACACAACTCTACAGACACTTGTTGCAGCCAACTATATACCTTTCGGCAGTATTCCTGCTGTGCTAATTAAAGCTTATTTCTAACTAAGTCTGATAAATAGGACTGCAAGTTTCACCTTCAAATAAGTCATCTTGTATAGGAACAGAAAAAGCCAAATAAGTATCTTTCTCATCTCTAAACAGACATTATTCTGTAAGAGGGCTGGGTGACCACTAGTTTTAGATTTGGTACACAAGGACTATTTCAGGATTGGGAATTACATATCCTTCCAGATGTTGTTGGACTGCAACTCTCACCATTCCCCACCATTGGCTTTCAAGGCTAAGGCTGCTGGGAATCTGGAGAGCTGCAAAATTCTGACTCCTGTTCTATTTGGGTGCACCATTACATGTGAAAAGTCATAGGAAGCCCTTGGTATGTATGCTTATTTATGAAACAAGCACATCTCCCAATAGGAAATATTCACTGCAACCACTCTACTAATAGGAGCTCCCGGTGGCATAGTGGATTAAAGCCTTGCGACTTGAAGGTTGGGTTGCTGACCTGAAGGCTGCCAGGTTTGAATCCAACCCGGGGGAGAGCACGGATGAGCTCCCTCTACCAGCTCCAGCTCCATGCGGGGACATGAGAGAAGCCTCCCACAAGGATGGAAAAAACATCAAAACATCCCGGCATCCCTGGGCAACGTCTTTGCAGACAGCCAATTCTCTCACACCAGAAGTGACTTGCAGTTTCTCAAGTCACTCCTGACATGAAAAAAAACTCTACTAATCAGCCATCTCTTTGTTGCTTTTAGTTACTCTGCCACAGGCCCTGGTGCAATGCCCCTAAACCATGAGCTTATTGGGATTTTAGTGGCAGAACTTTGAAACTTTGCTTTTGGGGACCTCGATTCCCATGGCTTATGGTGCAATCAGGAAAAGTAACTTCCAAACTCCACCAGAAAGCTATGCTCACTCCAAAGCATTGTTCAATGGCTTCATCTTTAAACAAAGTATGGTTTACATAATTCACTCAAACTGCAACAAGCAATACATGCAATCCCCAGGATAAGATGGCTGTTTCCAAAACTGGCACTTGCTCATGGACATTACAATATTCAGACGCATGAAGAAAAGAGAGGAAATGAATTATCTTTTATTAATATAGTGCCTTTGCAAAGATGTACTCAAACTGGTTCACAGTAATAAGAAATAAATATTTAAAAGGGAAACTAACAACATATAAGTTGAGTATTTCTTATCCAAAATACTTGAGACTAGAAATGCTTTGGATTTAGGATTATATTTCAGTTTTTGGAATATCTATATTTGCATAAACATATATAATGAGATGGGATCCAAATCTAAACATCAAATCAATTTATGATTCACACACACACACTCCTTATTTACATAGCCTGAGGATAATTGTCTGCACTATATGTTTAATCATCTGGGGAGGCCTTGCTCTCGATCCCACCTCTTTCGCAGGTGCAGTTGGTGGGGACGAGAGACAGGGCCTTCTCAGTAGTGGCTCCTCAGCTCTGGAACTGTCTCCCCAATGAGATTAGATCAGCAGTCTCCATCCTGGCCTTCAGAAAGAAAATAAAAACATGGTTATGCGACCAAGGTTTTACCAGTAAAGTAATGCAGTGCAAGAAATAAATCTGAAATATGTGCAATTGACAATGGAATGGCCCTGGTCTATGATTTTGGATCATATGATTTTAATGTTTATATTAGGTGGTTTTAATTTTATGTCCCTGTGTCTAATTGTTATTTTATCTTATTCTTAATCGTCTTATTGATTTTAATGCATAGTTATATGTTTCTTATTTAGATTTTATGATTTGGTTTTATATGTATGTGAGGCATTGAATTTTGCCATTATGATGTTGTAAACCGCTTTGAGACCTCTCTGGGGCGCGAAAAGTGGCATATAAATACAGTAAATAGATAATAAATAACGTTGTGCATAAAGCAAATTTTATGTATGTTGAACTATCAGAACACAAAGGTGTCACTATCTCAACCATCCATATAGACATTACTGGATTTTGGAGTATTTTAGATTTCAGAATTCCAGATTAGGGATGCTCAACCTGTATCAAGACATGCAAACATATTTACAATTTAGAGACAATGACAAGCAATAGGTGTAAAATTCTAACAAGTCCTAATAAATAATGAATCATACTTGGACAGCTGGTTCCTATATAGTGTCTCCATTATATCTAGCAAGCCAGCTGCAATTAATTGCAATGAATCACTCTGACCAGGAGGTCATGAGTTCGAGCCCCGCTTGGAGCCTATGTTTGTTTGTCTTTGTTCTAAGTTAAAAGGCATTGAATGTTTGCCTATATGTGTAATGTGATCCGCCCTGAGTCCCCTTTGGGGTGAGAAGGGCGGAATATAAATGCTGTAAATAAAATGTTTTCTTTTTAGATACCAGTTATAATATCTGTAATTTACTAAAAACAAAGCCATAGAGTGAAAAATCAAGTGTGGTGGATATTAGGGAAATTCTCAAAAGATCTGTGGTACAACATCTTTACATATCTGTGGAACTATTGGCAGGATGTATGTTGCATTTCCACTGATAAATAAATGTAGGTCAGGTAGCAATGGAAAGAATATTACTGTTCTTCCTTTCCTAGCTGAATTATGGGTTTCCTGATAATGGGAAATCCAGTCAGGGAAAATATTTAAAATAGATAATTTTTGTGAAGTTTTTGTCTGTTGGTTGCATATCTCAAAGTGTTTGGACACTAACACATTTACCACTGCCTACCATTTCAAAATCAATCTGCTTTTCAATTCATTTTTATTTTTACAATATTATCTCAGTTTGTACAGACATTCCTACTCAATGGCAGCTCATACGTGCAATTTCACAGAGTGGTTTGCAGTGTACAATTCCCTAATTCACTCCAAAAAAATAAAAAGTCATATGTACTTTCCAATAGAGAATTGTTACTGGAAGAGGAAGAAGAATGAAATACGATGTTGAAAACCACCAAAACCAATTAGAGAAGATGATTGCAACACTGCATCCTCATATGAGCTAAATTTGTTCTTAACAGCTGTAACTAATGTGGTAGATAATGAAAGTCATATTATGTATACTCATACATGTTTTTATTTAATGGTGAAAGCATTACTAACTAATGTAATAAGTGTTTCCAGTAACAATATAAGGATATATTTTGTGGCTATAGAACTGTCGTGATACAAGGCTTTATGGACAATTAAGCTTTTAGGAACCTGATAGCACTATGTCCATCAACATACTTGTTCAGATTACTACACACATTCTGACTTCCATTAACACTGAAAGTGTCTACACAGAGCTAAAGAACCTCTGGTTAACATGAAAACATCTGGATGGCCATTGGTTCTCCATTTTATTCTGGGACTCCATACGGATGGAGGATGCATGTAATAATATGAGAAATTATGAGCATATTGCTTTGAAGTGCCGATAATCCTTGATCATTGGTGGTGGATGACGCTGATGGATGTCCAGAGGGCCAAAAAATCCCCATCTCTGGTGAGGGGGTCCCTGGTCACAAGAACAATTTGCAAATAGTACAAATAGAATGGTGCCCCATAGGTACAAAGAATGAAACCATATAGCTTAAGTAGACATAGACAAGGTTTAAAGTCCCCCTTAACAGAGGCTTGGGTTTCCTATCAACGGTGATACAGATTCTTTAGCCTAAGCCCTTGGTTCAATAAGCAGGAGCAGCCAAATGTAGACACTCTTGGCAGCAGTTTTATTCCAATAGCACCTACATATTACTTAAAGATTGGTCTCGGAACCTTCTATCTATCCTTGCTAGATAGCTGACCAGAAGTCTCATCTCAGAATGACATCTCCCACTGGTACCTTCTAACATCTTTCAGAACACAGACATAGGGATATAAGATGAGAACAATGTGTCAACCTAAGAGGGTGGTAAAGTTAGGATTGTCTGTGCCATTGTATTCCCCACACCTATGTACAATTGTGAAAACTCAATAGTGAAGAAAGCTGATACGAAGAAAATCCAACTCATTCAAAATGTGGTGCCAAAAAAAGCTAACAAGACACATGAGTGGGATCTAGAGATAATCAAGCCTGTATTCTCCTTAGTATGACTAAATGGAAACTGTCATATTTTGGGCATATAATGAGAAGGCAAGACTTATAAAATGACAATAATGCTTGGTAAGGTTGAAAGCAGGAGGGAAAGAGGAAAAGCCTGTTGCTGATAGATTGGCTCAATCAAGGAAGGCACGGCCCAGAATCTGCAAGACCTGAACAGCAGTTGCAATAAGGGTGACACCCCACAGACATGATACCCCACGGACAGGACACAAAACACCGCTCGGACGAGACAAGGGACACCCCACAGATGGGACACCCTACAGATGGGACACCCCACAGAGGGTTGATGGCACACCCCCAAATGGGACACCCCAAAGACAGGACACCTCAGAAATGGGACAAGGGACACCACACAGACAGGGCACCCCACAGACTAAACAGGAGACCACACCGATGAGACGGGACACCACACAGACTGGACACCCGGCAGATGGGGCATGGAACACCCCACAGATGAGGCATGGAACACCCCACAGTTGGAACACTCGACAGACAGGATTGGAACAACCCACAGAAAGGATTGGGACATCCCACAGACGGGGGTTGGGACATCCCACAGATGGAACACATGACAGACAGGACACAACACAAACAGGACATAAGACACGCCACAGACTGGTCACCCCACAGACGGGTCACCCAACAGACAGGACAGATGGGACATCCTACAGATGAGATGGAACAAGCCATAGATGGGACACTCCACAGACAGGACACTCCACAGATGGGATACCACATAGATGGGACACCACACAGATGATACACAGGACACTCCACTGATAGCACACACCACAGCAAGAACACAGACAAGCTTGGGATACGCAAGAAATGTTCTGATATTTTCTACAGTGGTCATAAGTTAAGCTCTTCGTCTTCACTTGGAGCTTGGCAATTCATTGTCTTAAAATGCATTGCAGATTTAGGAATCCATATCTCAAATGTTAAATCTTTTTACCACAGTTTTGGGAGCCAGAACAATCACAGTACAATGTTCTCCAAAACTTTTTTTGTAGTAAAAACCTATGGAGGGAGGGGGAGATGATTGTACTAGGTGGAATCCAGCCGCCATTTTGTGAAATGGTGACTAGAAAAATGCTTCTTGAAGTAGAGGAAGCTCAGGATAATGATAGTGATGATGAAAATCCTGAAGGGATCTCTAGAAACAGAGAGAGCACGTTAGGAAGACTTGAAGTGTATCGGCTCAAAGCTTTTGCAAAGGGTCATATTAGTTTAGTTATTATTACTCTGATGATAATGACGACGACAACGATATTTGTCTTTTCTTTAATCTGAGGCTGAGAATGTGCATCTTGCCCAAGGTCACCCAGTGGATTTCCATAGCTGACCAGAGAATTGAACCCTTGTTTCCAGAGTCATAGTCCAACACTCAAACCACTTCATTATACTGATTTGTTTGAAAAGCATTGTCTCTATAAAATAATTAGAACTAGTTCACTAAAATTAGAAATCCTAGGATTCTATAGGATGGAGCCATGACAATCGAAATGGTATGAAACTGATATAATATTGTCGTACAGATGCATCTTGTGTCATCTCTAAACAGAAATCCATTGCCCATGACCTCAGATTACAATGTCTCTTCTGACTATCATAAATGCTTCAAAGGTTGATTTTTAGAAGAAACATATTACTCAAATGATCTAGTTCTGAGAAACTGGAATAAATCAACAAAACTGATGTCAATGATTTTGCAGAATTGGCTGGTTGCAAGGGGAAATGAAAACACAGTAGGTATCTATCAGAAGTGGAAACTTATCAATTAATAACATTATGTAACAAAAGTTGGGGGGGGAAAGCTGTTCCTAGTTTGAATGTGTTATTTCCTGTTTACTTTGAAAGTAGTTATTATACTTTAGAAACTTTGTTTTTGTGGCTGCTACAAACTATGTTGACTTAGTTGAGATATTTATTGAAAAACTATAGCAAAATGTGCCGCAAGATGTCCTGCAAAACAACGTTTTTGCAGTTTAATAAATGTTTTCCATGTTTTTATGATAGAACCAATTAGGAAATGACATGTATAATCCAGGAACAAAAATCATGTTACATAGTCACAATGAACATGAAAACACGTCAATTAATCATATGTCACACAGAGAACATAAAGAAATATAGGCAGGTAGTTCTTCATAGCAAAAACTGCTCTTGTGCTGAGAAAATCTATTTATCTGTCTAGGGCTAAATATACTCTCACAAGGCCATAGATCTTTCTGACAAGTAAGATATAGAGTAAGGTTGTCAATGAAATCAAGTTAATGCCATCCCACAGGAAAATAATTACGGTCAGTCTTTAACTATATTTTGTATTCCTCAAGTCCAACATGGAGACTATCAACACTTTTGTTCTAGACATCCATCCTTAATGGAGCAGATATTGGGTTCAAGAAGACAACTACAAATATGAGGGGAGATGAGTTTTCAGGGCAGAGCCTAGAAAAGTTGCTTTTGGGATTACAACCCCGAAATCCCTTGCGCTGCCTGATGGATTCTAAGAATTAGAGTATAAAAGTAGCAATTTCCGCATAATCTGCAGGAGGGCCATGTGTAGTGTAAGCTTTATCGGCAACCTGACAACTGTTTCCGTTGAGTTCCTAATAAAAGGTTGTTGTGTAAAAGCTTTTGGCACAAAAGGACTGCTGTGCTATACACTTATTTTCTAACTCACCACAAAGTGCTAATCGTTTTTTAACCTTCCAGCATATGTTATTGACTACCTCACACAGTCCAATCTCTTGGCAGGATTAAGGTACATGCCTTACTACTAAAATTCAATATTACTATTGCAGAAAAGAGTTAGAGAAATATCCAGAGGTGTTTTCTTTCCCCATATTTTTCAGCACATGCCTCATAACAACTTTGCATTTATGACACTTTACATACATTTATAAGTGTCTAGTGCGTGCTGGGTGTCTTTTCCAGAACCAAACACAGAAAAGACAAACAGATACTGCTAGCATTTGATGTTACTTACCCGCTTCTGATTCAGTACCAATCTTGCATACAAGAGCCTTCCAAATCTTCTTAATCCTGTCGGGGAAAATAGATCTTTTCCAGCCACCTTGCACTGCAATGGGACATTGATCAGCTACCAATAAAGAAAAACTTCATATCAGTATTAAAGAGCTAGGAGAAGTCAGTATCATTTGTGCCAAGCTCTTTTGCAGCATAAACTTAACATGATATAAGGGATAAAGAGTTAAAGACCATTTTCATTAGGAGGAGAGAAACAAAAAATGGTAGGCAATGGGCAGAAGATCTGGCTCAGAGGTAACTATAAGGGAACATTAACTCAATGGAAATGTCATGAAGGGATAGAATTATTATTTGGGAGTCAAAGTCCTCATATGTATCCTCTTTCACAAAACCCCTGCCTTCACTCCAGTAAATGTAGTTGGAGATCGTTCTCAGCACCTTCACGAAATTAACATTCCCAGGAATCTTTGGGGTAAGGTATTTCACATTTATTCAATTCATGTGTATATATTGCTTCAGTTGGTCAAGGAATGATGCCAGAGGAGGTTTCCCAGAGGGAAAACCTCTTTTGATTGAACAATAGAAGACCGTTCCAAAGTGATGGATTTAGTCTTCCAGAAGAAGAGTCCAATGTGTTCTCTGTGGGATTGGGGAAGTCCCAGCACACACTTTGCCCAGAGGCATTAGCTTCACCCTTCTTGGAATTCATCCAATGTTGGGAAAGCTGGGGGTCTTTCTCTTGATTTTGAAGCTGATGAGATAACTACAGGTCTTTCCTGAACCTCAACACTTTTGGGGTCCCAATTCCAGACAACAAAACTGCACTACATCTACAGCGTGGATACATCTTAAGTGAATGTCATGGTTCAGTGGGGACTCAAGCTTGTATCTTAAAGTCCCAGACAAACCCTTTGATGAGGGTAGGACAATGCAGCCCAATAGCTGTGTGATTAGAAGATCCTGAGAAATGTAATTAAAAAAAAGGATTTTGATCCCTTCTCTCCCCCCCCCCCCCCCCCATTGTGCTTCCAAGTGGGTATACTGTTAGCCTCAAAAACAGCTAACCTCAAACAAATATAATTCCATGGGAGCTACTAAATAAATTCCTTTTCCTCTGCAATTTGAAATTTATGTTTTAGGGCCCTTTTACACCAGCCTGCACTGGGCTGTGGCGCAGGCTGGTGAGCAGCCAGCTGCAATAAATCACTCTGATCAAGAGGTCATGAGTTCGAGGCCAGCCGTGTTGGGGTGAGCACCTGACAATTAAAAATAAAAAAAATAGCCCCTGCTCGTTGCTGACCTATCAACCCGAAAGATAGTTGCATCTATCAAGTAGGAAATTAAGGTACCACTATAAAGTGGGGAGGCTAATTTAACTAATTTACAACTCCATAAAAATCATCCAGCCGCCGTTGAAATGAGGAAGTGCCATCGCAGTGGATGATGAAGCAGCTGCTCCCCCTAGGGCCGGAATCGAACATCTCCTCAGAAGAAGGTTAAATTGCCTCTGCGTCTGTCTCTGTCTTTATTCTATGTGTATGGCATTGAATGTTTGCCTTATATGTATACAATGTGATCCGCCCTGAGTCCCCTTCAGGGTGAGAAGGGCGGAATATAAATACTGTAAATAAATAAATAAATAAATAAATAAATTTTCAGTACTTAGACTGCCATTCTTCCATCTTACAGGCTTTCTATGGAGAAAAGTATTGACAATGTATAGCCTGAAAGCTCTATCTAAGGCAGTGGTTCTCAGCCTATGGTGTTTTGGCTTAAAAGTTTACCAGCTGTTAGGATTTCTGGGATGCCCCGCAGGCAGGACACCCCGCAGACAGGATGCGCCATGGACGGGATGCCCAGTGGTCAGGATTCCCTGCAGACAGGACACCCCACAGACGGGACGCCCTGTGGATGCCCCACAAATGCCCCATGGACATGCCACGAATACACCATGGAAGGGACACCCCACAGACAGGCCACATCATGGATGGACCACGCCGCAGCTGCCCCACAAATGAGACGCCCAGTGGGTGGGACGCCCCACAGGCTGGACAACCCATAGATGCCCCACAGATGGGACATCCCACAAATTCCCCACGGACATCCCACAGATGGGACACCCCATAGGTGTCTCACAGATGGGAAGCCCCACGGACAGGACAGGACACCTCATGGATAGGACAGGATGTTCCAGTAATGGGACGCCCCAGCAACGGGACGCCCCAGCAACAAGGCCTCCCTTTTCCATTTCCTGTCTCCTGCCAGACCTGGCAAAGATGGGAGTTGGACAAGAGGCTTCCCGCCTGGGCTGGGCCCTGCCCTGGGGCCTCTCTTGCCTGTCTCCCATCTCCTGCCGGGCAGGCCCATCTCTCTGCCTCGGATCCAAGACTGGGCCTTGCTGTGGAGTCCTAGGCACCCAGCTCTCACACCTGCCAGATATAAAGTATAAAATATAAAAAGTATAAAGTGGTCTGTGGGGCATCTCATCTGTGGGGCATCCCGTCTGTGGGGCATCCTGTTTTCGCCAGGCCTGTCAGATGTGAGACGGGCAAGGGAAAGCTCACACCAAAGGAACAAATCAGAAACATGTAGATTTCTGTGGGGACTGCTGAAAATACATCACAAATCACCCATCTCTGACAATGAAGCTCTCTAATGAATAGAATATATGGATTAGTGTTTCTTATATGTAGAATGCAGTGACTTTTCAGCAACAAACAGCAATATCCAGAATCATGGGTAGGTTATAGTCTGTCATATCAGGAATAGCAAATGGAAACTCCTGCACTACCAAGAGGAATTGCTTTCATTTTCTCTTCAGCTGTTATATGATCAGCAGTGAGGGAGGTGAGTCAAATTTTGCAGGTTAGCCGCAGTTGATTAAAATGTGGCAGAATCTTCAGCTGTAGTACTAACTCCCAGCAACAAAAGGTTATCATATAGGAGAGGTATTTTGTACATTTTCTTTGTACATTGCCTCGAATAAGTTTGTGATTGTTTCAGTTCTTGTTGTGTCTCAGGACTGAAAATTCTGCAATCTTGAGGATGTTGATGAACTACAGCTCTCATCATCCCTCTTCACTAAGTGTAAACAAACTGATATAGGAAGATGTGATCTCAAAATGAACAAGTACCTTGTTCTGAACTTGATTACAGAAGGTAACTAACTAGGTTCAAATGAGTGATGTAATCATATGGAAGGCAGCCAAGAACCACTGGTCTCAAAATGATATGCCATGAGGAAAGACCAATAAGAGCTCTGATCTGCTGGTATGGAAATAATTGTTTATATAAACAAAATAATGTCCTTTAAATTACCAGAGGCTAGTAAGCATCTGTCCCTGATTAAATGGAATAGAGGCTGGAGATTTTCTAAAACCAGTTCTGGAAGAACAGAAGCTAAGCTGACTTGGTGTCAGCCTCCCACATACCAACATAGCTGGATATGACAGCATCCCTAGTTGATGGAGACCCAAAAATGCTAGTGTGATATAGTTCACAATAATGATGCATTTTCTGTCTGGATAGGTAGATGCATGGATACTAAATAGTCAGTTTGCAATGTCATGGAAGATAACTTATCTTCCTTGGACGTTTTTCCTTCACAGTGGTTATGTATTAAGGATACAGATATCTGCTAAGGAAAAACAGAATGTATAAAGGTTCAATCCTTATGGAAGTATGATGCCTTACCTGTAATATAATGCAGTGAATGCATTATGCCTAGAAACTGAAAAAGTTGATGTTTCTCCCTAAGAGGAGTGTATATTTATATATCTATTACTATGTTTAATAAGTGGAGCCACGGTGGCGAAGTGTGTTAAAGCACTGAGCTGCTGAACTTGCAGACCAAAAGGTTGCAGGTTCAAATCCCAGGAGCGGAGTGAGCGCCTGCTGTTAGCTCCAGCTTCTGCCAACCTAGCAGTTCAAAAACATGCCAATGTGAGTAGATCAATAGGTACCACTCCGGCGGGAAGGTAATGGCGCTCCATGCTTTCATGCTGGCCACATGACCTTGGAGGTGTCTACGGACAACACCGGCTCTTCGGCTTAGAAATGGAGATGAGCACCAACCACCAGAGTCAGACATGACTGGATTAATGTCAGGGGAAACCTTTACCTTTCTGTTTAATAAAATAGCCTAAAAGAAAAACAGAGAGACTGTTTATTCTCCTATATTAAATATCCTGAGATTCCGCCAGTGATCATAGCTGGACTGTTTATGTTAACTCTGCCTGTTTATGATTACCCTATGGATGACAAGATGGGGAGGACAGATACAAATTATATGGCAATCAGCAAAAAACTCCTTCAATCTATAGAGACAGAAATGGGGAACCATGCTTGTTTCACACTCCTCAAGGCTTGAACACCTCTTTGCACTGAAAAAACTCCTCTCTAAATGAATTGTCTACACAATTTATATTGAACAGGTCTTGAAAACTGCTAGATATGGATGGACATTTGAGTGTGGGTCTAAAAGTGGGTGCCGGTAGCTTCCCATGACATTGGGAACGTAAATCTAATTCAGATTTTAAGACAGATTTTAAAGGAGCTGTCCAAGGTGCTCAATTTATCACCATAATAGTGATAAAGTTCAGCTTCTTGGGTTCAATTTAAACTACAGTCTGGATTTATTACACCATTGGCATGAGAGCCACCAGCTACTACTGGAGGATAATGTCCTTTAGCCCTGTGCACAAACAAATGTGTATGCAGAGCTCTGAGGTGATGCAGACATTCATTCCATGTGCTAGTTCCTTGGCACTATGATGTACTGATTCAATATGATTTGTTCAAAACAAGGCTCCGTGTTTTGAAGTAACCCAGCAGTGTACTGGCTAGTCGTTTATGGATGGAATATTTCTCCCGTTTTAGTGAGATGAACACATGAGCAATCCTACAAGATGTGGATTGACTCTAGCAAGAGTTGTGAAGATTATATAACAAATGAATCAATTGGCTGATATAAAATTACAATGTTGTAAATCTGCTTTATAATACTGCAATTCATTTTTCTTACAACAACAGTTGCAATTCTGCTCTGAAGACTCAACAGCCGAAACTCACTCTCCTCTCCAAATAATAATAATAATAATAATAATAATAATAATAATAATAATAATAATAATAATAATAATCTTGTAAGTCATGCAACCCTTCCCCTTTCAGGTTGCTGAAGACTTCCAGGTTGCTGGATCAGTGGTAATGCAACTAACTTATTTTTCTTTGAATGGACACAACACAGAAACATAATCTACAACAATGGTCCTCCGGACTTTCTGGACTCCAGCTCACAGAATTTCTGGCCATTGGACAAGCTGGCTAAGGTTTCTGAGTGTTGGAAGCTCAAACATATTAGCGGGCACGAGTTTGACTCCTCTGATCTACAGGGATGTCACAAGAAATACCAGTGCTCTTCTGGTTCTTGTCACAGCATATCAAGAATAATGTAAAAGTGTTGAACATCACCTCTTAGATTAGAAGATTAAAGGTGCTCACAGTCTGGTTTCACTGTTTTAACCTTTACAGAATGCTCTCTGTCCATTCAATACAATAAGTTCTGGTTAGATAATAAAATAAGCAGATTAATTTTATATAGCTTATAGCCTATGGTGAGCCAGTCTGTCATAAATTACATCCACTGGAAATGGGTAATGAAGATATTGTGGGGGGAAATATCAGAACTAAAATTACCCATCTCCAAACAGAAAAACAGATTCTGTAAATAAAAAGCAACATGACATTGTTAACAGATTAATCACAAGCATTCTTAGAATATATCAAATCCATCTCTGTCTTCAGGTGACTAATTATTAAAGGCAATATGTTCTACCCACCCCTACCCCACCCTGGTCGTAAATAGTGCTTTTCAACCAATAATCAGTCTTTCCTTTTCATATGTTGACTGATTTGTATTGTGACTGCTGTAATAACACCTAATTTCCATATAGATTAAAAATTACCTTGAAGCCCATTTAGACCCTGGTGGGGCAAAGACAGTACAACAAAGTCCTGATATATTGGATGTATTTAGCCCATGTTGCATGAAGTATTCAGAGATCACTTAGACAAATCGGACTGCCAAATAGCATCATTGGAAGAGTCCTCTGAACAGATACTTCCATTATTATGTCTCTTGATGTCACCTTTTCCCCATGATAACTCTTTCAGGAGTGAATTTCCCTTCCGAGGGGTAGATTTCTCTAATTTCCTGTTGTCTCACCCCCATTTTTAACTAGGAGTCCAATTTAAGTTGGATTTTTGTAACTCGAGGACTACCTATACTCATGTATAACTCGACCATAGCAGAGAGAGTGCTGCAAAGGCAGTTGGTGCTTCTTTTATGTTCTTCCAACAGACTAAACTTTTGCCTGTCATGACTCTATTCAGAGAAGGGGATGGTTCTTTTTTCTATAAGAATTAAGGTACACTACACACATTAGCCCATGGATAGGTTGACCCAAGCATTTTGGGTTGACTTTTTTTTTTTTACTAAAGTGGTGAAATATGCACATGAGTATATAGGTACTTAGGGTTTCTGCTTGCCCACTATTTGCTATATGTAGCATAAAACTGTACATGTTAACACAGAAATTAAAAAGTGGGACTTACTTTTTGGTTAACATCCAGGTGGTTGCGTCTTTTTGCAGGTCATGATCACAGTTGAAGCTGGATTGACTAAACTGGATGCTTGTGGAGTCTGGTTTAGTAAAATAACTCTGCTTGCTTTTTGCATATACTTTAGCATTAAGCAGTAGCAATTCCATTGAATTCTTTCACTCATCAGTGTGATGCTGAACTCCATTGGCACAAGATATGAAACAGATGCAAGGTAGATAGGAGCTGTTTCTCAGGTTTATTGTTTTTCCATTGCTGGCATTTGCTGTTAGTCTAAAATAAGGTGTTTGCTGTGACATTCTCTCTGTTCAATTTCCAAACATCACATAGAACAGCTGATGGAAAGATTTTTAAATAGCACAGTAAAAATAGGATTCACTGTTCCCTCTCTTGACAATAGAAATGGAGCAGACCATCTCCATATTATGCCAAAAGTTGTCTAAAACATGTTGCCTGGAAGCAGAAGCAAGGCAATTCAGAAGAGATTTAAATCTATCCATAATGAGCCATTCCTGGCACTAAAAGTTAGCATGCCTGTTGTTCTCATTTATGTACATGTGTAGGTGCTCCATACAATTGGTAATTTTGATCACAACAGAACCTTAACTGTATGGAGCACCTGTTTGCATAAAGCTGTATATAAACAGAAATTTCTCTGTAGTTATTGTGCTGAAAGAAGTGAGTTCAGTGACTCAGGCCCAATGCCCAGTTCTTCATGTCTACACTAACTGGAATTTGGTACATGCAGAATGCTTTAACTAGCTTGGGCACTGAGATTTGGAGTCCAAAAGGTAACAATTCCAAAAGTCAGGCAACCTCCTCTCTATATCTGAGGACAGCAAGCTACTTTCAAAATGCAGCACAGACTGCTTTTTCATTAATGAACAGAGAACTCTGCCTTCAAATAGAATGAAATGGCCAAATGACTATTGCTATTTGCCCCTTACTATGCAATACCAGCCAAGTGGTATACCAGAGGCACTTCCCTCAGTCTATCTAGTGCTAAAGTTGGTTTTAATCTGAAGGAGTTTTCCAAGTACTAGCGCACCCCCCAAAAAATAACTTCATCACTTTGAATTGCTCATTTTTAGCCTAAAGTCCTGAGCAGATTCACCAGCACTCTGACACAGGGCCCCTTCACACTATATAATTACGCTGCTATTATTCTACTTTATCTGCCATGGTTCCATCAGATTTGAAATACCTCAATTTGTGTGTGTGTGTGTGTGTGTATATATACACACACACACATAGTGTTTTAGTTGGGGCAAGGGGCAGTAATGGTTCTAAGGGTGAAACAGCTGGAAGGAGGAAAAGGGTTAATAAAGAGCAGGTGCTTGATGAAGAACAACAAGTAAAATGGGTCCGGGAAATACTTATGGCTCCTTCAGAGGATGAGACGTTTTATGGGTTTTCTAGTGATGAGGAGTCCATGCTGGAGGATGATGGTTTCACAGAGAGTAGAGGAACTAAAAGGTCTACTCGGGAGCAGGAGTCGGATGAGGAAAGAGAAAGGAAAATGATCCGGGATATACTCACTGCTCCCATGGATGAGGAGACATTTGAGGGGTTTTCTGGGACTGATGGGTCTGGGAGTGAGATGGAGAATGTTGATTGGACTCAAGTAAATGTGGATGATGAGCCAGCTCATGGGGCTGCATCAGGGCATTGGCAAGCCTCTCATACTCCTGGGACATGGGGAGATCTAAGTCTTGAACGAAGATGGAGGGACTGGAGGGATGAGAGGCGAGGTCCACAAATGAGATCAAGATCAGCTGTGGATGATGAGGATAGGGTGGAGGCCTCATCAGCATCGCACTTCGATGAGTAAGTTAAAAGTGGAATTTCAAGAGCTATTGCCTTGCAGAAGGCAAGGTGTTGTTTTGGGGACATTGCTTTGTCGCTGTCTGTTTTCCTTGGGTCCTGGCTATACAGCTTTCTAATAATCCGGATTGAATCCTGCTTCGGTGTTCCTGGCTCCTGACTCCTGTTCGGCTCCTGACAACAACATTTCCAGTTTAGCATTTCCACTTTGGCATTTGCTTTGGTGTTCCTGCTCCAGCGTTTCCAGTTTGGTGTTTGCTTTGGCGTTCCTGCTCCGGCGTTTCCAGTTTGGCGTTTGCTTTGATGTTCCTGCTCTGGTGTTTCCAGTTTGGTGTTGGCTTCAGCGTTCCTGCTCCAGCATTTCCAGTTTGGCATTTGCATTGGCTTTCCCGCTCTGGCGTTTCCAGTTTGACGTTCGCTTTGACGAGCCTGCTTTGGCGTTTCTACTTTGGCGTTTCTGGCTACTGAACCCGGTTCGACTCCTGACCATGTCTGTGCTTGCTCCTGGCTTGGCGTCTTTAGTTTCCTCCTTTGGTCTTTGAAACTCGGCCTGGCTTTCGACTACGCTTCTGCTTGCTGCCTCTTGGGAGCGTTTAGCTCTTCTTTAGCTCTTTGAGCCACAGCATTACGTGGCATCAGCTTTGTTGGCGTTTGTGTTATGTTTGATGCGGATTATCAGGCCAGATAATCTGAATTGTCCTTTTGTTCTTGCTTTTTGTCTTCTTTTGAACTAAGACTTTTACCTTTTAAAATAAACACTGCAGTTAAGTGTTTTTGAGTTTAAAACATCATTTAATAAACATTTAAGAACTTTTATTGTGTGTGTGGCTCTTTAAGAGGCGGCTGTATCACGACACATATAATGAAATACTGTAGAGTCTCAGTTATCCAAGCTAAACGGGCTGGCAGAAGCTTGGATAAGCGAATATCTTGGATAATAAGGAGGGATTAAGGAAAAACCTACTAAACATCAAAGTGTGATGAACCATGGGCCTTGTAGTCCTGCTCAGGACATTGTAATCCCTGATGAAGATGAAAACTTGGGTTTTTTACCTTCCCAGTCTGAACTGGATTCCTCTCAGCCAGATCCTTCCCAGGCAGATCTGGAAACCTTGCACCTGCAAGAAAGTTGTGCCCCAGAAGTATGTCAAACAACCCCAGAGCCTACTTCTCCCGTGTTCTTGCGCCGGGAGTTTTGTAAACAACAGAGAAGTTTGGATTCAGCTTCGCGCAGGAGTGCGAGGATAGCAGCTAAGAATGTTGCCAATTAACATTGGTTCTCGTGAGAATCTTTAAGGAGTTTAACATCTGGTCTCAGAGTTTAGCTTTCGTTTCTGATTCCCAGAGAACCGCTTTGGTGAGAAAGTTGGACTCTATATAGGTGTTTTGCCCGCGTAGCAACTTCGCGGAGTCAATTCGTCAGCCTACGGAGCGAGTTGTGTCTGGACAGCGCGCTCCGATTCAAGCCTCGCTTCAGATCAAGCCTTGCCTTGCTATCCAGCCTTCGCCTTGCTTCCCAGCCTTTGTTTACCTACGGACTTTGCCTTGTTTCCCAGGACTAATCCTTGCCTTGTTTCACGGATTTTACCAAGTTATTCCACGGACCTTGTTCTTGTTCTTAGTTACCTTGTTCCACGTTCAAGCCTTGTTTCAAGTATCAAGTTATTTCCTAGCCACGCTCAAGTTTTATGGACTAAGGACCTTGTCATCTCCCCTCACTTTGCTTGGCAAAGTGAGTGTTTCGGTTATTGGATTACAACTTGGACCTTAATATTTCTTATTGGACATTGCTTTTTTGGACTAATTCTGACCTTTCCTGAAGGGTCTAATTCTGGACTATTTTCTATACTTGTTTTTATTAACTTTATATATTCCTTCAATAAAGATATTAGTTAGATTCTGGCCTCTGTGTATGGTTATTGGTGCCTCTGCCGCCTGGGTCGTGACAGTTTGACTCCGCCACCCATAAGCACCAACTAACCGAGGCCAGGATGTCTACCGGAGCCGCGCCGGCTGGACAGCCGCTCAGCTACACCATCAGCAAGGACGAAGTGGACCGCATCCGTGACAGACTCAACGCGCAGGATGGAGAAATAAAAGGGTTGAGGGAGCGCGGAGTTCGCCTCCCGGCCATGGCGTTGCCTACCAAGTTTTCTGGAGAAGCTGCTAAGGTTCATGTTTTCCGCCGCCAATGTCAAGCTTATCTAGAGGCCCGTGATGCCGAGTTTCCCCAAGAAGACATCAAGGTGGCGTGGGTCTACAGTCTTCTAGACGGACCAGCGGCTAGCTGGGCGACGGCCCTGTTTGATCAAGCCTCCCCCCACCTAAGTTCAGCACAACGCTTCTTGGATCACCTTAAGGAGACCTGGGGAATCGAGGACAATTTGGAGGCAGCCGGTCATAAACTCCGGCGCCTCCTTCAAGGAGACAGACCCATGTCTCAGTACATAGCCGAGTTCCGCGTGCTGGCCCACAACACCGGCTGGAACGATGTAGCCCTCAGAGGACAATTTCGGGAGGGTCTCAACATTGAAATGCTGGAAGAAATCTCCAAGGTGGATCCTCCCCAGACCCTCGAGGCACTCATTGATCAATGTTTACGGGCTGAAGTCATGATTGCCAACAGGAAACAATGGGTTCGAGGCCAGGGCGGTAGAGCCGGGGCAAAACCCCCCGCTCCCGCCAGTGTTCAGCCACGTCCGGTGTGGAGACCCCCGCCGCCAACCCCATACCCCAGAGGAGGCGAGGAGGTGCCGATGCAGTTGGGCAATGTGCGTCCCAGACTAGATGCCGCCGAGAAGGCCCGTCGTCAACGCTTGAACCTCTGCTGGTACTGCGGGAACGGGGGCCACTTCGCCAGAGAGTGCCCAGCCAAAGGGAAGCCTGCCGCCCGTCTTGCGGCGGCGTCCTCCACGGAGTCGAAGGCGTCTGAGCCGACTGGCACACAGCCGGCGGGGGAAGCCAACGACCGGGTGTAGAGAGGCTCGCCAACCCGGTCAAAAAATCCATCCAAGAGCCGCCAACCGGGGTCCTGTTCCTTCTCGTGGTCACATTATGGTCAGCAAAAAGGGGACCCGTCATGATCCACGCCATGATAGACTCTGGAGCTACCAACAATTTCATCGATAGAGAGTATGCCGACTCTCTGGGATTACAATATCATGATTTCAAGAATGCCCGTGTGGTGCAAGCCATAGACGGCCGTCCCCTCAAGACGGGCCCCGTAAGCCAGTGGTCGGAACCCACCAGGATGTGGATAAGGGAACATATGGAAGAGATTTCCTTCTTTGTTACCGAGGTTCCCCATTTCCCTGTGATTTTGGGAATTCCATGGCTGACACTCCACGACCCTAACATCTCCTGGTCCAACAGAGAACTGCAGTTTGCTTCACAGTACTGCCAAAACCATTGCCTCGTAGCCAAGGTATGCCATGCCACAGACTCCGAGCCCATCATCACCTTGCCAAAGAAGTACTCCGAGTATTGGGATGTATTCAATGAGAAAGAAGCCGAAAAATTACCCCCACATAGACCTTATGACTGTGCCATTGACTTGGTGGAGGGGGCCCCGATCCCGCGAGGGCATCTCTACTCCCTGACTGAACCAGAGCAAGAAGCTCTCAGGGAATTCTTAGAGACAAACCTTCGCAAGGGGTTCATCAGACCCTCTCAATCCCCAGCCGCCTCCCCAGTGATGTTTGTGAAGAAGAAGTCAGGGGAATTACGCTTGGTGGTGGACTACAGAGCATTGAACAATATCACCAAGCGGAACAGCTATCCCCTGCCCTTAATCTCGGATCTACTGGACCGACTTCGAGGAGCCAAGGTCTACACCAAGCTGGATCTTCGGGGGGCTTATAATCTAGTTCGCATCAGAGAAGGGGACGAGTGGAAGACCGCCTTCCAGACTAAATTCGGATTATTCGAGTCCCGAGTTATGAATTTCGGTTTATGCGGAGCTCCCGCAACGTTCCAGCATTTTGTCAACGATATTTTTCAGGACTATCTAGACAGATTCTTGATAATCTACCTGGACGATTTTTTGGTGTTTTCCAGATCACAATCAGAACATGAGAACCACGTCAAAATGGTGTTGCAACGACTGCGGGATCATGGACTTTATGCCAAGCTAGAAAAATGCGCTTTTGATCTACAAGAGGTAGATTTCCTTGGCTACCGCATCTCGCCTCTAGGGCTTTCCATGGATCCAGCCAAAGTTTCAGCAGTACTGGAATGGCGGGCGCCAACTAACAAGAAAGAGGTGCAGCGTTTCTTGGGGTTCGCGAACTACTACCGCAAGTTCATTCCAGATTTTGCCCGCTGGTCCGACCCCATCACTAGCTGCATCCGTGGAAAGCAGCCTTTCCGCTGGACTGATCAAGCAGAGAAAGGGTTCCAGCAACTGAAGAAACTATTCACCTCCCAGCCAATTCTACAGCACCCAAATCCTGGAACCCCTTTTGTGGTGCAAGCGGACGCCTCGGATGTGGCAATTGGGGCTGTACTCTTACAACCGGTGGGAGATCACCTCCACCCCTGTGCCTTTTATTCTCGTCAACTAACCACACCAGAGAGGAATTACACCATTTGGGAAAAAGAACTACTGGCCATAAAGGCAGCCTTTGAAACTTGGAGACATTGGCTAGAAGGGGCCAAATTCCCCATTGAAGTCCACACTGATCATCGTAATCTAGAACATCTAAGAACTGCCCGCAAACTAAATCAGAGGCAGCAACGTTGGGCTTTATTCTTTGAACGTTTCAACTTCCAGATCCATTATGTGACCCCAGCTCAAACCAAGCAAGCAGACGCCCTGTCACGTAAACCGGAATACGCTGCAGGACGCAAGGAGACCTTTGAATCCCAACTGCTACAACCTGAGAACTTTGCCACGCTCACAGTGGGGAACACCAAATCCAGTCCCATTGGTTCAACTTCCCCTACTCCAGGACCCATCTGTGCTCAAGAAATCAGGGCTAGTCAGCAAGCAGATGCCTGGGCGCAGGACCAACTTCGCCAAGGTCTGCATTTTCCCTTTTCGCTTAAAGATGGGCTGCTCTGCTATAGAAATCATGTTTATATCCCACCCGGACCGGGCAGGGAAAAAGCGCTTCGTCTGTGTCATGACTGCAAACCAGCAGGACACTTCGGACTATTTAAAACCATGCATTTGATCCTAAGAGATTTTTGGTGGCCCAAGATCCGCAAGGATGTGGAAAAATATGTCAACACCTGCCCAGTATGCCAGCGCTCCAAGATACGAAGGGAGAAGCCCTCAGGGCTTTTGCACCCCCTTCCTACCCCATCTCGCCCATGGGAAATAATTTCCGCGGATTTCATCACTGACCTACCACCTTCCTGTGGATTCACCACGATCTTAGTGGTGGTGGACCTATTCACCAAGTTAGCCCATTTCATTCCCTGCGAAGGCCTCCCCACGGCCAAAGAAACTGCGGATCTATTTCTTCAGCATGTTTTCAGACTACATGGATTGCCCAAGAGTTTAGTCACAGACCGTGGATCTCAATTCACCTCTCGTTTTTGGAAGGCACTACAAAAACTACTGGGCATAGACTCTCGCTTATCTTCAGCTCATCATCCCCAAACAGATGGGCAAACGGAGCGCACCAATGCCACTTTGGAGCAGTATCTTCGCTGTTATGTAAACTACCAACAGGACAATTGGGCTTCTCTGTTACCACTGTCTGAGTTTGCCTACAATAATGGAGTTCAAGCTTCTACAAAAGAAACGCCGTTCTTTGCAAACTACGGTTTCCATCCACGTTTCTTTCCCCCTGTCATTGAAACTTCAGAAGTTCCCGCAGCAGAGGATTGGCTGCAGGAACTCACAGCGGTGCAACAACTTTTGCTCCAGCAACTGGACCAAGCCAAGGAGGACTATAAACGCCACGCTGACAAACACCGCCAGCCGGGCCCCGAAATCAAGGTAGGAGATCGGGTTTTTCTGTCCACTCGCTTTCTGCCCTCCCACCGCCCATGCCGGAAGTTAGATGCCCGCTTCATTGGCCCCTATCCAGTGGTGGCGCAATTAAACCCCGTGACTTTCAAACTCCAACTTCCGCGTTCAATGCGCATTCACCCAGTGTTTCACCGTTCCCTGCTCCTTCCGGCGGATGGTGTGCGTCCTGATACAGACCAACCGGCCCCCCCTCCTGTTTTGATGAATGGGGAGGAGGAGTTCGAGGTTGAGGACATTTTGGATTCTCGCTTTCATCGCCGCCGCCTACAATATCTCATTGACTGGGTGGGTTTTGGGCCTGAGGAACGCTCTTGGGAAGACGCCTCCACAGTCCATGCTCCTGATCTAACCCGTCGCTTCCATCTGACCTATCCCACCAAACCGCGACCTCGCGCCTCGGGGAGAGGACCCCAGTTTGGGAGGGGCCCTGAGGAGGGGGATAGTGTGATGAACCATGGGCCTTGTAGTCCTGCTCAGGACATTGTAATCCCTGATGAAGATGAAAACTTGGGTTTTTTACCTTCCCAGTCTGAACTGGATTCCTCTCAGCCAGATCCTTCCCAGGCAGATCTGGAAACCTTGCACCTGCAAGAAAGTTGTGCCCCAGAAGTATGTCAAACAACCCCAGAGCCTACTTCTCCCGTGTTCTTGCGCCGGGAGTTTTGTAAACAACAGAGAAGTTTGGATTCAGCTTCGCGCAGGAGTGCGAGGATAGCAGCTAAGAATGTTGCCAATTAACATTGGTTCTCGTGAGAATCTTTAAGGAGTTTAACATCTGGTCTCAGAGTTTAGCTTTCGTTTCTGATTCCCAGAGAACCGCTTTGGTGAGAAAGTTGGACTCTATATAGGTGTTTTGCCCGCGTAGCAACTTCGCGGAGTCAATTCGTCAGCCTACGGAGCGAGTTGTGTCTGGACAGCGCGCTCCGATTCAAGCCTCGCTTCAGATCAAGCCTTGCCTTGCTATCCAGCCTTCGCCTTGCTTCCCAGCCTTTGTTTACCTACGGACTTTGCCTTGTTTCCCAGGACTAATCCTTGCCTTGTTTCACGGATTTTACCAAGTTATTCCACGGACCTTGTTCTTGTTCTTAGTTACCTTGTTCCACGTTCAAGCCTTGTTTCAAGTATCAAGTTATTTCCTAGCCACGCTCAAGTTTTATGGACTAAGGACCTTGTCATCTCCCCTCACTTTGCTTGGCAAAGTGAGTGTTTCGGTTATTGGATTACAACTTGGACCTTAATATTTCTTATTGGACATTGCTTTTTTGGACTAATTCTGACCTTTCCTGAAGGGTCTAATTCTGGACTATTTTCTATACTTGTTTTTATTAACTTTATATATTCCTTCAATAAAGATATTAGTTAGATTCTGGCCTCTGTGTATGGTTATTGGTGCCTCTGCCGCCTGGGTCGTGACAAATTAGGTTATGATTTTACAAATTAAGCACCAAAACATGTTATACAACAAATTTGACACAAAAAGTAGTTCAATGCTGCGTAGTAATTACTGTATTTACAAATTTAACACCAAAATATCACGATATATTGAAAAATTGACTACAAAAATTGCTTGGATTATCCAGAAGCTTGGATAAGTGAGACTCTACTGTAGTTTGGAGATGGGACCCAAGTTTAAACATAAAATTCATTTAAATGTCATATACATCTTATATACGTTACCTGAATTTAATTTAATATACAATATTTTAGATAATCTGGTGCCTAGACAATTTTCGAGTACTTTGGATTGGTGCTAAACCTGTTTTAAGTGTGGTGAGGTGTGCTGTTATTCCTGTAATTGTGTCAAAATAACTTGATTTAGACTTGCACCTTAACTTTGGAGTGGGGATTACAATCTGTTGCTCTGGATCAGTCAAATGTCTTGTGAGGATATTTGGCTATTTGAGGCAGGGCAGCATAATGGACAAGATTCATCCAGATGTTCTTCCTCCTCCCTCTACATAAACCCCAGATGTTATTTAAAAGTCAATGTGTTTTTCCTTTAAAAAAGTAAAATGTGCTGTAGTTCATAAATCCAAAAAGAAAGACTTTTTTAGTATTTAAATTTGTGGGTCTTATCAGGCAATAAAACTCAGGATTTATTTTCTGAAACTGGGTGCCATCAGGATATTTTATGCTCTGAAAAGTCTTAAATAATTCCTGAAAACATAAATTAAAATTTAGTCTGCTGAAAAATCATAAGTGAATGGTGCATGTGAAAGACACAACCTTGGGAAATTTTTGCTATGTGAGTACTTTTTAAAAAGGAATTTAATTGAGTTGTCTGGGAGAGTACAATCCTTGCATACATGGGTTGTAAATGGAAAATCTCATATAAAGCTAAAAATGTCCTTAAGTTTATGAGGAGGGCTCAGTTAGGTCAGCATTCCTATACTTTACTTAATAAGGTAATGCTTATGAAGACCTCGATCTCTTAAATGCTTGATAGAATTGCAGAATCTAGTATGATCCTTTTACTATGGGACTAGTATCTGCGGTCTCATCGACTCATATTTGACAAAATGGTTCACAAAGATGGCTGAGATAGTGACACTTTATTTTCTGATGATTTTGTGCACTATGGTATGTTTCCACCAGAAGTTACAATAGAGTCGTGTTGGAGTATGTAGCATATTCTCCCAAGACACAAAGGTCATATAGTATTAATGTTATATCATTGACTAAAGATACAGTTCTACCAAAAAGGGGGATTTTCTAGATCTTCAGGTAGCTTGCAGTAGAAGTCATTCATTTCAACAGGGCCCAACATTATCGTTTCCTGTATCCACTGTACTTTCAAGAACACATCCCCCACATATAAGAGATCATATTGTATTGATTTCACAGATGGATCAAAGGTACTACTGAAGAAAAAGAAGATGGCATAATGGTCTGAACATTCGAGGTGCATCTACACTGTAGAATTCATGCAATTTGACACCACTTTAATTGTTATGGCTTAATGCTGTGGAATCACAGGACTTGTCATTTGGTGGGGCATCAGCGCTAGTTGGCAGATAAGGCTCAAGTTTCAAAACTACCACTCCCAAGATAGCACGGTAGTCAAAGTAATGTCAAACTGCATTAATTCTACAATATAGCTGCACCCTTGGACTCCAAGGTTACTTCAAAACATAGAGCTATTTTGGGAAAATCATACTCAAACAAATCTTCAAAGTTCCAAGGAACTAACACATGGCGTGAATGTCTATGAATGGATCTGTATCATCTCAGAGCTCTATGTAAGCATTTGCCCAGAGCCAATAGATGTTAACTCCCAGTAGTAGCTGCTGGCTTTCATGCCATTTTTTTATCGTGTCAGAAGCAACTTGAGAACATACGGACAGTTGCTTCTGGTGTGTTACCATCCTGTTGGGAGGCTTCTTTCATATCTCCGCAAGCTAAAGCTGACAGACAGGAGCTCACCCCCGTCTAGCAGATTCAAACCAGTGACATTCAGGTCAACAGTCCAGATGACACAGGGTTTAACCCACTGTGCCACCGTAGCTCCATTCATGCCAATGAATCTAGGTTTTAGTTTACACTGAATACAAGGAGCCGAACCATATCCCAATAATAAATTGAATGCCTTAGACAGCTCTTTTTAAAATTGGCTTAAAATCTGAAATAGATTCATACCGGTATTACCACTGTCATTGGAAGCTATCAGCACCCACTCTTAGACCCACACCCAATCATCCACCCTTATCTTGCTGCTGTGGCAGTTAAAGTGGCTGTATTAATTCTATATGTAAATGCACCTTAAATGGCTGAACCACTATCACTTGTTTTTCTTCTTTGATAACGCTGTATGTTTAACTTTGAGAACTGAACTCATTTTTATCTGTACATGTACTGACTATTCTATGAAGTGCTCCAAACTTCTAAAAAAAATCCTTGTGTTCTCCAATAAACTGCCTTCACCAAGTTGGACTGCTTGTTCTTGAAGTGGGATGCCCCATCCTTCAAATGTTAGCTCTTTTTCCAAGCTGATTCAGAAGGTCCAGCTGCAATCTGTGTATCTGCCAGGTGATATGTGACATGCTTAATATTTCAGATTTGTTTCAACATTTGCAACTATGAAACTACAAGTGCCTCTAAACCAAGCATGGACAAACTTTGGCCCTCCAGGAATTGTGGGAGTTGAAGTCCAAAACATCTGGAGAGCCGAAGTTTACCCCTGATTGTTCTACACTGTAGAGTTAATGGAGTTTGACACCACTGAACTGCAATGTCTTTGTCCTTTGAAATCAGGGGAGTTGTAGTTTTACAAGGCCTTTAGGCTTCTTTGCCAAAAAAAAAGTACTGGTGTTTCACCCTCACAAAACTATGAATCCCAGGATCCCATAGCATTGAGCCATGGCAGTTAATATGATCTCAAACTCCACTGATTCTATTGTGCAGATACACTGTACATCCATCTTTTTCGTTCAAGCATTACAGCCAGTACCTGACGGCTACTTGCCATTAACAGGGTCTAGAAAATCAAAAAACTATTGGAAAAAATTCAGTGGGCTTTGGGCAAGACTCAAGGCAACAGCTGCTGAAATTCCATAACAGGAAATGCGAATAACATATCCTCGTTGAACATAATAAATAGCCTCATTTTTCAAAGTGGATGGATTGGAAAGAAAATCTATTCCCATGTCACAGTCAAATTAGATTTAGATGCTTATAATTATGCTCTAATAAATCCAACCAATTGTTGTATCATAGAAGAGGAAGGGCATTGTGTTTTTCAAAAGGAGGTATCAAAAAGAATCAGGTATAAAGCTTCCTTCATTATTATTAGTAATTGAAGTAGTTTCACAAAATCACAGAGAGCATGGATAAATTATTCTGATTGCATGCAACCCACGATCCTAGAAATCTCATAGATATATTCCCCTCTCACAAATCAAAATCAATACAGACTGTCCTTCATATTCATGGCTTACTAGGGGTAGAAATCAATAGATAATATGTTATTAAGCTTAAAGAACGAATGGGGGATGTTTTGTCAAGAATGAAGTAGGAATCACATGGTTAGAGGTGGTTGCATTGCAGTCAACTTAGCCAATGATAAAAGATGTTGGGGAACTGCAATCCTGCAATACTGGGAGATGTGGTTGGAATCACATGAGTCCTTAAAGTGGTCAAGAACATTTCCTCTGTCAGTGTATTTTAGAGTTGTAAGAAAATAACATAGCTACCTCTTTGGCCTATGCTCACTTGCAAGACCCCAATTGGAACAGACCCAGAGGATCAATGAGACTTACCTGGATGTTTGTGTGTACATTTAAGAACTGATTCAATGGGCCTATTCTAGCAATTGGATAATGTTTGAAAGGGTTATTGTATGTTTCCGGGCTGTATGGCCATGTTCCAGAAGTATTCTCTCCTGAAGTTTCGCCCACATCTATGGCAGGCATCCTCAGAGGTTGTGAGGTCCTCAGAAGCTATGAGGTCCTCACAACCTCTGAGGATGCCTGCCATAAATGTGGGCGAAACATCAGGAGAGAATACTTCTGGAACATGGCCATACAGCCCGGAAAACACACAACAACCCTGTGATCCTGGTTATGAAAGCCTTCGACAACACATTGTTTGAAATGTAATATTTTGCTGCACAGACAAATTTACCAACAAGCCCACCTCTCCAATATGCATCCCAATTGTTACTGAATGTTATAATCCTGTGATTCAATAAAAAGCTCCTTTCAGATAAAAGATTCACATTTAGGCACTATAAATGTTTTTTAAAATGTCAAGCTTTAAGCAGTACTGACAATGAAATTTCAATTACATTGTAAGGGCGAGAAAAATAAATGATTGGAGATACAGGTGGAGTATCCCTTATCTAAAAACATGGGACCAGAAATGTTTGGGATTTTGGGGGTTTTTTTTTCTATACTTTAGAATGCTTTTATTTGCATATACAGGCATAACGAGATATCTTGGAGATGAGGCCAAAGTCAAAACACAAATTTCATTTATTCTTCATATACACCTTATATACATAACCTAAAGGTAATTTTATACAGTATTTTTCATAATTTTGTTCATGAAAGTAAGTCTGTGCACACTGAACCATCAGAAAAGCAAAGATGCCACCATGACCGCTGAGCTGCTGAACTTGCTGACTGGAAGGTAGACAGTTCAAATCCGTGTGATGGGGTGAGCTCCCTCTATTAGCCCCAGCTTCTGCCAACCTAGCAGTTCAAAAACGCAAATGTGATTAGATCAATAGGTACTACCTCAGTGGGAAGGTAAATGGCGCCCCGTGCAGTCATGCAGCCACATGACTTAGGAGGTGTCTATGGACAACGCCAGCTCTTCAACTTAGAAATAGAGATGAACACCATCCCCCAGAGCCAGAGATAAGCACCATTCCTCAAGAGCCGGAAGGGGAAACCTTTACCTTTATCTGTGTCAGTTGTTTTTAGGCATTGTATGTTTACCTTCTGTCTGTGTTTGCTGTAATCTACCCTAAGTTCCTTTGGGGAGATAGAACGGAATACAAATAAAGCATTATTATTATTATTATTATTATCATCATCATCATCATCCTAAATACCTTGGTGTCACCTTAGACCGAACACTAACATATAGGAAACACTGCATGAACACCAAGCACAAAGTAGGTGCACGCAATAACATCCTGTGGAAACTGACTGGCAGCGCATGGGGAGCAGACCCACAAGTCATAAGAACATCAGCCCTGGCCTTGTCTTTCTCAGCTGCAGAGTATGCCTGTCCTGTTTGGCACAAGTCTGCCCATGCAAAGCAGGTGGACATAGCACTGAGTGAAACATGCAGAATCATCATGGGATGCCTTAAACCTACACCTGTTGATAAACTCTACAAGTTAGCTGGCATTGCCCCTCCTGACGTGTGACGGGAAGTTGCTGCTAACGGTGAGAGAAAAAAGGTCGAACATTGTGAAAGCCACCCACTGCATGGCTATCACCCTCCTCCCACCAGACTCAAATCAAGGAAGGGCTTCATGAGAACCACCACTCCTCTTGATGTTCCTCCAGCAACAGCAAGGGTGTCTCTCTGGGCAGCTAAACCTGGCAATTCTAACTGGATGGCCCCCCAAGAGGGTCTTCCTCCAGGGGCAAACCAGGAATGGGCAACTTGGAAGTCCCTGAACAGACTCAGAAGTGGAGTGGGCAGATCAAAAGACAACTTGGCAAGGTGGCACTACCTGGAGGAATCCTCCACCTTGTGTGACTGTGGAGCTGAACAAACAACTCAGCATATGTATGCTTGCCCACAATGCCCTGACTCATGTACGGAGGAGGAGTTGTTTAAAGCTACAGACAATGCGGTTGCTGTTGCCCGCTTTTGGTCCAAAACTATTTAGTTGCTTGTGATTTCTTTTTTTTTAATTTCCATTATTTGAAATGTATTTGTTGTACAATGCTTTTGACACGAAATAAATAAATCATCATCATCATCATCATCATCATCATCATCATCTCAGCCATCCATGTGGACAACTTTGAATTTTGGAGTATTTGTTAATTTGGATAAAAGACACTCATCCTGAATTTACAGCCATATCTCAGTTAACAAAACTCCCAAGAAGATTCTTTTTAAAAGTCCTGACCAGCCACTACTTCTTCCTTGCTAAAGGAGTGCTTTGTTGTTGCTGCTATTGTTGTTGTTTTCAGCAATCATATTGGGAGATGGCGAGGGAAGGTTGGAGAAACAAACAAAACTTTTGGTGTTGGATTGCAGAACATGTCCATTGTAAGCAATGCAATACAGCTTGAACAGGATTCCACTCTAATCAATCCAACTGTAGCTAGCTGTCTGTGCCTTCTTCCAACAGGCAAGATAACTATCAGCTGCCTCTGGAAACCATTACTGAACATTACTAAACAACAAAACAGAGAGACAAGGGGAGAGCAGGGATGCTTTGACCAGCTACCTCCAGCATGTTAAAAAGCATCGCTCTATAAGTTTGACCACAAAAATGGAAATGATTGGAAAAGAAAGTCAGTGAAAGAAGAAAAACATCCCGGGATGCACTTTGGAAGAAGTCTTGAAACAGCCTCTAGAAGACTCCAAATGGGTTTGTTTACTCGTAGAATACTTACCTTGCCTGATTGTTTTATTTTACTTGTGCATACTGTATCTTTAGCTGCTCAAACATGTTCAACCTACTACCCTTTTTGTAGAATAAGAATCTACCCTTATTATTTCCATGTTATTTTTGCCTCTAGTGCCATAGGTAAAGAAGCAATGCTCATGAAGTTGTCTACTGGGATATATGTGTGTTTATATACTTTCTACTTTCAATTCATGTAATATACATAAAAGTTATTTCACGCTCTATTTCCTTCATAGTTTAGAACATTTTATTTTTTGGGCAAGCTCCCAAAATGGTTTAATTGGCCAAGAAATAAATGAAGGACTTCACTATTGAGAAAGGAATAGGCTACAGTATTGAGACACTGTGTGTGTTAATGTTATATCTACAAACTTTCTAATTTGCCCTAGAGTCACAGTGTTTTTCTAATGCTCTCTGAAAATACCAGTTGCAAGTGGGAGACTACATCAAAGCCACAGCCAGATCTACCAGCAGGCAGAGTGAATTTGGCAGCTCAAGACAGCAGATTTTGGGAGGCAGATAATAATCAACTGATTTGACTGCCATTCCAGTTTATTTTTCTACATGAAATAGAAGGACCTACCATCACGTTCTTCACTTGATGTCTCTTCAAAGCCAGTATATGAAACATGACATGGACTGTGGGAATAGGGATTCAATTCTTCACTAATTTCATTATTGAAAGAAGTAGTGAAAAATTATAGAAATATTGTTTCTGTCATGAGAAGGTCTTTGTGCAGTTTTCAGAGACTATTCAGTTTGGGACTTACCCAAAATTTGCATTTTGTATTTTTGCGCAAGGTTTTTCAACAGAATAAGTTTTGAACTTCAAAGAAGTTGGTCTTTCAATTCCTATGTAGAAATGGAAATGTTATTCAAAAGAAAATTGAAACATGTATTCTGGCCATTTAATAAAAATATGTTTGAATAACTTTTCCATCTTTACATAAGAACTGAAAGTATGTAAGTATAATCAATCAACAGCTGCAACAGAATGTTGCTGCATATCAGCCAAATATTTGAGTGTTCCTGTTCAATTCCACATCCAACTATTTCTTCCAAACAAGGCTTTCGACACCACTCTTCAGTTCCTCCATATTACTGTATATGCATGTATGTGACTAAGTTTCTGTGGGATCAATACTTGTGTAAGTGTGTGTTAAGAGAAAAACACCTGGTTAATTACAACTCATGGCTGAGTAATTGGAACAATCAGGGCTAACAGGCTTGAGCCACTCCCTGAATGGGGTATATCTGGGAAATGTTTGCAATGTCTTTTGGGGACTTACTGGGGGACTTACTGAATGCTTGCTGAGAGCCTACTATGAAGATGCATGAATTTAATGCCAGAGACTTTATGTGAGTTTTGTTGCTGGAAGTTTTATTATGATTTTTGACTCTGCTACTTAAGAGTAAATTTTGATTTTCTCTTCCATTTTTGTGGCTTGTTTTTCTTTTGCTCATTGTGGATACAACAAAGGACTGGATAAGTCTGGACAGGACTGCACACAGTTTGTTTTTCTACAAACCCGTAACACTCCATGTGCTCCATCTTTTTTGTATACGATTAGAATGCTTTCTATATTCCACTCACTCCTCATAGTTTTTTTAGGAGTGTTGCCCCCTGAATGCATATAATATATCTACAAATCAAATTATTCTGAAGATTGATTCCCACCTTCAGTATATCATTAGCCCTGTTTTGGCTACCTACTCAACAACAGTACTAAAGTAAAATGCTAGGCTTAATAGACTTCAACAAAACCCAATTTTAGTTGTACTTCCATAATTGAGTTTTACTTCTCTTGAGAAGATGGAAAGATTCAGCAGAAGAAGCTTTGTTTGCTGAAAATGGATTGTGGGCAAAAGTTTCACATCCTCTACTTCTCACGGTGTAATTTTTTTCTCCAAAACCATTCCCAGTACGAGTTTCTATCAACATGACTGTCACTTCCTTCATTGCTAAACAGTGGACTAGTAGTATAATTGAGCCACGGTTAAAAAAAAAACCATAAACAAAAATTTATAGTTCACCAAGGTCTCAGAAATAATTATATGTTTTTTTTCTTTTAAAAAACTTTTTCTGGACTTTTACAAGTTCAAGGAATGGGGAGACAGGAAGTGGACCAGTGGCAGCTTCACCCCCTAAAGATATCCCAGGGAAAGTCAACCCTCCATGACCTCGCAGAGATAATTCCCTGGGAACTGGACAAACTCCTCTGGCCATTTCCCAAATCATGTAATCATTGGGTCCATTGTTTATATTTATGCAAACATAGGTGATTTCCCATGACAATTAAAAAAACCCCAAACTGTTTGTGTAACTGTATGGTTCACCCAAAGCTGAGAGATTACTGCCCACAGAAAGAGAAGCTTAGAGTATGTGTATTTATTAATTCTTTTATTGACAGCCAAGCCCTTGATTACTCAGGATCTTCACTTTTGTTCCAGGAGTCTTGCACCTTCATTTCCTGAAATTCATATCTTTATTCAACACGAAACTGGACAGTTGAGCTAATCAAAAGCTAATTAACATTTCTTTGACATTGTCTCTCTGGATTACTCCTCCTCCCGGGGGGGGGGGGGGGTATCGCATCAGATGATTGATCCCTCACCTGACCGATCCTCAGCTGTAATTTTCCCTGTCAAGACGGCAACATCAGCGGAGCTCCCAGCCAATCAGGGTGTAGATCTTGACCAGTACCACTATCAGCCAATCAGAAGAGAGAGTGGGAGGTTTGAATACTTTTCAAACTATAAAATGTATTGCTTTCATCTGTATGTTATGCTTGTACATTTGAAGCATCTTGCTAGTACTTGCATCCCTTTTTGGCAAATTGTATTAAACCTCTATGGCCTGTGTGAGGTTTTTTTCTATCCTAATCCAATTGGTTTAGCATATGCCCACCAAGCACGGATCCTCTTATCCTTGGTTCTAGCTAACCACCATAGTAGGAGAAGGATCTCTGCAGAAGATCCTCTCTCATTTCAAAGTACAATGTTTCTTTCTTTTGCATGGCATTATAGTTACAAAGCATGCTAAATGATGCAAGCATATTTGATCCTATAAATTGATGGGGAAGTCATCTCTGGGCCCTTCCACACAGCTATATAACCCAGAATATCAAGGCAGAAAATCCCACAATATCTGCTTTGAACTGGGGACACTTCCAGACATCGCCAAATTGCAGGTTTTAGTGAAAGGCAAAACATCCCGGGACTTCAGAAGAGGTCCACATACAGACCTGTTGATCCCGAGACTTCTGTCTCCTTTGTTCACACTTGATGCTTTGTTGTGAGATTTAGAGGTTCGTAGGATGTCCACCGGAAACTTCTGCAATTTTTTAAAAACTCAAGATGCAGATATGTGAATTGTTGCAAAAGTTCCATTCTTTGTTCTAGCCAGAGGAATTTTGCCCTCAACATGTTTAATAAAGTTTCTGGCACACAAATAAAGTTTGCAGAGTAGAACCACTTCTGCCCAAGTCAGCACTACACAATCAAACAGGAACGCACACTTTCAAGCCAGGAACAGAACTTTGTCATTATTATTTGACAATGACAGATTGCTGTTCCTCATTTGAAACTGTCTATTTCATTGTGTACTGCTTACGGTGAAAGTACTTGTTCCACCCCAGAAACTTCATTTTTCTGCCACAAACTTCATTAAATAGGTGAAGGATGAAGTTTCTCTTGCCAGAACAAAGTTTTCTCCTTCTACTCAACTGTCACCTAATTTTTAGGAACCGACCAATCAGGAACAAACATCTAAAACCTGGGAGCAAACCCAGATTTCAAAAATGCTGTGTTTTCCAATTGCAGGGACATACAGACATTCGAAGATGCGGGTTTTCGGCTCAGAACTGAAATATTCCCACAACTGAAAATCTTGCAGTTTTTGCTGTTTGTAGTGCTTCCTTTTGCCGTTTGCAGTTTCTAATTTCATGCTGAAATCTGTTGTTTGTGATATTTCACAATGCTGTGAAACTTAGACTGGGCTATATGATTAAAATGCAAAGATTATGCAGCCAACTATCTACAGGTAGAAATCATTTTGTCCTGTCTGTACTGCATGGGTTGGTTGTTTTGTGAGCTGTGACCATATTTGTTGTTGAAGAGAGGAACAGGGGGGAAAAACACATTGGCTGTGGCATTTGTCAGGGAGCCCAATAGTGAGTTTGGGTACCAAGGAGGGAGGAACTGCAAAACAAAACAAGACAAAACAAAACAAAAAGCGTTATCCAGTTTTCAATGAGAAGCAGAGGACACCCCAAGTTCAAGATGGACTTGTACCCATGAAGAAGACCTCATTTCTCGTGAACTTGAATAAAAGTTCCAGATTTCCAATTCAAGGGAGCAAAGCATTACCCTTTCCCCAATGCTCCAGATGGAAGTAGTTGCATCAGCAGAGCAACCTCATTGGATTTCATCCTTTACTGTTCTTTTTCTGCATAGAGGAACGAAATGCTTCCTTTGCCTCGCCTGCAGGCACAACTTCAATTAAGCTCCCTTCTTTTATTTCGTTCCTCTTTTAATTAGCTCCTACATGAGTTACCCAGCTTATGTTTCGCTGCCAGCTGTAGGTTTGTTTTAAAAATAGACTACATACAAATAACAGCTTGCCGATAAATACTTTCATACAGTATCTATTAGGACCCTTCCACACAGCCCTATATCCCAGAATATCAAGGCAGAAAATGCCACTTCATCTGAATGTGGACTCAGATAACCCAATTCAAAGTAGATACTGTATTTTCTGCCTTGATATTCTGAGATATAGGGCTGTGTGGAAGGGCCCCAAGAGGCATCTGACTATTACTAATTTTGTAAGCAGTTTGAATGCTATGGTAAGACTCAGGGCAACCAGGAATGCTTTCACACAACACAATTATGGCACTATGATTCCATTTAAATGGGTATTGCTGCATCTAGATGTTTGGGACTAGGGGCCCTTCCACACAGCCATATAACCCAGAATATCAAAGCAGAAAATCCCACAATATCTGCTTTGAACTGGGTTATCTGAGTTCACATTGCCATATGTTCCAGTTCAAAGCAGATAAAGCAGGTTATTCTGCCTTGATATTCTGAGGTATATGGTTGTGTGGAAGGGCCCAAAATTTCTCTGAATTTTTGAATATTATTTATTTGCCATTTATTTACCATATTTGTACCCCGCTTTTTCACCCCGGAGGGAACTCAAGGTGGCTTTACAACAGGCAGCAATTCGATGCCATACACACATATATGAAAATAATAGCTACAGTTAAAACCAAACAAATAAAACATAAATTATTAAAACAACATTTAAAATCATATCATCCAAATCGTAATCCAGGGCGGTTCCATTTATCAATCACTTTGATTCATGGTTACTTACTGCACTAATCCAATTACTTGTCAAAAGTTTGATCCCAAAGCCACATTTTAAGTTTTTTCCTGAAGGTCAGGAGAGAAGGGGCTGATCTAATTTCATTGGGTAGGGAGTTCCAGTTGAGGAGCCACCACTGAGAAGGCCCTGTCTCTCGTCCCCACCAATTGCGCCTGCGATGGAGGTGGGACCGAGAGCAGGGCCTCCCTGGACAATCTTAACCTCCAAGATGGTTCATAGAGAAATATATGTTCAGACAGGTAAGCTGGGCTGGAACCGTATAGGGCTTTATAGGCTAAAGCCAACACTTTGAATGTTGCTCAGTTGCAGACTGGCAGCCAGTGGAGTTGGCGCAACAGTGGGGTTGTGTGCTCCCTGTACCCCACTCCAGTGAACAATCTGGCAGCCGCCCATTGGACCATCTGAAGCTTCTGAAAAGTCTTCAAAGGCAACCCCATGTAGAGAGTGTTGCAGTAGTCTAATCGGGATGTAACCAGAGTGTGAACTACCATGGCCATATCTGTCTTCCCAAGTTATGGGCACAACTGGCACACAAGCTTTAATTGTGCAAAAGCCCCCTTAGCCATCGCCGAAACCTGGGGTTCCAGGCTCAGTGGTTAGTCCAGAAGAACTCCAAATACTGGCTGTACTGCTGCAGCTCAAAACTTAAGAGGATCAAAAGTTGAGAAACACTGTGGGTGTATCTATACTGTAGAATTAATGCAGTTTGATACCACTTTAACTGCCATGTGTCAATGTTATAGCATCCTGAGGCTTGCAGTTTTACAAAGTTATTTGTCTTCTAGTGCTGGTGCATTAATTCTACAGTGCAGATATACCCTGCACTAAAGTTCTCTGGCTGAGAATTCTAGGGTTCTAGCTACACTGTAGAAATAATGCAGTCTGACACCACTTTAACTACCATGTAGCTTGGTGAGGCACCAGTACTCTTTAGCATCATTGTCAATGCTGAGAACACTGCTTTGCATAACGATGTAAATACAAAACAGCAGATGTCTGTTTAGGGCCATTTCAGAGATGGGGAATTCTGTCCTAATCCCAAACCAAAATTCCTTTAATGGGGTTTTAAAGGAAACATCAAATACTTGATGTTGCTAAAGCAGCCACTAGGTTCAAAGACCTTGCCCAGCTAAAAACAGGGAAAGAACAGTACAGGAAGTTCCCAAGTTCTGAACAAAATAGGTTTTGTAAATTAGTTAAGTTGAATTTGTTTGCAAGCCGGAATAAATAAATAGAATCATAGGATCTAGTTTTTGAAAGTCCAAAAGGACCTTTTAAAACTACAGCTAATAAATAGGATTTAGTTTTACAAGGCCCCAAAAGACCCCAAAACACCCAGTTATCCCATAAGCATTGAGCCATGGCAGTTTAAAATAGTGTCAAGATACATTGATTCTACAGCGTAGGTGCACCCTTATAGTCCATGGATTGCTGTGAGTTTTCCGGGCTGTATGGCCATGTTCAAGAAGCATTCTCTCCTGACGTTTCGCCCACATCTATGGCAGGCATCCTCAGAGGTTGTGAGGTCTGCTGGAAACTAGGCAAGTGGGGTTTGTATATCTATGGAAGGTCCAGGGTGGGAGAAAGAACTCCTGTCTGCTTCAGGCAGGCGTGAATGTTGCTATTAATCATCTTGATTAACATTGAATTGCCTTGCAGATTCAAAGCCTGGCTACTTCTTGCCTGAGGGAATCCTTTGTTGGGGGTGTTAGCTGGCCCTGATTGTTTCCTGTCTGGAATTCCCCTGTTTTCTGAATGTTGTTCTTTATTCCATGCTTGCCTGTGATCAAAAACAACTTAGTAGGCGGGGATTTGGCGTCAGGCCCAAAGGGACTAGGCTCAATTGGTTTTTAGAAACACTTCAGGTTCCCAATGGTGGAGGGAGAAACAAGAATAAGAGATCCCTGTAGTGCCCTCTTCGCTGAGTGCGTATGCGAACCGGAAGTGAGCAGTGGCTGTGGAAGAAACCGATTTACCTCTTGGGTCAGGACCTGACGTCAGCAGTCTCCTCCCCTCTTCTCCCTTTACAGAAGAACGCATGAGCAAACCTCGATGGAGTGCAACGAGCGGAGGGATGCGCAGGCGTAGTGAGAGGTTACCTGTGCGTTTATGCAAATGAGCTCTCAAAGGAGAAGGGGCGTGCCATAATGTGTGTTCTCCCAGGACTCTCGGCGGCTGCGCAGACAGGTGAGGAAGGAGGAGGGTGACGTTTCCGGAGGGGAGGAGGGAAGAGGAGGAGGAGGGGCTCACTCACGCAGCCAGAGCGGCAGGGAAAGGGGTTCGGGCGTCTCCGTTAAACGCCTGAGGGTGAGTCTCTCTGTTTCTCGTTCCCTGTTTCGCTCTTTTTTTTCAGCGCGGGAGGTTATGGGGGCTCCTTTGCTTCCCAATCCAGGCAGATCCCCTAACAAGAGCTGTGTTTGTCATAGAATATATACAGTGAAATATGATGGTTTATGGGATTCTGAAATATTTGGAGCCAGGAATATTTGGGAATGCTTGTTTGTTTTCAAATTTTGGAATATTTTAATATTTCTGTTGTCATGTTTGTTTGTTTTCAGATTTTCATACACAGTGGGCCCTGAAATTTGGTCTTTGGATACCAAAATCTATACATACCCAAGTTCCTATTCTATGCAATGGCTTTTATTATATAAAATAGCAAAATCAGGGTTTGCTCTTGGGATTTTTAAAGAACTATTATCAAGCTGTGATTGGTTGATTCAATGGATATGGAACTACAGTAGAGTCTCACTTATCCAACACTCGCTTATCCAACGTTCTGGATTATCCAACACATTTTTGTAGTCAATGTTTTCAATACATTGTTATATTTTGGTGCTAAATTCGTAAATACAGTAATTACAACATAACATTACTGCGTATTGAACTACTTTTTCTGTCAAATTTGTTGTATAACATGATGTTTTGGTGCTTAATTTGTAAAATCAGAACCTAATTTGATGTGTAATAGGCTTCTCCTTAATCCCTCCTTATTATCCAACATATTCGCTTATTCAACGTTCTGCCAGCCCGTTTACGTTGGATAAGCGAGACTCTACTGTATATAATTCCATGGATATGAAACTATAGTCCTGAGTCCTGGTGATCGCTATGTATTTTATGAATGTTATTTTACAGTTATTGTTTTAGTTATATATACTGTCGTATTGTTTTATCTGTTGATCGGGCTTGGTCCCCATGTGAACCGCACCAAGTCCCCTTAAAAAGATGGAAGTGGGTTATAAAGTTTTATTATTATTATTATTATTATTATTATTATTATTATTATTAAAAGGGGATGAATCTGCACTGCCATATAATCCAGATTCTCAAAGCAGATAATCCTGATTATCAATTTTGAACTGGGGTATATGAGTCTACACTGCCATATAATCCACTTCAAAGCAGATAATCTGGATTTTATATGGCAGTGTAGATGAGGCCTGGGGGAACTCCCAGACATCTTATACATATAAAATATACATCTTATACATATAGCCTTAAGGTGATGTTAGTGTATACCAGGCATGGGCAAACTTGGGCCCTCCAGGTGTTTTGGACTTCAACTCCCACAATTCCTAACAGCCAGTGTAGGCTGTTAGGAATTGTGGAAGTTGAAGTCCAAAACACCTGAAGGGCCCAAGTTGCCCCGTGCCTGTTATACACTATATTTCTAAATCAGTTTTGACACAAAGCAAAATTTGATTTGCTTTTTGGATTGTTTTTAAAGCTGCAGATGGTCAGATCCGTGGATACAGAAGGCTGACTGTATACGATGAGATATCTTGGCTATGGGCCCCATTCTAAACACACAATTGATATAGGTTTCATGTACATCATATACATGCAGCCTGAAGGTAATCGTATACACAATATTTTGACTCATATTGGACATGAAACAAATATTTTCTATACATTGAACCATCGGAAAGCAAAGCATTGTGGAAAGCTTTGTGTTGTCGAAGGCTTTTATGGCCAGAATCACTGGGTCACTGTGAGTTTTCCGGGCTGTATGGCCATGTTCCAGAAGCATTCTCTCGTGACGTTTTGTCTGCCATAGATGTGGGTGAAACGTCAGGAGGGAATGCTTCTGGAACATGACCATATAGCCCAGAAAACTCACAGCAAACCAAAGGTGTCATTATTCCAACCACCCATCTGGGTGATTTTGGAATATTTTGGATTTTGAGATAAGAGATTCTCATCCTAGATGATATCATGCTGCTTTTCTTCAATTCCAAGGTGAAATGATGGTAAGACCCATACTGATTTCAGTTCCACTGACAGCAACAAAATACATAAGATGCATCCCAGTTTTAGAGGTGTTTATATGGAGAAAAAGTGTGTTTTAGAACTGAAGAAATACGGTAATGGTTGGCTTCTATTATGTTATACTGTATGCATTGCCTGTCTGTATACATTACATTTACAATTGAGTTGTGAATGGATCATTCAGGAGAGATCCAAGGCCCCTTCCATATAATCCAGATTACCAGATGTGTGTCTATATAATTTCATACCCAGTGTCATTTTTATTTATTTCCTTATTCCTTTCTAGCCCAGGCATGGGCAAACATCAACCCTCTGGGTGTTTTGGATTAGTGAGAGTTGAAGTCCAAAACACCTGGAGGGCCAAAGTTTGCCCATGCCTGGTCCAGCCTATTCAGACTAATGAAGTTACAACCTATCTAAAGACAGATGCTTCTTTTCCCGTGTATTTTTTACTTTTATGGCTGCATTTTTTTCCTTTAAAAATGACTTCAAAATAGAATTACTGCAGAAATTTCTTTCAAGTTCACATGTAAAGACTTTCACATTCCAGCCAAGCACATGATTCATTGTTGCGTAGGTGAGAAATCAGTGTTCAGCTGCAAAATTGTGTTGAATATGTGGAACTTCCATTTTACTACGAAACTTCCTCCTTATTGTCTTCCTCCTCAGTTTGCAACACCAAAGGCCAAGTGGAGATGCTTTGGTTTTATATAGCACAAAAAACAGAAGTGGGTGAAGATGACTTTAAAGCTATTGATGGGGAAATGAAAAGTTAAGAAAACCAGTTGGTGTTTTTTTTGTACTTCCCGATTTCTTAATGTAGACATGAGTGCAATATATACATATATATACTGTATTTCTTCAATTCTAAGATACACTTTTTCCTATATTTGTATTTTTAAATTTAAAAAACAATTAACACAATGCAAATGCATTGTTACATTGACTGTTTCCAGCTTTATACTCCCCCACACATATCTAATGACTTCCATGTGTTTGCAAAGAGGTCTTTTATTTCTCCTTTTGCTAATCTTAATCTATATGTTAACTTTTCCAATAGCACTATAGCCCATATCCTATTTCACCAATTCTTTATTGATAAATTCTCTAGTTCTTTCCATGTCTTGCAGCACATAGCATGAGCAATTTAAGTTTTGTATATATCAATCCTTATTCTCACTTTCAAATACAGAGTCAGCAGTAAATTTTCCCTGAAGTGTATTGTTTTCCCCACTGTTCGTTTTATTCGTGATAGAATTTCATCCCAAAATCTTCGTACATTTGGGCACAATAGCCACAGGTCGGTCCAATCCCCTGTTTCTCCACACTTTCTCCGACATAGTTTAGGGATACTGTTGTTAATTATAGGTAGTTTAAGTGGTCAGTACTACCATCTATGTATAATTTTCAAAGTTTCAAATTCTCAACAGTTTTACACTGTCACGTTAAAGTTTATAGTCCTAAGATGGTTTATTTCAATAGTGTCCCCTATAGTAACTCTTTACATTTCAACCTCCTTTCTTAGGTTTTCGATTCCAGTGATGTGACAACAGATACCATCATGTCGGCATTATGTCCTCCTCCTTCCCCTGCGGTGGCCAAGACAGAGATTGCATTGAGCGGAGAGTCACCGCTGCTGGCTGCTACTTTTGCATATTGGGATAATATTCTTGGCCCCAGAGTCAGACACATCTGGGCCCCCAAGGCCGAACAGCAGCTTCTCAGTGACGGAGAAATAATATTTCTTGCAAACCATACTCTGAATGGAGAAATACTTCGTAATGCAGAGAGTGGCGCAATAGATGTGAAGTTTTTTGTTCTGGCTGAGAAAGGAGTCATCATTGTGTCTTTAATTTTCGATGGGAACTGGAATGGGGACAGAAGCACTTACGGACTTTCAATAATACTTCCACAAAGTGAGCTTAGTTTCTACCTTCCCCTTCACAGAGTATGTGTAGACAGATTGACGCATATTATAAGAAAAGGAAGAATTTGGATGCATAAGGTAGGACACTGGCATGGTTTCCACTTTTAAATCTGTTAAAGCAGTGGGTCACAATTGTCTTTTGTCATGGCCTATAAAATAGCACATTTACCTAGATATGTCAAACCAAACAAAGCAGTTTCAAAATAATCCCCATCATACCCTTGCCGTCCTAACTATTCCATTTGTGCTGAGAGGAGATTTTATATTTTGAAATATGAATTTCTGAAATAGTATTTCTAGATGGTGTTATTATTTATTATCATTGTATGGTTCAACATTGTGCATGTTTGTTGAACATTAGGCCAGTGGTGTTTAGCAGTAGTTCTCCAATAGGACAGCACTGTTATATGATAATTGAATCACTGCTTAAGATTTCGTAATGCCATGGGTCTCCAAATGTCTTTGAATTGCAGTTCCTACCACTGACAGTACTGCCTGGAGATGCAGCATAGCCGTATCTGGAGAATTGCACAATCCCCACTCCTTTTCACTGTTGATTGATAGAGATTTCAGCAATCATTTAAGCTCCCACCTTTGCTGTTCTGATACAGATTGAGTTTCCTTTATCTGAAATTCTTGGGGCCAGTATTTTGGAGTACTTGTACTGTATTTGCATATACGTACATAAAGAGATATCTTGGAGATTAAATTCCTTTATGTTTCACATACACCAATTACAGATAGCTTGTTTTATACCTTATTTTTAATCATTTGTGCATGTAGCTAAGTACATTGAACCATCAATAAGCCAAGGTGTCACTTTCTCAGCCAGCAAAGTGGGCAATTTTGGAGAAAATTTAGATTTCAGAATTCTGGGAATCTTCAATCTATAGAGCCTGTGTATGTTGTTCAGCTAGGAAAACCAAATTTAGCTTGTTCATTTTAGGTGCAGTCACATTGTAGTATTTAGAAAAGAAGAGATGTGGTCAGGCAACAACCTAGGAGTTCAATTCATATGTAAATTGAATACATAAAGAGAAGCTTAGCCCCTACATAACATCTTGCAGGCAGAGTACAATTTGTGGTTTTCTGAATTGCACCATACGATTCATCTGCTTGTTCCTAAGCCCTTGTTAGCTAATACAACTTGTCTTATGATTGAAGCATCTATTGCCTAGGGGTGAAAAAAAATCAAAAGACTTGTCTGTATTGTTTCATCTTGAGAGCTTCAGTTATACTGGGGAAATCATGCATACATATTCTTTCATGTAGCCAAATACCTTAATTGTGTGACAGATGTTGAATTTTACCCTTTAGCTTACTGCCATGTGTAATCCTTACAACAAATAACCCCAAATGGATCTTTAGTCCTGGGATATACCTATTGCTGCTCCTGAGGAAGTGGTTGTTATCATGGAAATATGGCCTTTGTTTTACACCCCTACCTCTTCCTATTTTGTATTATATTTGTCCCTTTTCCATTTTTTATCCTGTGGACAAGTCCTGCACACCAGGAGCTACATACCGTTTCATAGTGTAGTCTTTAATAAATTATTTTATTTGTTCTGAGTCCTATATCTACAATGGCCACTGTTATTACTGAATTTATATAAAGATGGTCCTCATTTTGTACCTACAGTCAGTACTGTTATGACTGAGTTGGAAGAGATTCCAAGGGCCATCCAGTCCAACCCCATTCTGCCATGCAGGATAAGCTCAATCAAAGCACCCGACAGATGGCCATTCAGCCTCTGTTTAAAAGCTTCCAAAGAAGGAGCCTCTACCATACTCGAAGACATAGAGTTCCATTATTGAATAGGGTCATGAGTCCTTCCTAATGTTCAGGTGGAATCTCCTTTCCTGTAATTTGAACCCATTGATCCAAGTCCTAGTTTCCAGGGCAGCAGAAAACAAGCCTGTAATTTAATTGGCTTGTGGATCTGATGTTTCATTGTGTGGGTGTATTAGAAATTATACCTATCTACCTATTACTGAAAATTGATTTCTTTCTCAGGAACGACAAGAACATTTCCAGAAGGCTGTTATGGAAGGTACAGAGAGAATGGAAGATCAGGTAAAAATGATGCACGTAACAAAACAGCCAAGTACAACTTCAGTCCTTTTGATTTAATTGGAAAGCGTGCGAACCCATTGGATCACAAGCCTTATGTAGTAGTTGGTACTTCAAATCCTTTGGGAGTAAACATTTCACATGAAGATGTGATAAGACACTGAGCGAAGTTGAAAACGCATCTCTCCCAACATACCCATTTTATAGTAAAGAAGACATCTGCATAGTATGTTGTCATTGTGCAGAAATTATTCAGATGAATTAGGAATGATTTTGAAGGAGACAGTTTCCTGAGATTGACTGTACTGCCAACATCCCATCAAAACAGACTGCTTTATTAGAGAATTTATCTCTCGGGTTGTCTTTGGCTTAAAGGGGATTTACTGACAACTGACATGAAGAACCAGCAATTGTTGAAGATTTTAGACTACAGTTCCTTCCTTTAGATAATCTGTAAAGGTAGCCATAAATTCATTTACTAATTGCAGTCCAGATATAGTGGATGCTCTGTTGGAAAATCGTAAAAATATCCAAATCGTACTCTTAGTTAACTTGCTTACTTTTCTAGATTGCTATATTGGGACAAATCTGAAACCAGCAAAATCTGCATTTTTTTGTTCTTATTCTCCCCTGAAAGTGTTCAGCCTTCCCATATTCTGTTTTTATGGCACATTCTCTGCTTTTTATTTCATTCAATATTATTTATGGTGCAGGGCCAGAGCATCATCCCAATGCTGACAGGGGAAGTTATTCCAGTAATGGAACTCCTTTCATCTATGAAATCACACAGCGTTCCAGAAGAAATAGATGTAAGTCCTTCTGCTCGCTTCATCATGAAAGAAGACAGCTCCTGTTCTATTCTCTTTTGGTAATAGAAATTAAAGCTCATAAATCGATATGCTTCTAGCCTTCCAATACTGCATAGTAACCCAAATTTATATCTTCTGGCTATCCTGTACATGCAATATTTTTTCAATTATAATTGATGAAATTTCTTGTCAAATGTTTATCAAACGTGTGATACTAAAGTGTATACAATTATCAATATAGGTAAAAGTTCAGTGGTAAGATCATAAGGATGTTGAAGTATTTTAAGGTAGCAGCAAAACAAATGCAGATATATAGATGCAGATGCAGAATATGAAAATTTAGATTACATAACATTTTATTCTCTCCACTTGTTCTTGTTTGAGTCTATGCCAACTTTAACCATGGAATGTATGATAAAATAGTGTGCTTTTCTTCATTTTCTGCGCTAATTTACCAAGCTGTTAATCCATCCTGTTTGACTTCAGAGTTAAAAATTGTGGCTAGAATCCAGTGGTGTACATCTGCAGAAACTAACTGTTTCTGCAAAAAAAAAAAACAGTCTCCATGCTCCCTAATTTCCAGTAAAACTTGTTCCAAGGGGCTTGGAAACTTGTAGTAGCAAAGCAGCAGTAGAAATCGGAAAAAGTCAAAATTCTGTTAACATTGGAACATCAAATACACTCTTAGATCCTATCCACTCTTAGTTCTGTCATGAATCCTGATTAATGCTTACCAGGGTGTGCTAACAAGTTAAGGCATGTAACCTTGTCTATATGACTAGTGGCACAGACTGCAGTGAGTGAGACCTTATAAACATTAATTCATCTGTTAATTCATTTCTCTAAAGGCACCCCAACAAAAAGGATTTGCCACGCCAGTACCTGGCTGGCTTCCTTTCTCAGCTTACTGGGAACAATGTGAAAGCTGTTTAGTTTTACTTTGAGAGTCCTGCTTGAATGGCAGAGGAATGAGAATGAGCTGGATTTCCACTCCCCAGTTTCTCCATTAAAGTGTTGCCAGAGATCACCAAGGCTATGTTGATGGTTTGGAATAACTTTCCATGGATAGTAGAAGGTTGAGTGCGGTTCTGTCACAATGAGAGCGGGCTGGCTCTGCTATTTTGGCTATAATATTGTGGTATGACCCTGTACAGGAGAAGGTAAGAGACTGACACCATGAGTTACCACAGGGATACTTGTGATAGTACTGTAAAATACTAAGTTGACGGGCAACTAATACACCTAATTTAACTCAGAATGTGAAATAACAGTTAACCCTGATTAGCAATAACTACGGTTAAATGAGGTAGAAATGAGGAAAATAAACTCATAGTCCTAGGAAAGTTGAATCATGGTTTGTATTTCTTCGTAGGGTTCTTGAAGAACATCTACAGTAAATCTGGTGAAAATGGTGGTGGTGGTGATATTTATTTATTTATTTATTTATTTTATATACCGCTCTTCTCCCCCAGGGGGATAATTCCTTATTTGTTTGAATCACAGCAAATATTTGCATTAAAATATCTTTTGTGTTCACTGAGGCGTAATCACTTATACTATGTTTATTTATGATATTACTCACGAAGTAATCCTTCTGTCCTTGTTTTCATCCCATTCCAGATATGTGATACAGTACTAAGTGATGATGACATTGGAGATAGCTGTCATGAAGGCTTCCTCCTTAAGTATGACCCATTTTTATTGTGTTTTTGTAAAACAAAAATGTAAAGCAAAGGTTTGGAAATTGAGTAGAGGTAGACCATATGTTGGTAACAATTTTCAAATGGCTTTTTAAGATCAAAATTAATGGTGGAAACTCATGTGCTCTTCTGTGTACCTTGGTGACACAGAATATTAAATGAGGATGCTTGGAAATGGTACATATTTAAAGGAAATTGTGAATATATCAGATCTTTAGGATCAGTGGATTATATCACTTTGTCCCCTGCTTTTGATGTGTGCTTTCTGGGTAAAAACAGGGTGTTTTTTTTTTCTTTGACCTTAAAAAGAAGTTGTCTGATGGCACTTAACCACCATATTTCACCTTAAGCTTTTGTGGATTACAGGCCATATCTTCAGATGCATGTAGTATCTTTCATGATACTGAAAGATAGAATTAAACTAATGATTAAACTAACTGGAACAACTAACTACTGATAAAAAGGCAAGTACAGTAGAGTCTCACTTATCCAAGCCTCGCTTATCCAAGCTTCTGGATTATCCAAGCCATTTTTGTAGTCAGTGTTTCAATATATCATGATATTTTGGTGGTAAATTCATAAATACAGTAATTACAACATAACATTACTGCGTATTGAACTACTTTTTCTGTCAAATTTGTTGTATAACATGATGTTTTGGTCCTTAATTTGTAAAATCATAACCTAATTTGATGTTTAATAGGCTTTTCCTTAATCCCTCCTTATTATCCAAGATATTCGCTTATCCAAGCTTCTGCCAGCCCGTTTAGCTTGGATAAGTGAGACTCTACTGTATATCCTTATAGCTACATTCTGACTCTTAACTAAATGAGAGTTGTACTCCAGGGCAGGAAGCACCTCTGTACTTAACCACCACATTCCAGTCCAAGTTAAAACAGCAAAGCAGTTTATTGAAGATTATATAAAAAGCAGTTCAGTACCAATGTCAAAGTCTAAATGTATTAAAGTCCATAAGATTCAAGGTACAAGAGTTGTTTCAAAATCCAACAAGGCATCCAGTAGAGGATACAAAAAGGCAGCATTAAAATCCAATACACAAATCCAGGAAATCACTTAAACTCGAAAGCATAAAACATGAACCTAGAAATCCTTTAGCAGACTAGCTAAGACTTGATCATGGATGTTGCTTCTGAAACTCCAACATTGCTCAGACTGCTGAAAAATCGTTCTGATCTCCTATATCAGGCTGTCTCCCCTGAGAACCTGATAACGAGTTTTTTGCTAACAAGCGCTGTGACCTTCACAAACACTGCTGGGCAGCTCTGAGTTCATGAAAACTAAGTCTCTTATCTATCGACTCATTAATCTGTCCACCTGGCATTTCATTCTCTGAGCTCATCTCAGCCTCTGTCTTTGCTTCCCTAGCGAAAGGCTCCTCAACAACATCTGGGCCCCTTTCTGGTATGTGGCCTTCACTAGTTACTGGAGACAGAGAGGGCTCAGTTTCAGGCCTTAAAATCTCCTGCTGGCTTGCAGGCCCAGAATCCCCATGATCCACTTCCTCAGTGACATCAGGTGCAGGCAGAATTAAGAGCTGAACTACAACAATGAATGGAAAATCACCCAACTAAAACAACAATATTTGAACTGTAAAGTTAAACCTAGCCTACTAAACAGATTTATTTATACTGGATTTTCTAATAAAGGCAGGTCACACTATTAATACTGTACTGAGCAAAACTGTGACCTTTTCTGCTTTTTTTGACAAGGTGAAAATTCAGTAAAGTAATTAACATTTTTTTAAAAAAATTGTGTGCATCCAAGCCAAAAAAAATCAGACTATTGTAATTTTATATAGGCTTGCAACTATTACATTATTTTAGTGGTCCTTTTGTGATATGTTTGTTTGAAGTCATACCTTAGAAATCTTCATTACATACATGAAACATCTCAGTTACAGCAGGTTAAACAGTTGTGAAATATTTCACAATTCTTTATCTTCTACTAAATTTTCAGAGCTATCAGTTCGCACCTGCAGACATGTGGTTGCTCAGTCGTTGTTGGTAGCAGTGCAGAAAAAGTTAATAAGGTAAGTGCTTTTTCCATTGGTTATGAACATAAACAGTTAACAGGGTGACTGGTATGTTATCTTAAATCATAGTGTTGACAGTTCAGTCTTGGATTTTTTTATTGTCTGTTTTTGTTGTTGTGTAAAAGTCACATCTGACTAACAGTAATCCTGAAGCAGACCTATAAACTGGATTTTTTGCAGGATTTGTCCAGGGAGGTCCCCTTGCCTTCCTCTGAAGCAGAAAAAGTGTGACTAGTCCAAAGCCACCCAATGGGTTTCCGTGGCTGAGTGGAGATATGAACTGTTGTTCTATTATTATCATTTAGTTTTATTTATTTATATTCTGCTTTTTTCTCTAAAAGAATCTGTGAACAGTAGTAAAAACAATTTAGCATACAACTTAAAAACTATAAACATTAAAATAGAATACAACCTAGCACTATTTAAAAATGACCAATTGAAAGCATCACAGTGTTCCCTCACTTATCGCGGGGGTTACATTCCAGGACCACCTGCAATAAATGAAAATCTGTGAAGTAGGGACACTATAGTTATTCTATGTGTGGAGGAGAGCACACCACAGACCACTTACTACAATGCAGTTTGTACTTTATTTTAGCTGTTACAATATACAGTACACCAGCAGAGAAGAGTGGAAGCTAAATAACCCTTTTTTATTTCCAACCCTTCCCTACCCTCCCCCCCTTCCAAAACCCTTTGCACACCACAAAAACCCGCAAAACAGCAAAAAATTCTGTGATAAATGTGTACATTAATATTAATTGAAAACCAGCAAGGGAGCGAAACGTGAACCGCGAAGTAGTGTGGGAACACTGTAAAACCAATTTAAAATATAAACTACATCCCTAGTCTCAAATCACTAGCCCATACTTGTAGTTGAGAAAGGCAATAATTGCTGTTTTCTTTGCTTGTTTTCTTTGGGGAACTGTCTATGTTGCTAGTGTGATAGTGGAGGCATGGTCATATTTTTTAAAACATCAAGTCAACTGTGGTCCTCCCACTTCATTCAGATACACTTAATGTGGCAAAATTAATTACGTTGTTCCATGTTCAGAATGAAAGAGAAAGTCTGGTTGTGACTATGAAGCGATGACTGAACCCATAACCAAATATAGTTTGAACTGTGAAATTTAACAGCTATTTTAAGTGTATTTATTATATTTTAGTTTGTTTTCACCACACTGACTATCTAATTGTTTTTTAACATTTGCATTACGCTTTTTAAACTTGACTAAAGTGTGGGATTGTTAGCTGCCTTGAGTCCTGACAAGGAGAAAGGTGGGGTAAAAATAAAGATAATAATTGTAATAATATAATTTATATTGCGAACTTGGGCTGTATATTTACTTCTGTTTCAGCATTACAACAGAATACAATCATCCTTCCAATTTTGTTGGGACTAGGAGTACATTATCCTCATGAAAGTGAAAAAACACACCAAAAATTGTTAATGTTTTCCCCGAGAGAAACACCTTTTTAGGTATATCTAAGTTCTCCAGCTTGACTTTATGGTCATATTCTACTGTAAGAATCCAGAGATTCCAAGAAATAACATTTTAGTCAAATACATGAATGAATAGCCGAATCTACAAAAGTCAAACCCACAAATGTGGAGGATAAATCGTACGTTTGAACTCCAGATGAAATGTAAATGTTTTGAAATGTGGGGATGTCCTCTACGTGATGCCAAAAGCATATACTTGTCCATATAAATGGCAGGCCAACAAAAATGACAGATATTTGTGAAGAAGGGGTTGTGGCAAGAATATACGCAGTTTGTAAACTGAGAAAATGAATTGACTGTGGAATATATGTAACAAACAATGAACAACTGGCCACTTGCTGTGCAGCAGAATTGTTCTTACCGTGGGCTTTTCTTTACTAGATTGTCATCTGGCAGCATTACAGTGTGTTTGTTTTATAGATAGTGCGGACACTGTGCCTCTTTCTCACTTCAGCCGAGAGGAAGTGTTCTAGGCTCTGCCGAAATGAAACCTCTTTCAAGTATGAGTCGGGTCTTTTTGTGCAAGGATTGCTCAAGGTAAGCGCTTTTGTTTCCCAGCAAACCTGAGTTTCTTTACTACTCAAAGGGTTAGAATCTCACCATTTGCTTTTCTCTTGCGCCACTGTGTTTAATATGCATACTTCGTATGTGATTAGATAGCACACTTATAAGTGTAAGATTTCCCAGGGGGTGTCTACACTGTCGAATAAATACAGTTTGACACCACTTTAGCTGCCATGGCTCCATGGGAATTGTATTTTGGTGAGGCACCAGCACTCTTTGGAAAAGAAGGCTAAAGACCTTATAAATAAAACCCAACAAAGCCATGTTAGTTTAAGTAGTATCAAACTGCATTCATTCTACATTGTAGATGGACCCCTGTATGCTTCATTCAGTTGTCTTTGTGCTTCAAAACACTTCTACTTCAGTAATTAGACAGCTCTGAATATTTTTTCAGAATGAGGAAGTAATTTATCTAACATGAAATTGCCAGTAAAGGTTATCTTGCATGGTTTTTAGTTTTAATCAGAATTAATAGTAGTTTTTCACCCAAATGTGTGAAAAACTATGTCACTACTTACTTGGGACAATGTACTACCCTCTTTGTTCCCATTTTAAGGTAGATAAATTTGTTTATTGATTAATCCACTGACCACATCAACAGTAAAAGACAAAAGACAAGAATACATAAACAAATAAACACAGATCACTATCCTAAAGCTCCTGTAATAGTTAATTGAAATAAATAAAAACACAATAAAACTTAATTAAATAATCGGTTTGGTAAAATGAGAGTAGATTAAAAGATGAAAACAGGGAGAGTAGAATGACGAGTTTTAAGGATTAAAGATACATTAGCATTTTTGTCTTTCTCCTCATGCCAGCAGTACTTTAATGAGAGTGTATTCAGAAATACTTTTCAAACAAAAAGGTTAAATTTATAGCAAAGGATATTCTGACCTTGTGCAGTTCAAATTCAACATTAAAAACAGTCATACAAAATACTTTCAGAATGGAACAAGAACACAAATAGTGCAGTGAACCAAACTGCAACCCAGAATTTTCCCCATCTGCGACAGATATATGAAGAGCTGGTTCTGGGAGTTTCACAAGAAAAATCTGTAATGTTTGTGGATAGATAGCTGATCATTCAAATCTACTTGTTCTGGTATAGGTTAATTTAGGAACTGAAAGAAAACTTCTCTGTCCCTCTAAGAAGGCCTGTCTTACTGTTTTGAAAACATAAATTCAAATTCTAAACCAAATCATAAATGTGTTTACCTGGAGGTAAGTTCCAATGGAACAGAACAAAAAAATAACCAAATATACACCTAGGTAAAATAAAAAACCAAAAAAAACGTATAAACTTGCCACTTTTTGATTATTATTAACACTTTTTGGTCTACTTCCTTTTAGCAATGATGCAATCACACTTTCTGGAATACTATTTTAATTCAAGAATCCCACAGTTGTTGTTGTGAAACAGTGTCCTGGTCTATTTTTAAGTTAAAGATTTCTTCTTAACAGCACAATCAATTTGTCCCTCTTGCCTAATTCACAGGTCTTCATCAGCCATTGGCATAACTGGCTCCTTCCACTGCGGAGCATATAGTTAGGTTATCACATAGTCTAACATTCTCTCATTTTTTTCTAAATATTGTCTAGCATTCCCAACAAATAAAACTGGTTGTAACCCCCCCAGCTGTTGTGGGGCTGCAATTCTTATCAGCACTAGTTAACATAGTGAAGGATTATAGGACATTATCCAATAGTATGCAGAACACCACAGTTATCCCACTAACCTGGGGCAGCCTACTTTTGACAATTCAGATTTTCTAAACTACAATTCCAGGCACTCCTAACCAGGGTGACCAGTAGTCAGGATAGCAGGTTAGAGGGGATTGAACTAATGTCGCTTATTAGTAACATTAGAAGTGAATACAGTAGAGTCTCATTTATCCAACATAAACGGGCCGACAGAACATTGGATAAGCGAAAATCTTGGATAATAAGGAAGGATTAAGAAAAAAGGCTATTAAACATAAAATTACATTATGATTTTACAAATTAAGCACCAAAACATCATGTTTTACAAGAAATTGACAGAAAAAGCAGTTCAATACACAGTAATGTTATGTAGTAATTACTGTATTTATGAATTTAGCACCAAAACATTGAAAAATTGACTAAAAAAAATGACTACTAAAAGGCAAACTGCATTGGATAATACAGAACCTTGGATAAGCGGAGCTTGGATAAGTGAGACTCTACTGTGTGTGTGTGTGTGTGTGTGTGTGTGTGTGTGTGTATATATATATATATTACACACACTTTATTTATATTCCGCTTTATCTCCCCAAGGGGACTTAGAGCAGATTACAGGTACACATATATGGCAAACATTCAATGCCATTATACAGTTGAACAGAGACAGACAATACATAAACAAAGGTGGGTTTCCCTCTTTCATTTCCGGCACCTGGAAGCTGTGCTTGTCTCGGCCATGGGGGGGTGCTGTTCCATTCTTTCATGCCAAGGAACCTGTTGATTGAACCGCCAGCATGTTTTCCAGGGGAGCATTTACCTCCCCACTAAAGCAGTACCTATTTATCTACTCACATTGCTGTTTTCAAACTGCTAGGTAGGCAGAAGCTAGACTGATGGCAGGAGCTCACCCTGCCTGCAACTGAAACTGTCAACCTTTCAGTTTGCAAGATCTTCTGTAGCTGGTGGTTAACCCGCTGTGCTAGCCGCAGCTTCACAAGCACCTGCAAGTTTGAAAATAGGAAAGTGATGCTAGATTTTCTAGGTTTAACTGTGTGATCTCACTGCTTTTAATTATGTTTATCTCTATGTGAGTCTTAAGTATGCTATCCAAAATCCATGTAATAATAGTCTAAATTACACAAGTGGTACTTACTCTTGTATTGCAGAGGAATGTATTAGCTGTTTTTCCATATGGAAAGAAAACGTAGTGTGATTGCTTTCTTTTTATTGAATTACCAGATTTATTTGCATATTTCTTTCATATTATGCCTACTGTTCTTACCAAATTAATCATATTATAGTCTGACAATGGTCTGTTCATATTTTCTGCGCCTTAAAGAAAATAATAAAAACTCAGGCACTGGTTGTTGTCACTGTTACAGGATGTGACCGGAAGCTTTGTGTTGCCTTTCCGCCAAGTAATGTATGCTCCATATCCTACAACGCACATAGATGTAGATGTCAACACGGTGAAACAGATGCCTCCATGCCATGAACATATCTATAATCAGCGGCGGTACATGAGATCCGAGCTTACGGCATTTTGGAGAGCCACTTCAGATGAGGACGTGGTTCAGGATACTGTTATTCATACAGATGAAAGCTTCACTCCTGACTTGTATGTATATATGAAGGAAGAGCCACGTAATACCCACAAGCCCAAAGCCTCACCAGTAAATGTTGCAGACGTTCTGACATACTGCAACCTCTAGGTTCATTTTGCCAATCTGTTTTCTGTTTCACTGATGTTGCTAATTTACCAAAGAGATCACTCCAAAAATATTGAAAAAAATCAGTGCCCATTGATCTGTTTTATATGTTTGATGTTATATTGCTTCCCCTAGCATTCCTTTTTTAAATAGCATTTGAATGCATATTTGTTTGCCTTCCCTAAGAAACAGTTGGGGAAATGAGTACAGTCAGCCCTCCACATTCACTGGTGTTAGAGGCATAAGATTCCTGTAAACATGAAAAAGTTCAAATCAAAGAAATTGTATTTTTAACCTAAGAGAATACTCTAGGAATCTGTAGGTCATCAATCATGATTCTGTGGTCAATCAGTGAATTGCACTGGAGAATCTAAAGATTCATAGAGAGAAAATTTTAATCAAATCCCAGAATAATCAAATCCACAAATCTGGAGGGACACCTGTCTTTATTCTTATTCCCTATGAATCCCTGGATGCATTACTGGAGAAAAGGCGTTACAAGCCTGAGACTCTCACAAGGGGCTCCTATTAGCTTTAACCAACATGGTTGCTAGTGAAGAATTGCGGAAGGTGTAATTCAGCAACATCTGGGAAGCCGATAGCTCTCCACCTCTGTCATAGAGCAGGGCCTCTTAAACTTTTTCCACTTGTGACCCCTTTCCTCCTGAGAATTTTTTTACATGGTATACAAAATGGGTATACAAATCAAATATTTACTGATAATAATCCAGCATTTGCAAGGCTTGCTAAATATGCTGATTTTCCTTTGTATGAAGTACAGCTGAAGCATCTTCTGCGGCGTCCACTGTAAACACTGCACAACAGATTGGTGTAAATGTCTAAAACAGCTACTAGGAGACTTTCAGAAACCTTTTATTTTAGTGTTGCAAAATTTTTTGCAACCCCAACTTTGAGCTCAAGGGACCCCATTTAGTTTCAGGACTCACAGTTTTAAAAGCAGTTCTCTAGAAGATCTGATTTTAGTTCACTTTCCATTTTTCTGAACTGCCATTCTTCAAGAAGGTAATATGCGTAGTTAATCTGTAATGGATTAGAATAAGTTTAGATTTTTCCCCTCATAAAGTAGTAGTAAGGAATAGCAGCAAATGAAATTTCTGACATTAATGCAAGTTTATATGTGTATGAACATAACATCTCAGTTGTTCAGTATGAAGTCCTGTGGCTTGCATCTGAACATGTGTATGTGAACCTGTGGGCATCAGTGAGCCTCATTTCAGTGCCAAAACCCAGCTTTTAACCCAAGCATTTGGAGCCCAGTGGCAACAGCTTGAATCTACTGGTTTATAGATTTCTCTTATTTTACACTGTTAAATCATTTGAAATTGTATTAAATTACTTTACAATGATTTAATGTTGTTTTATTGTTTTTGTCCTACCTTGAGATCTTTCGATATAGGATAGCTTTGTTTTATTTATATATGTATGTGGCATTTCCACACCCATATAAATATATATTTTAAAGTCACCCCTATACTTACAAACTGGTATAGTCTAGTCTTATCTTATATTTTTGTTCAGAGTTACAAATTAGACAAGCAGCTTGTATTATTTTTTCTTCTTCTCTGGCTTTTTATTTTGCATCCAGTATGAGAGAACTGACACTTCTGGAGGTAGTTTTCAATTTTTTTTAGTGATGCAAAACATTTACAAATTGCCATATGGCACTTTGTATTATTTTAAAAATCAGCAAACTCTTATTTATCCTTGTACTTTTACAGGAATGTTTTTCAAGATGTTCTCCATCAAGACACTCTAGTAAAAGCCTTCCTTGATCAGGTAACTATTGTTCATTTACATAAGTTAGCGGTTATAATCAATATTTTGCCTTTAAAAATCTCAAGTAGGTCTTTCCTGTAGTATATAAAATAAATAGAGTTATAGAAAGGCACAGTAGTCATGAAAATAATCGTGCATTGATTGTATCCACTTTTTGAACATCTAATAATAATAATAATAATAATAATAATAATAATAATGTAATAACAACAATAACAACAACAACCCACCTCTCCCTGCAACTCCCAAGGTTAAGTGATGGTATACTTTGTTCTGAGAAAGTAAAGGAAGGCTAAATCATGTAAGAATAAAAAGTCTCTTTGAGGAGTTAGCAGATAGAAAGGGACTGAGGTCTAAAAGTCTCTGACTTCAGTACCACAATTCAAAAAGAGATATTGGCAAGCTAGAATGTGTCCAGAGGAAGGCGACTAAAATGATCAAAGGTCTGGAAACCATGAATCCCTATGAGGAACGGCTTAAAGAGCTGAGCCTGTTTAGCCTGCAGAAGAGAAGGTTGAGAGGAGACATGATAGCCATGTTGAAATATCTGAAAGGATGTTATAAGGAAGAGGCAGCAGGCTTGTTATCTGCTGCCCTGGAAACTAGGATTCGGAGCAGTGAGTTCAAATTCCAGGAAAAGCGATTCCACCTGAACATTAGGAGGAACTTCCTGACTGTAAGAGCTTTTCAACAATGGAATTCTCTGCCTCGGGGTGTGGTTGAAGGTCCTTCCTTGGAGGCCTTTAAACAGAGGCTGGATGGCCGTCTGTCAGGGGTGCTTTGAATGTGTTTTTCCTGCATGGCAGGGGGTTGGACTGGACGGCCCATGTGGTCTCTTTCAAGTCTATGAATCTACATTTGCTACTAGAGTGATAAAGGACATTTACGCTCATCCTTGAAGAAGAATAGGGGCACTTTGGACAACTCCAAAAGAGCGAAACTTTGTCATGTGACATATGTTTTTATTTTCTTTTTCTGATGTGGGTTCAATAGGTCTTTCATTTGAAACCTGGATTATCTCTGAGAAGTGTGTTCCTTGCACAGTTCCTCTTAGTCCTTCATAGAAAAGCCTTAACTCTCATTAAATACATAGAAGATGATACGTAAGTATAAATCCAAAGGGAGCATTGGGTTTGGTATCAGCGCAGTTTCAAATAATTGCATTCTCTAATTTTTTTTCTCCCCACACTTCCACAGGCAGAAAGGTAAAAAGCCCTTCAAATCTCTTCGTAGCTTGAAGATAGACCTGGACTTAACAGCAGAGGGCGATCTTAACATAGTAATGGCTTTGGCAGAGAAGATCAAGCCTGGTTTACATTCGTTTCTCTTTGGCCGACCTTTCTACACTAGCGTGCAGGAACACGACGTCCTGATGGCATTTTAATAATGTTTTCGATTGTAGGTTTCTAGAGGCTCTACAGGACTTTTCAAAAACATCTGTCAAGGGAATGTGGTCTTTCTCTTTGTAAGACTGTGCAATTTCTCAGTGCAACTGAATGTCAAGTCACACTACAGTCGGTAGGGGGGGAAAAAGGACAGATCGTGCTTTGGAGACAAGTCATGTCAACTTAGGCACGCACCCGAGGTTCCCTTTTGTTTATATACCGAGTAAATACTATTGTGGCTGGAATAAGTGCTTACTTTACGAGACCTTCAAACCCACAATTTAAAGAGGACAGGGCTTAATGGTTGTCAAGAGTAACACTGCATTTACCACTTTTTATTTCTGTATGTGTGGCATAGAACAAATTATTCAATGCCCCTTTCATTTCTGGGGGGATTATTGACTGACATGCTTGAAGAGAGTGGCTTCCAGCATGCATGTTAGTATGAACAATGTCATGCATCTTTTCTTCTTCACAGATCCTTCAAAAGCAACTGGAAACATTGCAATGCTATCTAACCATTTAAAGAGAGCCATGAAACCAAATCGGAATGTTGTATGTTACTTTTTATTTTCATCATCACTGTTCTTTGTGCCCAAGTGCCAAGTCAGGCTACTGGATCATTTATGCATGTTGCACTGGTTAATAACTAACGTTGTTGCAAATCTTTATAGCACAGGAAAACCAGGTTTCATATTGAACACAGCCGTTGCTAAGCTTCAGCTGTGGAGCTGCTAAATAAAGCCAAATACATTTAGATCCCACATGTTTGTGAAACTGCCAAATGCGGCTGGTGGCACAATTCGAAGGAAGGATAGAAGTACAAGATTTCTGCTTCTTTTACACATTAGTCTCCAGCAGAATTATGTTTGCCTCTTTCCTGCCCTTTGTCTTTATTTGGGAGAGAATATATATATATATATATATATATATATATATATATATATATATACACACACACACACACACATACATACATACATACACACACATACATACATATACATACACACACACATACACACATACATACATACACATACATACATACACACATACATACACATATGTACACACAGAGAGTATATATGTAATTTGCCCATTTTCTACTGCCTTGGATCTTGCTTAACATAAAATGTTTTTGATGGGTTGGTTAAAATCTCCAGGTTTTGTGGATTCTAAATGTAAAATCTGCAATTTTACTGCATGTACTTGATGTTTCAGCACATGGTGCCATTTTATTTTTATTTTTATTAATTTGTGATGTGTTTTGGTTTAGGTTTTTGCCATATGCAGATATATTTTTAAGTGCAATATTTTTTATATTAATCTGTGATTTGGGGGATGTTCTCTTTAAACAACATCACTAAACATGTCAGATTACAGTTTTTCTTCAATCTATTCCTGAGCCATTCTATTACATGAAATCTTACTTGTTATTTGTTGCGATCCAGTGGCTGTGACTCACGATGGTGCCAATGCATTCTGGGGAAAGATTTTCCTCTTATAACATTGCATCTTGAGAATTGGTGAGTGCCAAACTTTCCCCATTAGTAAAATGGAGCAAGGCAGCCAGTCTTTGTTATTGTGGGGTTCACAATCGCACACATCTCTTCATTACAGCCCATCATTCTTAATTTATTAAAATGTGCTTATGTCAAAATATGAAATATTATTGCAGAGGAAGGCAACACTGCAAGCAGATTTTCAGTCTTGCTGAAAAAGAATAAAAATGGGACAAACTAAAACAAGAAAGAAAACTTCCTACCCTTTACTTTGGTGTGAAGTTTTGCCTAAGGCAAGAAAAAATTGTTTGGGATTAAAATTGCTTCTCAAAGTTAACAGTAATGAGCATCTTCGGTGGTCTAATGGACTGCAAAAGACATGAAGACACCAAAAAGCTCTACTTTTGAAGCTCTGTGTCCTATGTAGTCTTTTGCATTTATTTTGCAAGTTGTTCAGTACATAGTATCTCTATAGGTTACTGAAGACATAAATATTGTAATACAATGCCTAAGATAATTACATGCTTTTCTTTTTTAAAAAATTCTGGTTTGGTGATCTCTGTTATTAGTTTAATAGTACTTTACACACTGCACAACTATTGTTCTAATTGTACATTAGCTGGAAGTACTGCTCTTTCTTTGTTTACACATTTAGTTAGACACTACAGGCTTAGTCTTGTGTTTGGAGTGAAGTTTGAGAGAAAAATAGTATATGAATCTTGTATTCAAAGTCACTGCATATATCTTTCATATTTTCAAGTGTTTTAATGGGAAAGTGCTTGAAAAATAAGTGGGAGAATTATTAATAGCACACTCAAGTAATAAGACAAATGCCATTTCTTTGCCATTGCCTTGAAATTGCCCAATAGGAGGTCAAGGGTTGCTCTCTCTCTCTCTCTCTTTAATTTTGCTTCTTAAAGTGGTTTACATTAGCTTTAGCCTCTTATGAGTGAGAACAAGAGATGTTGCCATACTGAGACCGCATTATTGAATCACATGCCTCATTGTGGGTTGTTAAATTTTGATAAATACCACTGGAATTACTAAACTGAAAGCTCTGTAGCTTGAAACACATTGTACTGTCAGCGTTTTCCAATGTGGAATGTCTCAATGGTGAAAACGTGCTCCAAATATGAATGCACTTGTGCCATGTATGCAGAGCATAATAAAAGATTAATACCTCCTTATTGTGTATATTCTTGCTCAGGATAACATTGGGCTAGTGAAAATGCTATGATGAAATCAATTTTTCGTTTACCATGAACTCTTATGGGCAGAACTTATATGCCGTGCCAATACACTTTCTTCACTGATCCCATTGGTTTTCCAAGTCACTATGGAGGGTACAACAGGTCTCACCTCCAAGTTATTTTACATTCACCTGCCTTAGTCTTTATTTTTTCCATCATATCAATGCAGTTTTCTATCCCTAGAAGTAAAGCTCATGCTTTTCCTAGCTTTGGGGACTAGTGTATTACTGCAGGTGTCCAATACTTCTGCTATTCTTATACATGTGCCTTCAAGTTGCCTATTGACATATGGCAATCCCATGTATTTCATGGATTTTCTTAGTCAAGGGATACTCAGAGGTGGTTTTGCCCGTTCCTTCCTCTGAAATATAGCCCAAAACCTCTGGTGTTCATTGGTGATCTCCCATCCAACTAACCAGGGCTGATTGTGCTTAGCTTCCATGATCAGGCAGGATCTGCTGCCTTTGAGGTTTGTAGTCCTTAGCTACCTGCATGTTGCTGTGACAAGAGGCATCAAATCTGATAAAGTCCATAATTCCCTGTTCCCTACCTAATGAAGGGTGGTATGACCAAAAAAAAGTGGAGCTGAGTGCATTCTGAGAATAGGAAATCCATAAAATGTTTTTGGTCTCGTTGTGTATCTATTTTTATGCTCGGTGAGAGCGGAGCAAGCGCTTCCATTATTCATACTTTTCTCCAAAAATAAATGACACCAACACACCCTGGTTTCTTAAGTGAGGAAATATTTCTTCCGCACCCTTTATTTTTACTGTTACCACAAAGCCTAATCATATTCAAACATAAGCAAATAAAAATAGAACAGTCATATCTAAGAGTTGCAGCAATAACATAAAACCCAGTATAATTAGTTTATTAGATCTTTAAATAGTCTTCCTACGCAGTTGCTAAAGCATCACATTTATTATTTAGACAAGCAGACAAGCTGTTATGTCCAAGGCTTTCTCCACCAGCCTCCCTTTTAATCGCTGGGCCATCCAGATGAGGGGCCTCTCAAGAAGACAGTGTCAAGGCAAATCCATGGTAGAAAAAAACCTTTCTGGTGTTCGGATCCTCAAGCTAGGTAGTACTTGAAGTGAAGAACTAATATAGTCAGTCCTCTACATATGCTGGGGTGAGAGGCACAAGATCCCTGTGAATGTAAAAACCCACAAATTAAAAAAATGCAATGTGTTTACATGGAAGACCACCTATCTATGAATGCTTAAATTATTCAACATAACTATAGTCAAATGCCACTAGAAGCTTACAGTAGAACTGCACTGGAGGACCTAGAGAGAACATTTTAATTAAATCAATGAATAATTAAATTCACAAAAACTCAAACCCATAAATGTGGAGTGTTGACTGTACTTTAACACTTAGGTTCAAGCTGGAAGGTTCATGGAGTCTTCCAATACCCAATGTCCATTGTTCCATTCAAATCAGCTTTTGAAGTATTTCATAAAGCAAAGATATTTCTCATCTCCCAAGCCAACCGAACTGAAGCTAGACTCTTTGAAAGCTTTGGGAAAAACAGACTGGCCTTTCACCAAAATAATATTCTGTAGAGAGCATGTGATGGAAGAGACTGAGTTGGAACTTATAGATCCCCCTTTCAATTCTAGGACATGTTTATAAGGGACTCTCATTATAGTGTGCTTTGTGGGGATTATGCCAGGAAATTCCTTCCTTCCAAATGCAACTATATCTTACTGTTTTTGAAAAAGCATTTTCTAGTTTTCAAGCCTCCTAGCTTCCACACCTATCTTCTGGAAACTTTACAGCTTTTTCGCCTGGGGATGCCTGGATCACCCATGCTGTTTTCGTGCCAATACAAGTATTCAAAGCACAAGGCACGGGGAAGTTAATAACTCCCACCAGTTTATATACCTATATTTAAGACTTTCGTGTGAACTGTTGCACATGATACATCTTAAAGTTAAGTATGTTATTTAAGTCAAATTGTCTTAAGGAAATTCTTATATGGTTCCTTGTGCACTGATGGTGAACAGTCTTGTGCACTTTCATGTCTCAATTGGTCCATAGTTGTGCTGGTTTCAGATTACCTCCTTCAAGAAAATACCTTTTGAAATAAAAATGTGTTCCGAAACAATAGCAAAAAAACCAGCAAATTCCAAACGTATTAGAGAAGTCTGTCATTCCCTTCCCATTCCACAGATGTATGTTTTTGTCAGAATACAGTAAATAAATTATCATGGTTAGCATTTGGCATGCTTTACTCTTAAAACATTTGAAAAGGAAAAAAATTAAGTACTATATTCACTGATTCCTTCTTTGGCATTAAAATTGCCCATAAATATAAAGGTTCTGTTATAACTGATTTTTGCATTTTTTTTTCAAGTGATCATTCACAGTCACAATATGTATCATTTGATCTGTCCAAATACTTTGTGAATGCCTATTTGGTTGGTTCAGGTTGAGAACCACACACAATTGATATATGAAGGATTTTCCCATCACTATCGTACTTCTGTGTGATCTGGAAGACTATTAGCATGACCGACATTGAAATAAATATTCAAGATGAAAAGTTTTTGATCCAAACAGTAAATCCACAGATAATAAGTTCACACAGAGAACTTGAATGCTTAGAGCATGAGTGGAAACTGGGTGGCTGGTGAGCCTCTTAGACTTACAGGAGACTTTAGAAGACCACATACCATCACAAAAGAAAAAAGAAGAGCTAGAAGGAGGAGGAGGAGGAAGAAAGGAAGAAGAAGACAAGGAGAAAGAAGATGAAGAAAAGGAGGAGGAGCTCTTTTTAAAATATTTTAAAACTGGCATAGTGATTAGAATACTATATAAGGCAGGGGTCCTCAAACTTTTTAAGCCGAGGGCTGGTCCACAATCCTTCAGACTGTTGAGGGGCCGGATTATCATTTGAAAAAAAATACAAACAAATTCCGATGCACACTGCACATGTCTTATTTGAGTGCAAAAACAACAACAACAAGAACAATGAAAGAACAATACAATATTTTAAAATAAACACAATTTTAACCCAACATACATTTATCAGGATTTCAATGGGAAGTGTGCTCCTGCTTCTGGCCAATGAGATAGTCAAGTTAATAAGGATTGTTGTTGTTGTTGTTGTTGTTGTTGTTGTTGTTGTTGTTGTGTGCCTTCAAATCATTTCAGACTTTGGGCGAGCCTAAGTCTAAAATGTATTTATTTATTTATTATTTATTTACTGCATTTATTTACTACATTTGTATCACACCCTTCTCACCCCAAAGGGGACTCAGAGTGGCTTACAAATTATATGCACATACAATATATTATATTATTAGCATAGCACAATATTAGCATTATATATTACTATATTGAACTATACCACTATACTGTAATATTATTAGTAATATTATATGTAATATAGAATATAATATTATTATATGGTATTATTATTAGTGTTATATTGTATTACATTATAATATTATTATCAATATTATATGTATATACAATATATTATATTATAAAACTGAGGGCGGGGGCCAGGTAAATGACCTCGGAGGGCCGCATCCGGCCCCCGGGCCTTAGTTTGGGGACCCCTGATATAAGGACTTGGGAAATCCTTGTTCAAAGTTGCTGCTGAGTTCTAATACTTATTGAGTCACACTGTCTCAACTTGACGTATCTGATATAATTGGTAGGCAGGTAAATGATGGCAGAGGAGAGCCATGTTGTTTACCTCTTTGAAT